>NW_026596234.1:12469484-12575669 GCF_907164565.1 Psammomys obesus | reverse complement strand
AAGAAAGAAAGAAAGAAAGAAAGAAAGAAAGAAAGAAAGAAAGAAAGAAAGAAAGAAAGAAAGAAAGAAAGAAAGAAAGAAAGAAAGAAAGAAAGATGTGGCTCTTAACCGCAGCGGAGGCCGGCAACGTCGGCGGCCATCACACTTGTTAAACTGAGAGGGCGCTGCGCCATCTAGTGGATCTGTCCAGATACACAGGTAAGCTCCCTACAACGGAGAACTACCTCCCCTCCGCCCCCACCCCAACACCATCCCCAGGTTAGGAAGTGGTTTCAGTGAGAAGTTAGAGCCGGTAGTAACAGGCTGGTGACATGCTTTACTGCCTTGGTGTCAGCAGTGGGGATGAGGATCCCGTGGCCAGTGGGTGTGGAATTGAGCAGGAAGGAAGAAAGGAAAAGGAGCCTTGAAGGTAGTGAGAAGGCTTGGTGCTGGGACCGCATACTGTCCTGAGATGGGACTAAACAACCAAAGACTTCAGGAAGAGAGGGAAAGAGGAAGGGAGGGAGAGAGGGGGAGAGACAAAAGGGGAAAGAAAGAAGAAGGGAGGGAGGGAAAGACAGAGAGAGAGGTGGGGGAGAGGGAAGGAGAGAGGCGAGGTAGAAGGAGAGGGGGAAGGAGGAAGAGAGAGAGGGAGAGAGAGAGTGAGTGAGTTCTTGGATATGTGATTTTCTAGGGATAGAAAGCACCTTGAGGTAGAGACGTCCGATGACAAATAGACATAAGTTTAAAGGACAACCCCACATTTTAGAAACCAGGCCTATCTCAGCAGTACCCAACACTGCCAGGAAGGAAACTGTCCACAAAGAACACGGAGGTTGGAAAAGCAGAGGCAGATAACCAGTGGAGACAATGCACAGGCCCTGAGGCCCAAGAGGGACCGGAAGCAGGGCTTTTGGTCTGCAGTGGTGCTCAGAAAAGACAAGTTCAAGCTTGAGTGACTCTCCAGGGCTTATGTCACATACCTTGCTCTTCTGCTCCACAGCATCTTGAGAGAGAAGCAGGGAAGCCCTAGCTTATCCCCACAGAGGAGCAGAGGGAGGGGCTGTGGGCAGGCCAGAGATTTCTATTAGTTTCTGGCAGACAGTGAGTGGCTGGCAGATGACCCAGGCACCTGGTCACCACACCACAGGCACAGACCGAGCAGCGCCTCCGTTCTCCCCGCAGAGCCCAGCAAGGCCTTTCAGCTTAGAGGGTGTAGAGGCTGGGGGGGGGGGTGACCAGAATTGTGATCAGCAGATGGCTTGCCAGGACCCTGGGCAGATTCTCATCCCTGAGGGTTAATATTCAAGAGGTTGTTCCCTAGGACAAGCGGGGAACTGTCCCCTGGAGTCTGTGAGAACTTTGAAGCCAGTCAGGAGCACTGCGCACAGTACCCTGACAGAGCATTACTTTCTTCTGGGTGACCCTGTGGGGACAGACCATTAAGTAAATTCCACTCTCTGTCAGAGGAGGGGTCCCCTTGAGCTTGCCTCCCTGCCCTCAATCTATATGGTCTGAAGGCAACATCTTCAGACATCTCCCAGAATCTCACATCAAAGGCCCCAGGCCAGGCCTCCACCCCATGGGAGAGATGATGAGGGAGCCTCAGCTCCATGAAGCAGAACAAATGCAGGGCGACCACCTGGACAGTGGCAGGGAGGCCTCTGCATCCCTCAGCACAGAAATCAGAAAAGGCCTGGGACATGAGAGGGAATCGCAGTCCGAAAAGTAATCCGGGGAAGATGTTCACAGACCAAACAGCAAACGCAAGGTGATTTAAAAAGCACTGAGATGGGAAGACAGTGAAGAGGAAAACTACTTCAATTAAAACACTGAAGAGAGAACTGGAGCGTAGCTCAGTGGTAGAGTGTCTGCCTAGGATGTACAAGGCCCAAGGTTCAATCCCCACTACTGGGAAAAAAAAAAAAAAAAAGATATTGAAGAAAATAAGGTTGGGCTGGAGATGTGGCTCAGCAGGTAAAGGCACTTGCCACCAATCCTGAGGACCTGAGTTAGGTCCTAAGGATGAGCACCGAAATGCTAAGTATTTTGTTGTTGATTTGGGGAAACAGGAAGGCATGAGAACAGACTGACCAATGAACAACCTTCTTAGTGGCCAACTGCTACGCTTGGAATGAGGAAACAGAAGTGAAGGGGAGCAGACAGTGGTTGGAGGGGAGGCTTGGGTAGAATTTCTGGGAGACCAGGACAGAGAGGAAGGTGGGGAGAAATCAAATGCAGAGAGAACTGGAGGCTCCTCAGGAGGGAGGCCAGGCTGCTCTCTGTGAAGACAGACTTGAGCCAAGTGGACATGCTGGAGAAAGAATAAACGAGCAGCCATGACGGCCTGGTTAAGTATCTGACACCAGAGGACAAACGAGAAAGAGGAGGTGACGGTAGTTACATGTCACCAGAGCCTCCGACTTCTTGTTCTCTCCCTGTCCTGGGTGCTGCTGCGCAGACTGCCTGGGAGCCAGACTCTGTGTGCCATTCCCTCCTTCACAGGACTGAGCGGAACGCGGGCATTTCAGGGGGCAGACCAGCAGTCTGTCCATCCGGACACAGCAGGCTCCCAGAGAGAACAAAACTCATCTCCCGGCAACGGAGGCCAACGGGAGGCCACGAGTGCTGCTGTGCCCCAGGGGTGCGCAGGCAATGTGCTTGCAGTCTCACACAATAGCCGCGTATCGTGGGCACCAAGCCCGAGAACTCCTGATGCCCTGAAGGACAGCTGCTGCCGGGAGCGGTGCTGAAGCTGAAGCCCGCCATACCTCCAGAGCGGCCCTGTGGGATGAGGCCGTGAAATCAACGGCTGAAAACACAGCAGCTGCTCTCCCGGAGGAGCCGCACGTTTCCCGCGTCAGGCACAGCAGCGCCAGTGGCCAGCAGAGGGCGCCCCAAACTCCCTCGCCGCCTAAGTGGGGCCGGAGTTGCTGATTTAAGACGCTCCCAGTGGCATCGGAGGAGCAAAGACGCACATTTTAAAGTCTGTGGGCGAGCTAGAACACGAAACGACGAGAATTAGCCCTCAGAACTTGTACCTGAGGTGGACTCCACATAACCAAACAGCTAAGATGCAGCCTGGGGGCTGTTTCAGATGAAAAGCTGATCGGACTGTCCGTAGCTCTCAGTGAAAGGATGTAATGAAAGTGTGTACTCAATAGTGCTGTCAGAATCTTATGAGCGAATCCAGAGAGGGATGTTGACAGGGACTGGAACAAGACGCGGTGCCGCTAAATTGTACCTAATGCTATAGATGGGGCCAGTGAGCTGGCTTAATGGGGAAGAGAGCTTGCCACCAAGCCTGACCACCTGAATCTGATCCCCACCGCCCACAGGGTGAAAAGACAACTAACTCACACAAGTTGTCTCTAATCTCCACATGGACACTGTGGCATGCACACACTACTCCCACACGCACAAGTAAAGTCAAAAATAATAATATTACAACTGACCAAGTATTACAGTTTTGTCAATCTATGCCCTAAAGAGGAATGCAAAAATTACCAGAGAACGCATGTCCAATTCAAATTATGATTGTTTAGGTTGCTAGACAGTGTGCTACAGATGATTAAAATATGTGTTATGTAAGGGAAGCCGTGACATGGAAAAGGAAGCTCTTGTGGATGGGTTCCATGAAACAGACACTCAAGAGAGCTGTTTGTCTACGTGACATCACAGATGAAAACAGTTCCCAATGTCGCATGTGTTGACACTTCAAGAGAAACAGACAGTAAAGCCGTGGTGCCGGAAAATCGAGGAAATGACCAAATGAATAAAAATGACTGACAAGGGAAACATGGTTACCGAAAACACAAAGAAACTGGTGTGAGTTACAAGCCGGTGATTCACCTGGGTTGTGTTCATGTCCGTCTGTTTCCGAGAGAGCTGCAGAGGCTGTGAGAGAGGGAAGGGGGCAGAAGCCGTGAGAATACTGTTATCATCAAGGTCCTCAGAGCCTTGCTAGAAATCCATTTGTATGTGCTGACAAATGACCAAATGGGGGGGGGGGGCAATGTCACTCCAACTCTTCGGAAGGGCAGGAAGATGAATGTTCGGGGGGATGTTATCACTACCTGGAGCTCAGAGAGAGCAGCTTTTCATGAGGGAAGCCAGCCCTGGCTTCCTGCTGGCCTTTCACTGTGATCACCTCACAGCCTCTTTGGATTTGACAGCAAACAAACAAACACAGCAGCATGAAGTCAAGCTGGGAAGGGGCCAGCTAAGCCAACAGTTAGAGCAAAGGATGACCTCAGGCCTCCAGTCCATTTCTACGTTTGGATGCTTGGGGTTTAATCTTATGCTCGGAGTGTAACAGTGTACCCAGCACTCAGGAGACAGAGGCAGGAGGATGCGGCATTTGAGAGCAGCCTGAGCTACACAGAAGACCCCTGCTTCAAACAAACCATCACTATAAGCAAAATAAAAATCTTGTACAGGAAGGTGGAAAGGAGAAAAAATATGGATGTGTGTTAAGCACATATGTGCATGTGTGTGTGTATGTATGTATGTATGTATGTATGTATGTATGTATGTATGTATGTATGTGTATATACTGGAGGTAGACAGACAATAAAACTGTCTCTCCCTAGCTCAAGCTCTAACAGGTACTTAGGAGTTACTATGGTGTTTTCTATTTTGCATATTTTGTAATAAAAAGTGTAAATTAATTTACAGGTTTTGTTTTGCTTTAAGACGAGGGCTCACTGTGTTGCCCTGGCTGGCCTTGAACTCTCTATATAGACCAGGCTGGTTTCAAACTTAGAGATATGCCTGCCCCTTCTTCCCAGGTTGCTGAGATTAAAGATGTATGTCATTGAACTAACATGAGTAAAACAATTTAACAATGAAGCTGTTATACATGGCTGTTCGTTTACTTCGACTCCTTAACACCTTAACTCAAATCATTTATTTTTTTAAGTATTTTTTTTCCTGTGTATGTGTGTGTATGGGAACATGAATGCAAGTGTTCACCGAGGCCAGACGGCATCCGATTCCCTGGAGCTGGAGTTACAGGTGAGTGTGAGTGGCTTTGAGCAGGATCCAAACGCAGGTCTTCTGCAAGACAAACAAGCACACTTAGCTGCTGGGCCAGCTCTTGAATCCCAACTCACAGTACAGGGACTCTGACAGCAGGGGCGGCGTGCTCTTAGTTCTTTGATTTCAGTATCTCCAGAGGAGTTTGGTTTTGTTCAGGAGACTTGACTTAGCTGAGACATGAGCACAGTGGGCCTGGAGGTCAGGGGGTCTCGTTGCCTCTCTCTAGTGGTTGGAGATGATAATGATCTAGCTGGGATGTCAGGGACTGATTAGACTTGCTCAGCGCTGGAGCCTGGCAGGCCCTGCTTAAAGTGCTTTTCAGGCATGGCCTTGCTTAGTCCTTACAAGCAGGTATGATGTAGGCACCACTGTCACTCCCTGAGGAAATGGAGGTGAGGAATGGCAGAGCCATTCTTAAGGAGGGATGGGTTTCAAAACTTGGCAGTCTGTCCCCAGAAACCACGGAAGGGTTGCTAATTACGAAGCAGAATGACATGACCCCTGAAATGGGAGTGGGCAGTATGTCCCTGAAGTCCAGCTAGACCCCTGAGTGTGAGAAGAGGGTTGTGGGAGGAGCTTCCAGGAGGAGGAGCCATTGCATCTGCCTGCTCTCCTCCTCCTCATTCTTCCCAAGCAGCCTGCCTCTGGCTCACCTCCTTTGGCTGGCCACACTTACCTCCTTCCTTTGGAAGCTGGCCCAGCTGCTGCTGATGGACAGGTGTCTAGTGAGGCGGTGTCACAGGGCGGAAGGCTCAGCAGCTGCTTCACAAGCTGCACGTGGGCTCTGCCCCTTTCTTGGGCCTCTACCCTGTGGCTGTGGTGCCCTGCGCTCCAGAGGAGGAGAGGAAGGGTTCCCCTGGAGGAAGAGTCCTGCTTCTGGTGTGCACAGGAACTGTTATCCAGAGAACTTTCAATCTGACTGGACTCTCTCTTTCTCCCACCCTCTTTCCTCCTTGAATAACCACTCCCTACAATGGTGACTGTCACAGTGAAAGTCCAGACCAATGGCTACACCACCAAAACTAGACAGAAAGATGAATTTGGAGGCCTCTCTGCAGACATTAGAAGCTCCGTACCCAGCTGTCGGTTGGGCCTTAGAGCGTTGGGTGACTCTTGAAAACTGCTGGAAGACCAGCTTGGGGGTCTGTAAACTGCAGTGGGCAAGAACAGGTGGCCCAGCAAAAGGGCTCAGAAGCCTTGATTGAGCAATAATCCCAGGAACCCTAGGGAAGACTCAGCTTTCCACCCTCCAGGCAGGCCCTATGGCCATTGGGGAGGAGCCATGTGGAGCCTAATACAGGAGGAAGGAAGGGAGAGAGGAAAAAAGGGAGGGAAGGAAGGAGAGAGAGAAACAGATGGAGACAGAGCCTAGATTGACTTGCAATTTGGAAATTCTCGATTTGGAGTTTGCATCCTAACTCTCTTCTGCATACTACGCCCTTCACCCTGCCCCCCTCAGTCTTTCTTCTCTGTTGGAACACGGCTGTGACAGGGACTGTGAACAGGACTTAATGAACAGGGAATGAAGGAAGACAGGCCCTTCAGGTCCTGAGCAAATGCCACCATCCCAGCCGAAGCCCGTCTCAGGCCAGAACAACCCAGGAGCAAGTTCAGGAAGAATGCCCACGTGGAGATGGAGAAACTGAGTCTTGAGGTCCTCTTCTTGCCCGTGGGGACTCAGTAGCAGTACTAGAATTTGAGCTGAGACTCTGAAAGCCGCCTTTCCAGCTCAGGACCCTCACTGCCCTTGGCCTACCTGCCAGAACAGGTGTCATCTGACTTCATCCTCTCCCTATGAAGGAGTGGAAGTCCCTCGCCAGGTTGCTGCCTCGGAGACCCAGCAGGGAGCGCTGACACGCGAATGCCTTCTCTAGCTCACTTATCCCGACCACCAAGCCTATGTCCTGTCTCTTCTCCTTGCTGAAACCCACCCAGTGCGAAACACACTCAGGGTCAGCGTCAGGGTCCCCCCCCCCCCCCCGGACCCGCGCAGGTGCTGGCATGCAAGCCGCCCTCGAGTCTGTCAATGCAACCCTCCAAATTGGCTCTCACCCGTGGACTGGGCCTCTACGCGACGAGTGGACCCTGAGGATCTGAGGGTTTCCTCCGCGCGCTCAGCGGGACGCGGGAGCAAACAATGAGGAAGAACTGCACATGCGCAGCAGAGCAGCTAGGGACCGGTTCCCGCGACCCTCTTGGCCTCCATCACATTCCAGTCTCCGTTCCCACGGCGCCCGTGCCCCTCCTGCCTAGCTGCAGAGCTGTGCCCAGCCACCTGCCGCCACTGTCGCCTCGGAGGCAGAGCCACTTAGAGAGGAGTCGTGTCCACACCACGCGACAACAAAGCAGGAGGCGAAGTGTTTATAGAAAGTAAAGCCAAGCATTATTATAGAAGATCAATACCACCCTCAAGCTTTCTCTCCCAAACGCGCATGACACCTCCACACGAAACTGAGTTATCAAAAGTAAAGCCCCAAACCACAGACAAAATCAAATACACAAGGGGGCCCGTGAGCAAAGGATAATATTGAATGATACGTTAAGATTTTTTAAAAAGTCTGTGTATGTGTGTGGTTATGGGCGTGTGAGTCCAGATGCCTGTGGAGGCCAGAAGCATCGGATCCCCCGGAGTTGGGGTTACAGGCAATTGTTGAGCCACCCGAGCTGGGTTCTGGGAGTAGAGCTCTGGACCTCTGCCATCATAAAGAAATACTTCAAACCACTGAGTCATCTTTCCAGTTCCTAGGCAACATTGTTATTGAAATAGGGCCCTAGAAGTTTAATTTTGGACTTTTCATTAAGCCTATTAATCATTTTCTTCCTGTGTGCCTGTGTGACTGTAGAGATCCGTTGAGTCCAGAAGGCGGCGTCAGATGTCCTGGGGCTGAAAGGGCTGAATGGGTGCTGGGAACTGGAAGAGTAACTTGGTATTTGAACCTTGAGTCACTCTTCCAGCCCCTGGGAATAACTGACAGCGTGTAGATCAGCATGCTTTACAATGATGACGTTTGTATCTTCTCCAAAAGGGCTACAACAGGGTCTACTCACTATGGCACTCAGCATCTAGGACTAAGTTTACAAGCACTGGGCAGAACTCACGGGAAAGCGATCATCACATGCTGGAGGGTGCCATTAAAGCTACAGGCTAAAGCTGGGTGCTGCGGTGAACGCCTTTAATCACAGCGCTCAGGAGGCAGAGGCATGAGGATCTCTGTGAGTTCCAGAGTAGCCCGGTCTACACAGAGAGTTCTAGGACAGCCAAGAGCAAAAACAAAAGCAAAAACATTAGAAACCCCTGCAGGCTGCCGTGACACTGGATTGTTTTACTTAACACATGTAAATTTCATCTGAAGAACTGGAGTCCCTAAATAGCATTTTAAATTGATAATTTAGGATATTTCTAATTAGATATGAAAATTTCCCCCTTTTCCCGAAAGGACAGGTTTAAATTCAAGTGTAAATGTTGTTATTATTTCCTCAGATGAGGGGATGAGGTGAGAGCTGTTTCCAAGCCTTTCTACTTCTTCCTGAATTCTCGCTGGCTGGTTCAATTCAGCTGTTCTGGCCTAAACTGCTTTCCAAGCTGACTGATCCGAACTGCCTTCTTTTGGCTTCTGACTGAATAGCTCTGCCTAGCCTCAAACTAATTCTGGCCATGCTTTAATCTTCTGGATCCTTATCATTCTCTACCTCATCTGTCTTCACCTGTGTCTAGCTTGTTCTTTCTGTCACCCGTCTCTGTAAAACTGTGCTGGCAATCAACTCTGTAAAAACTCCCCTTTCCCTGCCCTGTTCTTAAGTAGCCTCTCTTTCCTGTCCTGTTCTTGTGAGAGCTGGGCATATCCCATCTCTTACTCATTCTGTCAAACCTGTCTCTTATTTGTCACTTTGTCTTTCCCTCAATTAGACATCACTTTCAAACAAGGTTGCTCCCTTCTATAAACTAACCTTACCTTCATTGCTTGGGATTTTAAAGGAGTTTACCAAGGATGTGTATGTATTCCAGTCGGATCATACTTGTAATTCAGAGTGTGTCTGCATTCCAGCCAGATCACATAGACCTAGACATAGGTCTTTGGATGTGATCTTTTGCCAGAGCAGCCATGTTGCTGGATTAAACCTCCTCTACACCCAAAAGTCCGTAAATCCTAGTAATAGTATGTGAAGGTGAAATGTCCATGTAGGAGGCTGAGTGAGAGAAAAGAGAAAGGAAGAAGCCATAAAAGGTCATCCTAGGAAACTAGGGGACGGGGGGGGGGGCACATGTTATCACATGTGCATGGGACCTGACATTCTGACTGTGAGTCACCAGGCACAAAAGAAACCACAAAAGAATTGTCTTGTTTAATCCATGGGCAGCTACCAAAGACACGACTCGCAGTTTTACTCCTTGAAAAAAAAAAAAAATCAAACCTTATCTAAAAGAAAAAAAAAATCAAATAAAGATTGGAAAACATATTTTGTAAGTAGATGTATATGAAAGAAATGGTTTACTGGCTCCATTTAATTATCTCTTCCACATTTGTAAGAAGATCACAGTCCCATAAAAATGATCTATGGATACAAAGGACTAGTAATAAAAGGAAAATGCAAATGAGGAATAAATATGCGAAAGCTGGTCATAAACTACGGATAAAACCTGCAAGTGTTTAAATACTTTCTTGCCTTCACAGTAGGCAAAGATTATAAAGAAATATGATATCCAGGGTGGTTGAAGTTTGGAGGAATGCTCCTGCTAATAAATATCTTCTTGGAATGTAATTTGTAGATGAATTAGAGGCCGCTCTGTCTCAGGGCAAAGGCGTATGTGCCTTGTTTAATGCAGGCATTCTGTCTCCAGGACGACGATGTCAGGGAGTGAAATCAGCGATGCACGCACTGCTACGTTCCTGATTGCTTACAGGCTAAGTCCACCCTCGTCCAGCTGATCCAGCAAGGGCTGTCTACTAATGGAAAGTCCAAGATTTCAGTAGCTGTTCCAGCTGCTACACTGGATGTCTCAGTGGGTCTTCAGTACATAATGGAACCCCAGAGAAGTAGGCTTTAACAAGCCAGTGAAGTCGTGCGCTATCTGTCTCTATCTTGGTTTCTTTTCCTGTTTTGTGATTTATATATATATATATATATATATATATGTATGTATGTATATATATTTGGACAAAAATCATCTTAAAGGTAAAAGGTTTTATTTCAGCTCATGGTTCAAGGTGCAGGCCATCATGGTGTGGAGTCAGGACACAGGAGCTTGAGGCAACAGGCAAGAGATGAATGCAGGGTCACCACTCAGCACCTTCTCTCCTTTCCATTCAGTCTAGGGCCCACCTGGGAGACAGTACCACCCACCTCCAGGCCTGAAGTGATGGCTCTTCCAGAAGACCCTGGTTCGTGTCCCAGCATCCACAAGGCAACTTACAACCATCTGTAACTCCAGCTCCAAGGGACCCAATGCCCTCTGCTGGCCTCTGTGGTCACTGGGCATGTGTGTGCCTACTGCACAGATATGCTTGCAGGCAAAACCTCCACAACCGTAAAATAAAGTAAAATGATCAAATCTTTAAAAATAAAGGCTATAAGCCACAGCTGGGTGGCTCATGCTTTTGATCCCAGCGCTTGGGAGGCAGACATAGGCAGAAAGATCTCTCTGAGTTTGAGACCAGCCTGCTCTACAGAGTGAGTTCCAGGACAGCCAGGGCTGCACAGAGAAACCCTGTCTTGAAAAACCTTAAAAAAAAAATCAACAAGAATATAAGCCATATTTTTAAAAGTCATTTGCCCATGGAGGCTGGAGAAATGGCTCAGAGGTTAAGAGCATAGGCTGCTCTTCCAGAGGACCGGGGTTCAATTCCCAGCAACCACATGGTAGCTCCCAACCATCTATAATGAGATCTGGTGCCCTTCTGCTGTGCAGATATGCATGCAGGAAAAACACTGTATAAATAATAAACAAATCTTAAAAAAATCATTTGCCCTTCCTAGGATTTGAAAATAAATGTAAGTGCCAAAATACAGGTACAACAAATTAAAAAAAAATCTCACCCATAACAATAGAAAAAAACTTGAACAGGTTTTGTTTATAAAAAGTCTGTAAAAGTGGGGCTGGAGAGTTTGCTCAGAGGTTAAAAGCACTGTCTGCTCTTCCATAAGTCCTGAGTTCAATTCCCAGCAACCACATGGTGGCTCATAACCATCTATAATGAGGTCTGAATGCCCTCTTCTGGCATTCAGGCATACATGCAGGCAGAACACTGTATAAATAATAAATGAATCTTAAAAAAAAGTCTGTTAAAGCCAAGTATAGTGGCACATATCTTCACTCACAACACTCAGGGAGATAGAGGCAGGTGGATAGCTGTGAGTTTGAGGCCAACGTGGTCTACAAAGCAAGTCCAGGACAACCAGGGCTACACAGAGAAGCCCTGTCTCTAAATAAATAAATAAATAAATAAA
Source organism: Psammomys obesus (assembly GCF_907164565.1). NCBI lineage: Eukaryota > Metazoa > Chordata > Mammalia > Rodentia > Muridae > Psammomys > Psammomys obesus. Next base: position 12,564,203 of record NW_026596234.1, on the reverse strand, counting down.
TACTGCAAAAATGCCTAATCCACATTACTTGGCACTAGCCTCCTGGAGGACCCGGGCACAGTGGGACACCCAGGAGCAGGAATCAGCATTCTCTGTGGAGGACATCACTCTAATGTTGGTTCTTTTAATTTTCCCAGTGTGTACACCCATGATATATTTAGTGTTTGCCACTAAATTAACCGCACAGTGCATTATGGTGCTTGTTTAAGCGTCTTTGTTGTGCATTATAGCATCTAATTTCCACTTCAAAGTAATTGGCTTCCGTGAGTCTTTTTTATTTTATTTATTTATTTTTTTTAGGCCCCTAAAAGCACCATCACTTAATGACTTTGGATGAGGCTGGCATAGTAATTAAGTGATTTACAGTTTTGGTAAAAGTGAGCGTTCAAGTGATTATCCAAGTTACTAAATAACTCAAAACATTCTAAAACACTAGCAACAATGGGTTCCTTGACGGGACAGCAGCACTCATGCTAAATGGATGCATTGTGGCTCACATTAAAGTACTACAGCGCCACAACATCCTAGCAGAGTGATGCAGGCCAGCGTCACAACACACACCGAGCTCCCAGTCACGCATGTTGCCGCTTCTCTGTCACGACGCACGCCTTAGGGGAGCGGGGAAGACTGAGCTTTGTACCCCAGTATAAGGCACGGTCACCATGTCTTTGGTACACTGTATTCCTGGGTGCTAAGGGGCACCGTCCTCCCATCTTTTCTGCATCCCCGTTTCAATGTGCGGCCATTCCAAATACTTGGAAGCCAAGGAGAACGGGTGCCAACCTTCTGACGGTCCCGCTCTCTCCAGTGGCCATGGGGACTGTGACAGTTAGTGCTGTCAATCCACAATCACTGTGGCAACGGGCCTGGGAGGATCTTCCTAACTGGGTTAGCTGGGTGGAACACCCACCCTTGATGTGGGCGGTACTGTCTCCCCGGCTGGGCCCCAGACTGAATGGGAAGAAGGTGCCTGACCCTGCATCCATCCCTTGCTCTCTGCCTCTACACCTCAGGGGTAATGCGGCCAGTTGCCCCAAGCTCCTGTGTCCTGACTCCACACCATGACGGCCTGCACCTTGAACCATGAGCTGAAATAAAACCTTTTCCCCTTAAGCTGTTTCTGTCCACGTGTTTATTTTTATCGCAGAAACAGGAAAAGATACTAAGGCGACCAGTATTTACTTTTTATTGACAAAAATGACTTTATTTGGTGTGTAGAGGTATGGGTCACGTAATGATGTCTGATTGACAAAGGCCACGTGGACAACAGTGGGCTCATAAGATTATATGATGGAACTGAGGGCTCCTATGCCTTAGTATTGTGGCTTGAATGTGAAATGTCCCCCAGAGGCCAATGTGTAAATACTTGGTCTCCACCTGGTGGTTCTGCTTGGGCAGGTTATAGCACCATGCCTCTGCTGGCCAGAGTGCACTGGACAGGTCTGCAGCCTGTTGCTGGAAAACCCTTCTGCCTGTGATAGACAGCTCAGGTATATAGCAGGCCATACTCTCTGGGTTTCTGGAATCATGTTCCCTGAAGACGAAAGGCCTCCGGAAAGCAGCAACGGTATTCTAGTCCTCCGTCTGTCTCTCTGGTGCATTCTGGGCTGAGGAAATGGCGGCAGGAAAGCTTTGTGGGGGACTCAGGGCCACACTAACCCTGGCCTTCTGATCTCCACCCTTGCTTGTGTCAAACTGTTCACTCTCTGAGAGAATGACACCACAGACGCCGTCACTTCTACAGAACACTCGCACCATGTGCTCAACCTTGTCATTGGATGCTCAGGTTCTCTTGCTGACTACTCAGCCTGTAGATTTCAAGCCGAGGCCCAAGACATGGGCCCAGTCATGTCGCAGCTTCCCCACAGCTGCCTAATCACACACACACACACACACACACACACACACACATATATATATATGTAATTGTAATACATATATATGTATTACAGACCATTTTATGAGTCTGAGAGAAAAAGTACAGGGCAGACAGGCAGGCTGTAAAGCGCAGCCTCTGGGAAGCAGGAGAGGAAGAGGCAGTCATGCCTTTGGAGTTAGGGTCAGTGATGGCCATGTGCAAGCAGTTGTAGTGCTCCGCTTTGGACTAAATCTGGAATGGCACAGAAAGATGCAAGTTGAGGACCTAGAGAGAGCTCAGACTGCAGCAGAGGGTCATCCAACCAGGTATCTGGTGGCCAGAGATCCTTGTTGGCAACAGTTCCTGGGTGTGGAGAGGTTCTGAGGAGACAGGGGCATCAGATGTAGGTTCTGAACACTTCACACTAGAGTGAAGGACGTGCTGTGTAGGAGGAAGACAAGGCTCTCCCAAGTGGTCCTACTGATTTCACACACAGCCCACAGACATATACTGTGAGCAAACAGCAAGTTAGGGGGTGCTGTGCCCATCTTAGACTAGAAAACAGCCTGTTAGGCTAGCTTCCGGGTGAACCAGGAAGGGAGATCACCAAGCGATTTCAACACCAGCTGACTGTATGTAGTCAGTGGACAGGGCACCCTGAGGTGTCGCATGAAAACATTAGCTGAGAAAATAAGAGATTTCAGACTCCCCACAGTAGGATGCTATGAAGGACTGATATAAATACAAAGCAACAGGGCAGAACTGAAAGCTGTCAGCTTCTTCAACCACGAACAACTTCTAAAACCTGCTGCCGCCTCCTCCACCTCCGCCTCCTCCGCCTCCTCCTCTTGGAGAATGATGTTATTCTCCACTTCAGTGGCAGAATAGGAGCAGGTTACGATGGGAGTTCACGAGTTCCCACGCTGCCCACCCACTCCCTGCCTCTATGCACACGGACAAACCGGCGGGCAACACTACTGCCATAGCTAAAGGCTCCCCTCCCCTGAACACCAGACTCCAGCTCCACTCACTGCCCCAAACACAACTTCCTTCCATCCTTGTTCTCCTGGTCTTTTGTCAGCTTGCCACAGACTAGGTCACCTGGGAGGCAGGAACCTCGATTGTGAGGAAGCCGCTATCAAACTGGCCTCTGGGAAATTTTCTTGATGATTGTGAGGGGGGCTCAGCCCCCTGTGAGTGGCAGGTGGTCCTGGGTGGAATGAAAAAGGCTGAGCAAGCCAGTAAGCAGTGCTTCTCCATGACTCCTGAATCCAGGCTCCTGCCAGGACTTAATACAGGTATAGACTCTCAGCTGTGAGATTGAATGGGCCCTTTCCTCTCCAAGTTGCTTTTGGTCATGGTGTTTTTATTGCAACAGTAAAAAGCAAACTTCCCATCCTAAAATTCCTATCAGCACATAAACATGCAGTTACTGTAATCTTTACAAAGAAACCTTAATTTTTCGAAAAAATTACATTTACACCGGGTGGTGGTGCACGCCTTTAATCCCAGCACTTATGAGGCAGAGGCAGGCAGATCTCTGAGTTTGAGGGCAGCCTGCTCTACAGAGCTAGTTCCAGGACAGCCGGGGCTGCACAGAAAAATGTTTCAAAAAAAAAAAAAAAAAAAAAAAAAAAACCCCAAACTTATATTTATCGTGTTTATGGGGCTTGACAGATTCTCATGCCCGTGCCAGAGTGTGCTGGGGACAAGAGGACAGCTGGTTCTCTTCCTCTACCAAGTGCAGGTTGTCTGGCTTGGTGGCAAGTGATTTTACCCGACACTGTCCAGGAAAGCCGAAACCTGGACGCCATCACTAGGGAAGGAGACTGACCAGCCAGGCTGCAGATCCTGACTGCTCAGCTGGCCGCGGGCTGTACAGGGAGGTCTGGGGCTGCAGCTGCCATCACGCACTGGGGCAGGATTTTCGTGACGCAGCTGCTTCTGGGCCACCCCTGCTCCTGTAAGCACCCCCCCCCCCCCCGCCCCGTTAGTAATCTCAACAAACTCACCGGCTTGCTCAGCTGGTGAATTTTCACTTTGGTCTCACCTAGGTCTTCTTCCTAGGTCGAGTGGGTGTGAGCGCTGCATTTTTCCCCAGTAAAAGTCCACAAAAGAGACATCTACTGTGATTTTAATCTGGTACACACGGGGGCAACTTTTAGGTACCAACAGATGAAGTCCTCCCAGCCTGTAATCCCTCCAAATGAGACCTCACGGAGGTAGGCTCTTACAGATGTCATGAGGTCATGTTTCAGTAAGGTGGGACCCCGATCAGACGTGTCCTGATAAAACGGAAATGCAGACAGACATGCGCAGTGAGAACAGATGCGAAGGCTGAAGAGCATGCGGGAGACGCAGAGCCGGTCTCCGGCAGGCAGAAGGGAGGGTACTTGCGGCACCGGGGCTGTCTGCTGTCTCAGGTCTGTGAGATGAGATCCGCTCTTCCGGTCAGTAAGGCAGTTTCTTCCAGCAGCTGTACAAAGCTCACAGACCCTACACATCGCTGTTCCCTTCAGCTGCTTTCAAAAAAAAAATTTTTTTTTACATTTAATTAGTTTTGATTTTTTATGTCTCAGAGTTAAAAAAAAAAAAACTTTAAAAACTACACTGTTATGGTATGTGCACATGGCTGCACCTCAATCCGTGTGTGGTCTGAGGACACCGCTGTGGAGTCGCATCTCTCTGTCCACCATTACACGTCTCCGGGGTTGCTGGCTTGCAGAACAATCACCTCTACCAGCTGAGCCCTCACTGGACCTTCACGTTTTACTCTGCTGTGTCTTATGATTTTTCTGTGTTCGGGGCTCACTGACATTCCATTTGCAGACTTACTTTTTTTTTTTTCCATCAGGCTTGAAAAAAACACGTTCCCCCAGCATACAGCACTCCCGTCTATCCGCGGAGTCTACGCAATAAAGGCAAACAATTCAGGAATCACAGGATTGTGATTCGCTGCATGGCAAGCAGAAGGCACAACTAGACAGCTAGGGTACAGATCATCAGAGAACAAAACTACCTACACAGACAGCCCCACAACTTCCTTTACAAGGAGCTGTGAGTCTCAGAAGACCAAGCAAAGAAAAGTAAGTATAAGGGACACATTTTGACAAACTTGGTAAGAATTCCATCAGTGAGTTTTTTTTAAACACTTTAGATTTTATGTATTTACTTATTCCGTGTGTGTGTGTGTGTGTGTGTGTGTGTGTGTGTGTGTGTACACGCCATATCACACTTGATCACACTCAGGCTGCCAGGCTCATCAGCAAGCACCATTTGCTTGCTGGTCCTTGTCAGGGCCTCTATCAGTAATTTTAAAAACAGATGGTAAAAGTCTATCTGCAACAGCAACCAAATCTTTTAATTATTAAAAATTTCAGAAAAATATCACTATTGATGTGCACATGTATTCACGTTTTCAGTTTATATTCGTACACATGGAATCCATGTGCGCTCACAAATACGTGTTTACCTTACTGAGAGACGTAAAATACGAACGGAAGAAACAGATCATCTTGGGATTTCTGACGGGTCTCAAAGGGCGGCTTTCCTGACCCAAGGTCCCAACATCTCAAGCAGAGGCCGCACACAGGTCAGGAGGTCAGGGTGAGACTCTCATCACCAGGACTGAGTTGGATGATACAACTTGCTTTGGCCACTCCAATTTGCCAGCTTAATCAAGGCGTGCAAGGCCCATGGCCAGATACCCAGTGGCCTTATTTATTTATTTTTTTATTTTTGTTTATTTTTTGGTTTTTGTCAATGAACTAAACTCACTTCATTGTCCTAGGAAATGTACAGCACAATCAGAGCAGGGCTGCGTTTGTGGAAAATCCCACTTGTGGCTGGCTACCAGCACTGGACATTAGCCCCCTACGAACTACAGACATTCTGGCTATGCACTCATTCATACGAACTGATTCTATTTGGCACCACGGAGACCTTTTCTAAGAGGCTGATAGGTAAATTCTAAATAATACCCCTATGGACACGTTTATTAGAAAAATCAAGGTATTTTTTGAGAATACTGACATAATTAAACCGCTAACAGAGGCATTTAAAAACACTAACAGCAGAGACACTTTTGATTTAAACACTCCCCAAATCCTCTTTGCTATTCAAATCTGCCTGTTCCACTGTTGTCATGGTAACTGCAAATGCTGTTTTCTTGGCTGCAGACACTTACAAGCTACCTTATGCCTCTCACTGGATTAGAAAAACGCAGTGACTCGGCTTTGGCAAGTGCTCGCTCATGTGTGGGAGTCACTACAGGTGGGCAAGGGCACAACGGTTTGTCAGCCTCTCCACTGCAGACAAAGGGACTAGGGTCTGTCACTAACAGAAGACGAGCAGGTAGTAGAGTCTGAGCTGTTAATACTGTAAACTTGTAAACACTCAGTTATCACAGGAACAACTGGCAACGGGTGATCCCGAACCAAGACTGGCTCCTCACACCCGGCCACATACACGATGCAAATTAACTGTGGAGGTGACCAAGAAGGGAGGAGTGTTTGCTTCAAGGTCTGAAAGGGAGGCAGGCACGCCTGGTGTAAGGTTTGAAGTGCTCAGTGTTTTCACAGTTCACACTGAAAGTACGATGTTCATAAAAGAAACTGTATGTCACCCCCGAGAGCTCTCTGGTGTTAAGAGATGTTTCACTTTGGAAAAAAAAAAAAAAAAAAAGAACAATAGTCCCTGTGTGTGCTGACATGGTCTCACTCCTCATGTATAACCCAGGATTGGAGCATTATGTAAATTATTTGTTGCCTGGCTGGAATTTACTTCTTGTGAGTTTTCTGATGTAAAAGGAAGTTCGATTTGTGGCGAAACGTTTTCTTACACATACTACATTCGTAGGGTTTCTCCCCTGTGTGTATTTTCTGGTGTTCAGTCAGAGTCCAGAGCCGACGGTAGCTCTTCCCACATTCGTTACATGCGTACGGTTTCTCCCCCGTGTGAATTCTCTTATGCACTGTGAATGCTGACTTATGGCGGAAAGATTTCCCACATTCTTTGCATTTGTGCGGTTTTTCCCCAGTGTGAGTTCGCTGATGTTCAGTGAAGGAGACCTTCTGGCAGAAGGTTTTCCCACACTCTTTACACTCATAGGGCCTCTCTCCTGAGTGTGTCTTCTGATGGTGCCTGAGCGCGGACTTCCGGCAGTAGGACCGCCCACATTCATTACATTCGTAAGGCCTCTCCCATATGGTTCTCTTGTGTGCAAAGCGGCGTGAGGTTTTGTGGCCCGTGCGCTTGTGCTCACTGGCCTCACCAGGCTTCTCCTTTGTGTCCCCTCTTTTCTGCTCACTGCAGTTTGACTTCCCGGTGGCTGTGCGGCCCCACTTACTGACCACACCGTGCTTCTCTCCTATGTGAGTTCTCTGATGTATCGTGAGTGTTGACTTAAGGTAGAAAAGCTTCCCACATTCGTTACACTCGAAAGACTTTTTTCCTCTGTGAATCACCTGATGTGCAACCAGGGCAGACTTGGTGCACAGAAACTTCCCACACTGGCGGCATTTATAGGGTTTCTCTCCGGTGTGACTTCTCAGATGCACGTTGAGGGCAGACTGACAAAAGAAAGTCTTTTCACACTCATTGCACTCATAGGGTTTTTCCCCAGTGTGAATTCTCTGATGTGCTGTCAGGGCTGACAGACAGAAGAAGGTCTTCCCACACTCCTTACATTCATTTGGCTTCTCTCCCCTGTGAGTTCTTTGGTGCACAATGAGGTAAGATTTCTTGCCAAAGGCATTCCCGCACTCCTTGCATTTATAAGGCTTCTCCCCTGTGTGTGACCTGAAATGCTCGGCCAGGGCTGACTTCCGAAAGAAGGTCTTTCCACATTCCTTACACTCATACGACTTCTCCCCTCCATGGATTCTCTGATGCACAAGGAGGGCAGATTTGTCAATGAAGGCTTTCCCACACTCTTTGCATTTGTAAGGTCTCTCTCCAGTGTGAATTCGCTGGTGTCGAGTGAGGCTTGCCTTTATACGAAAAGTTTTCCTACAGTAATTACAAGCGTAGGGCCTCTCTCCCGTATGGATTCTCTGGTGAACAATGAGGGTGGACCTCTTAGAAAAGGTTTTCCTACACTCAGCACATTCATTTCGCTTTCTTTCAGCACGTTCCTCCGATCCTGCAGAATGGGCTGACTCCTCGGGCGGTTTCTCACCACCCGAGGTTTTATTCTGTTCCAAGGGCTGGTTATTCTGGTGTTGAGGGGGATCTTCGCCTTGACTACTGACATCCCTGACTTCACTACGCTTGTTCGGTTTTGCCCCCGAGTGACTTTTGTCAGGCTTTCTGCGGGGCGCTGGCTTCCCATTCCCATCTTGCTCAGCAGTTACCTTTGCAGTTGCTTGGCTTTGCTTTGCAACAGTCTCTTCTGAATTAGTCTTCAAGTCATTTCCACCTGGATCATATTTATGGAGCATTTTTTCTGAAGAAACATTATTCGTGTTGAGAGCAACTGTTTTCTCACACAGATTGGCTTCTTCTGGCATTGTTTTGTTTCTGAAGACTGAAAACTGCTTCAAATGTTTGTCTTGTCTTTCCTTGTCCTTCTCTAAGGAATCACCGTCTTCTGGAAGGAAGGAACAGAAGGAACATTAGTATGTGAGTTCTGTGAACTCTTGAAACAACAATCTGCACAAAGGCCTTATGGGGGACCAAGGCTTCAGTGCTGGCTTTCCACTCCTGAAGAAATTCAAGTATAAATATATCCTACTTTATGAATTCATAGAGAAAATACATAAACAATAACACAAAGGATGAGAGGAAGGAGGAGGAGGGAGGGAAACGCAAATTCATCTACACCAGCTTACTAAACTGGGTCAAAGAAAGAAGAAACTGGCAAAGAACACAAGAGCCCGGGACACTGACACAGTCCAGTACGGGACAGTCTCCAGCATCTCTTGGGAGTATGGCTGACTGGGTGAAATGGATAAGGATTTGGTCTGAACCTAAGAGAAGAGCAGCACAGTGATGGGGCCAGGTGAAGCAGCCTTCAGAAAGTCAGTGTGCAGAAGACACCAGGAGGATGGGGCGAATTGGACGTTTTGTTCAATGACTTGAGAACTCTGAATATATGCAAATACAATGAAAAATGGAAAGCACAGTGGGAGGGGAGTGGGCATGGATGGTCAGGAAATAAGCAAGGCGCCTGGGTGGGGACCTGGGTGGGCCTGGTAGGGAAAACAAAGGAACCAGTGTGCGGCGAAGGGGCTTGGCTTCTCTGGACAGAGCGCACAAAGTCAAACATTTTTATATGCTGCCAATAAATGAATAGACTTCTTTGGGAAGAACAGTTTAGCATCTACAGCACGAGAGCTAGTTTCCTCAGTCACTTCTAGAGCTCTAGGTCCTAGATGATTTGAAAGAAAAATCATATAGGTTCCAACTGCGATCATGAACCAGCCTGGACTTGAATTCTTTGGTTTTTACCTGCTCGGTCATCAAATTTACCTTCATGGTTCTGACGTGGCGATCTTTCCATTATCCAAGGCTCCTCTCCTTTCTCCAATTTTAAGATCACATCTGGTTTGCTAATACGAAACCCTGTTAATGAAAAATAGTACAGAACTTGAACCGAGCTCTGAGAACCTCAAAGGACTGAAGGACGGGGAAACTGAGCAGTGGAGAGGCTCATCAATAGCTCAATGGGACTGGCGCAAGTTAGTGACGAGCAGTGCACACGCATGCATGTGTGTCCAAACTGTCACCATCTTTCTCCCTTGTGACTGAGGGAGAGAGAACTCACTTCTAGTATCTGCCCATGTTCTCCTGACACGGAAGAAAGGCTAACTCGGGGGTGCGGCGTGGGGATTGCACTCACCCACTGAGACGAGGTTACGGTAGTTCTCCAGCATCACATCCCTGTACAGGATGCGCTGCGCAGGGCCCAGATGTTGCCACTCCTCACGCGTGAAGACCACAGTCAAGTCCTTGAAGGAAAGTGATCTCTGAAAGAACATGTTTCATGGGAGATCATTACACCTGAGCAGCAGGGTGTTTGTGGGAATATCAGGTATAACGAGGGTACTGCCAATGGGCAGTGTTGGCTATGGAGGGATACTTCACGGGGGATGAAAGAACAGAAACTGCCCACTATCTGTGAATGAGCTTTTTAAACATAGAGTTTAGAGTGTGTCCTGAAATTCCTGAATTATTGACTCATATGCAATGTGGTTCTTGCTCTCGAGGAGTGCCCAGTATGACAGGTGACACAGCAGGACCTGCATTTTGGGTAGGAACATACAAGCTAGGCAAAGGGTGACCACAAAAGGTCCTATTTTGTGCCATTAGATTCTGTGAGGTGATCATTTCAGTCCTGATGTAAGCATGTAGAAATACACTTAGGTGATCTACAAGGAAAGAAACCTGTGGAGTGGGCAGAGCACAGAGGCACTTTACCTGAAAATCAGCCATATAGTTTTTTTGTTACTGCAACAGAGCAGTAAAACACTCTTTTAATGTACAAATGGCCCATGGTTTACTTGAAAATCATAGTGTAATTCTAGGTCAGGCTATGTATTAATACCAATAACCATGTTAACACCAGTAATGATTGTTTTTCCCATGCTTCTGGCCAGGATGTGAACATGACGAGAAGTCCAGGGGTTGCTGGGGTGCTTCTAATCTTCTTGTCTAGAGACCACTCAGATCCACGGAGGTGTCTGTAAAGAGCACCACACCTGGCCGGACAAGTCATTCAACAGAGTGTAGTCACAAGACGAAGGCATTACAGATGAGGAGTCAGAACGTGCTCTCTAGGGTAACTGGCCACTTAAAAGTCATGAGGACAAAGGACATCCCAGACTGCAAGAGGCCGTGGAGACACGACAAATGGCACACTGGACCCCCGAGCTGAAGGCGGCATATATACTGTACTGCACTGTTGTCGTAGTGACAGAACGGGGTTGGCTTTTTCTCCTGGTTCTGACCACGGCACTCTGGTCCTGACAGGCCCCGGGAAGCCAGGGAAGTGTGAATGAGACCTGTCTATGACTTCTGCACTTCCATTTGTCTGAGTCCGCCTCAAAGTGCGGTGGTAACAGGTGAGCATTCCCCAGCTCTGCAGAAGCCCGTGTGCTCCCTGCGTGCCAGCCTGCCACACGTGCCGCCTCAGGTGCAGCTATTATAGGTCACGCATCTGCACACGTGCCTCGTAGCACCGTTCCTTCCTGTCTCCTAGAAGCATTTCACTACACATATGAAATATTCTCTAAGTCACTCCCTCCGAAATGAGCTTCCTGGTAATAAACAGTACTTTATAATTATAATCCAGGCAAGATGAGGACTACATAAGCTCTCGGTAACTAGAGAGAATGACTGCACAAAATGTTAGGAGGAAAAGGCCAGTGAGAGTCGGATGAGGACAGGTGACTTAAGACAGAGTCAGCTGCCTGCAAGAGCACACAGGCCACAGCAGAGGACAGAGAGCACTCCCCTTGGAAGAGACTGAATGGTGCTCGGGAAGAATGACAAAACCCCATATTCTGGTAACTCAGGTCACCTCTGTTGGCACCCTGTGCCCTCTGAGAAGAAAGCAAAGGGAAACCAAAAAGAGAAGATGAACCTCACTGTGAGGGGCACAGGGGCAGAGAGGGCACGCAGATGGGAGGCCCCAGGCTGTGCTCTGGAGGACTGACAGCCTCCCATGGAGGGAGGCCCACATGTGCAGACCATGCAGAAATGGAGACAGCTGCCCAGTATCTGGCTGTGGTCTCAAGTCATGTAAAGAATTAACAATTATTTAAAAAGCAGGGAGCTGGTTTAAAGTAAAACCCGATGCATAACTAGAGCACAATACCATCCTTCTGCAGTAGGGCTCAACAGGGCTGGCACCTGCTTCCTGGGGCACAAATGTCTGGGAATCCAGAGCGATGTTACTGACTTCTGGCAGAGGGACGCAGGTCAAGGGATGGTATAGCCTATAGCGTATGGGACAGCCATACAGAAAAGATGAGCCCCAGTCTTATGTACTATGTCCTGGTCACACCGATGGGAAAATCTGTTTATACTGATCTGAGCCTTGCCTAGGTGTCAACCCCAGAAAGATGCTATTCTGCAAGCTCCATGAGGGCAGAGGTGCTAGCTTTTGCCAAGCTGCAGGTGCAGTGTTCGGTACAAAACGCTATGATCGATACACAGCTGTTAAATGAAAGGTCTGGAGTGGCGGGAATTAAAGAAAAGTAGAAAAAGGCCAGAAAGGAACTGGCCTTGTTAAGTCAAAGCAAGGATGCTGAACTTTTATCCTGTATTCGCGCGGACCTGCTTGGGCAGCTGCAGCACCAAGACATTTACAGATGGGTATTGCTAGCAAGACAAGTAAGTGTGGACAACACACTTGAGAGAGATGTGAGTGGACCTTTGAAAACTCTATTATGACAATCCCAAAGGCAGGAACTGGGGGGGAGGGAAGCAGGGCTAGAAGGTGGGTACAATCTGATAGTTGCAAGGCTTGACAACTGCCTGTGACTGGAAACAAGGAATAGGAGGACTTAACACAGGCCTCGTTTTCTTTCTCTCCCCATCCCCCTTTTGGAGACAGTTTTACACTGTAGCCCAGACTGGCCTCAACTCATAGCAATTCTCCTGCATTAGCCTCCTCAATGATGGGCTTCTCTGCCTCGCCATCACACCTGGCTCTGGGCCTCATTTTCTTTCTAGCTTGTGTAACTGGAAAGATTAGCAACACTGGCAGGGAACAATGAGGAAGAAGCACACTGAACAGACAGGGGCGGGGGCCTCATTTCTGTTCTGCACAGGAGGCCTCCAAGTGCTTTCTGAAGAGCCCCTGCAGAGAACCACAAGAATCACCCCGAGACTCTTCAGAGGCACGAAGACTTCAGAGGTCAAAGGGTTCAACTTGGAACTCTAGATGACACAAAGGCTAGCGGAGAGAATAATAGGAGAAGCACACAATGCTGGTGGAAGAAGGCGGGAGCAGCTGATACACGGAGGAAATGATTAGGGAGTTAGAGAGAGAGTTGAGTGACAGCTAGAAACGGCCAGAAGTGCACTTAGGAAGGAATGGCCACATTGTCGAGGGCAACAAAGAGTTTGGTGGAGCATGGAGTGGAACCACCTATTCGGTTTGAAAATAAGTGAATGGTCACTAATTTTGGCCACAACAGGGGTGGTGCACAGGGAGTGAGTAGACATTAGACAAGTGAGTGAAATAGTTTTACCACAGAGTCTAAAATCAAGCTGTGCCCTGTGATGTCTTTTTTAAAGGCAGAGCTGAGACACTCAGGAGGCTGGAGGAGCATCATCAGTTTGAGGCTCTACAGTAACACAACACACACACACACACACACACACACACACACACACACGCATGCACACACATGCTCTCTCCAAAAAAAAAAGGCACTAAAGATAAAAAGAAATCGTTTGAGACACATGCAACCCATTTACTCTAGGTTTTATCACTGCACCATGGAGCGCGATCAGAAGGCTGTCTACGCCTCTGAAAACAGAGTAGACATCTATAACACCTAGGCCTTGCCAAGTTGTTAGTCACAGGAAATCCACAGCTGTTCCTGCTAAAGGTGATTTGCATCATCTGCTCATGTTCTCTAAGAACACGTTTATAAATAAATGATAGAAAACCATGGTTAACAGCCTACTTCGTGTCATTTGGGTCTTTTGTCATACAACCTGAATAATCCTACAGGGGTGCATCATTTCAGGTTATTTATTTACTCGTGAGACAGGGTTCTCTGTGTAGCCCTGGCTGTCTTGGAACCCACTCTGTAGACCAGGCTGTCCTCGAACTCAAGAGATCCACCTGCCTCCACCTCCCAAGTGCTACGCCATCTGGCAGTAATTTGTTTTTTGACATTTACTTTTCTGATTGATCTGATTCCCTTATTGTTCCTGACGCTGAATTTTATATATTTCTACTCTTTTATCTGAATGTTATACGCCGCAAATCTATGAAGATTCACTGCCAAAGGTGAGAAGTGAATCCCTCAGTGACTTACCTGGGTACTGTCCATTTTCAGGTACTCTCAAGAAAGGGCCAGGAATGATGATCGGAGGCTGGGTGGCGAAGAAAGGGGAATGGCATCAGCAGACTGGCTGGCAGCTCTTATAGACGCAACATGGAAAGGAGCCTCTGACCAGTATCATACAGGAAGCAATTGCTTGAGGGAATGCCCACAGTAGCTCTGAATGAACCAATCAGAGCTTTTCCTACTGTGTGAATGGAAACAAAGGTGGTTTACTGTCTTACTTCTGCCTCCTTAAAAAACAAACAAGCAACCCTTCGGAGTTCATACCAGATTAGATCAATAAACTTTAGCATATATAAAGCCTGGAACAGCAGGCCAGCAGAAAGGCGACTCTGAGATCTTATTTATTTATCTATCTATTTATTATTTATTTATGTGTATGTATTTTTTATATCAATTATCTGTTTTCCTACTAATGCATTCAGCAGATGAAATCAGAAAACCCAGACAGGAGTCAGGATGTTAAGATGATTATCAATCACTCTACTCCTCTCCCCCTCACGAGAGGCCTCTGCTTAAATGTAGCAGAGGACAAAGGCCTGACCTGGGAATCTACAGGCCAGAAATCAATTCTTGGCTCTGTCACCAGCAAACTACCTAAATGGTTAAAACAGCTGCCTTCCTCATTTGAAAAGTTTAAATATCTCAAAAACCTTCTCTGTCGGTACACTGTGTCATTCTTCTATATTAAAGAAATCAGCAAACCCCAGGATGACGACGGACGAGGTTTGAGCAACTCTAGTGGAACAGCATGGAGACGCTAAGGAGAGACATGTTCGAAGTGATGGAGAAACCTTTTCCTCAGCCAGGGCTGGCATCCCTTCCCTCCAAACGACAGACCCTCCAATGAAGCGTCACCCTGCCCATTCTGGACCTCAATCGCAGCTCAACCCTTACGCAGCCCTGAAGCTTACGGGCCTATAGGTATCCGCAGGACTGCTGGGGTCCGATTTTTGCACGCACACACTTCTGTCCCTCCCAGGCTGCCCGCCCCGAGGCCCGAAGCCCCGTGATGCCCGGTGACCTCCCCCGGCCACTGGAAATCGTGAGCATCCGAGGACCCAAGAAGGTCCCGGTCCTTCTTACCCTGTCCCGAGGTCGCCACCCGGGATTCCTCTGGCTCGGGGGTATGCGGGGGAACCTCGCTTCTCTTACAGTTCCCAGAAGGCCCCGGAGAATCGTGGCGCCGGGAGACCGCGGGAGCCTCGCCTAGAAAAGCCCCGCTAACCGGATGCGCGTCTACAGAGGCTGGGAGACGGCGCATGCGCAGAGGCTCGGCGCGGCCCTTCCCACGGTTCTCCAAAGGGTGCTGCAGTCTGTCCGGGACTGCATTTCCCACAAGGAGCCGCGGCCTCCGCCCAGCAGATCTCCCCTGGGGCACTAGGGTTTTAATCGCCAGGCTTTAAACCATGAATACAAAAGAAATGTGAGAAAGAAAAATTACAGATCTGGAAAGAAATTCCAACAGTGTATTAAGAAAACAATCATAAGCAAAGAGTTCTCTCAGAATGAAAATAGTAACGGTGAGCTTCCCAAAATTACAGAAGAAACACCTAACAAAGACAAACCAGACCGCCTCTAAAGACCTTAAAACAATAGTCACATTGCTTATCCCCAGCTGTCCGAGTTTATCGACAGGTGAATACTCTGCCAATTTTACAGAAGGGGAAATCATTAATCACAATTAATGACAAAATATTTTATCAGCATACTTTCTTTTTTCAAATTTTATTTTATATGTATGGGTATATTGTTGTCCTTCCTGCTCTGATGGAAAAGTATCTTGGGCCTTGGAAGCCCAGGAACCACACAGCTTTGAGGGGGAGAAGGCATCCCAATGGGAGGAGGATATCGTGAGACATGGGAACCCAGGACACACACCACTCTGAGGTGGGACAGTGTCCCAAGGGAAGGGCATCCTGAGGCATGAGAGCCCAGGAACCACACAGCTCTGAGAGGAAGCCTCGTCAGCAGAGGTCTTGCAGTTCCTAAGGGAGGGTGTCCCCAGCTGAGCTCAGGAGCTCAGGAGCCTCAGTCCCACTCCACATCTTTGCTTCTTCTCTTCATTGCTTCTTGGCTTCTTCCAATGAGAGGGTCACCCCAGGCAGCCAATCTCATAAAATAGAATTATTGGGAGAGTCCAGGGTGTGAAGGGACAAATCCCAGGTTACCTGACCCTGCTCCCAGGAGAGGACAGCAGGGAACTGAACAAAGGGCAGGGATTCTGTCGTGTATCTTAGGGGGTGGAGCTTTTCAGGGTGGAGATCCCCAGAGTGAGGGTTGGTGGATTTCAAGTCCTAAGCTTGGGGAGCTCAGGGATTGGTGGGTTTTCACCCACCAAAAAAAGGGATTTTCACCCCTTTTTTCCTTCACCAGATCCTTGGGTTAGGATGGGAAGATCTTCCCGACTGCAGGAGGCTTTGGCTGAGGCCCCGTTGTTGTGGAGCCGCTTTTGGACACTGAAGAGGAGATCCTGCCACCGTGGACAGCTCCTGGGGTGACATCCCACTATGGCAGCAGGCTGAGGTGAGAAAGAAGGTGCAGACACCTTGGACAGCTCCCGTGTTGTTAACTCAGGGACGCAGGCTGAGGAGATGTCACTGTCTGGACAGGTGCCTCCATTTTGACAGCTCCTGTGGTGGCTGTGCAGGCTGGGGCTGGAAGGAGGGGACGCCGCTTTGACAGTTCTTATAGAGTACCGCTTTGACAGCTCAGGGACTGCATATATTGCCAGCATGTATGTCTGTCCACTATTTGCGTGCTGTGCCTGGTGCCTGAGGAGGCCAGGAGAGGGTATCATGTAAGTGCTGCTAACCAAACTCTGTTCCTCTGGAAGAGCAGCCAGTGCCCTAAACCACTAAGCCATCTCTCCAGACCCTTAACAATATATTTTAACAAAACCAATCATATACAATGTGAGTAATATAGAAACTAGCCCTTCATCCACAAGGACAAATTATATATATATGTTAAAAGAGGAAAATCATGTAATATGTCTTACTCACTGGAAGGCCTGGGGGTTTCTGACACAGTTATCTGTTATTGTTCAATAACAAAACAACAACAAAACCCACTGAGGTGTAGAGGCTGAGAGATGGCTCCCAGCGAGCCAGACTTCCAGTGATTTAATGCTTGCATATTGTCTCCTGCTTCAGATGTGACCGTGTTGTGACTTTAAATAAAGGGGGCATCAGAAGGCGGGTTTCAAGAAACAAACCTGATTTCATGGCAGTCAGGGTTGTTCGCAGTGTTTCTAGAGCTTGGGCATGAGTTTAGTTACCTAGTTACCAGAGATCGAGTGGAAATCGAAAGAAGCAGAGGGGCAATGTGGAGAAGCAGACAAACCTTTCCCAGCCTGCCTCACCTTCCAGGCAGCCTTGTCAAGGCTTCAGACCCAAGGAGTGAGCCATTGCGTGCAGTCAAGTCCTTGGGTGGCCTCAGCTGCATATAGAATCACATGAAGCAGAGCCACAAGATCCATACCAGTAAATATGTAGCAAAATAACCAGTTTCATAATTTTAAGTCACCAATTGGGGGGGGTGTGTGTGCTGGTTTGTTATGGAGCAATAAATCCATGATGGGTCTGCAAGACGGTTCCGTGGATAAAGGCGCTTGCCAACAAGCCTGATGACCTGAGTTGGTCCCAGGGACCCACGGGATGGAGGGAGAGAACCAACATCTGCAAATTCATCCTCGGAGCTCCACACATGTGCCGTGGCATTCTCAGAGTGGCATGTGTGCCCATACACATGCCAAGTGAAAGGAAAATAGAAATGTCTTTGGGGAAAGATGGATTTCAAAAGCAAATGTATGAGAAAAATGTGGTTGGTTTCTATATATGCTATCTGTAAAAAATGGGCTCAACTTATTAATAGTGCTTCTGGGAGTCTTTTACAATTAGTGTGTTAATTATTTTTTTATAAATGGAGTAAGGAGTGAACAAGAAAATGAATATAAAATATTTGGAAATGAATTAGAAATTGGCCATATGTGGTAGCTTGAATAAGTACGGCCCCCATAGTCTCATGTGGTTGAATGCTTGGCCATAGGGAGTGGCACTATTAGCAGGTGTGGTCTTGTTGGAGGAAGTGTGTCACTGTGGAGACTGGCTTTGAGGTCTCCTATGCTCAACCTTTGGTCAGATAGACACAGTCTTTTTGTTTATTTGTTTCAAGGAAGGGCTTCTCTGTGTAGCCTTGGCTGTCCTGGACTCACTTTGTAAACCAGGCTGGTCTCCAACTCACAGAAATCTGCCTGTCTCTGCCTCCCGAGTGCTGGGATCACAGGCGTGTGCCACCATATCCCAGTGTGTGACACATTCTTATTCTGCTTACTTCAGATCAAAATGCAGGTCTCCAGCACCAGGTCTGCCTGAATAGTGCCATGTGTTGTGCGATGATAATGAAGTAAACCTCTGAACTGTAAGCCAGCCCCAGTTAAACGTTTTCCCTTTATAAGAGATGCCTTGGTCATGTTGTCACTTCATAGCAATAAAACCCTAACTAAGACACCTATATATGTATGTGGATGTGTGTGTGTGTGTGTGTATGAAGTTGTGGTCAACCACACTATAGATCAAAGAAGTGAAACAATACTTTTTAATTACATACATTTATTTTTGGCAGGCAAGCTTGGTAAATATTAAAAAAGCAATTTGGTCATGAGGTTGAAAAACTGTTGCTCATCAGGCTGAATAGGGTTGTCATTCCCGTCACATTTTTAGGACACATTCTGCACCCAAATTGGAGTTCATATGCCCTTTATTCTCTTTGTTTGTTTGTTTTTGTTTTTTGTTTTTTTGAGGCAGGGTTTCTCTGCGTAGCCTTGGCTGTTCTGGATTCACTTTGTAGACCAGGCTGGCCTTGAACTCACAGAGATCGGACAGCCTCTGCCTCCCTGAGTGCTGGGATTACGGGTGTGTGCCACCGAGCCCAGCTCATATGCCCTTTATTCTAAAGATTCAGGGGAATCTTAAAGAAATAACTGAACTTGTGTATAAAGATATATGTCAGCAACATTCCCAAAATGTTTTGTTTTGATTGTGAGGCAGCATTTCACTATTTATCCCAGGCTCTGAACTTAGGATCTCCTGTCTCCGCCTCCCAAGTGCTAGGACCTGAGCACAGGGATGGAGTGATGGACAGGTGCCACACCTGCCCCTCCAAACCCTCCGCAGGTGGTTCTGGAACACCCTTCACCCTTGGGAGACTTCCTGGAAGACTCAACTCCCTGTTGCCCACGACAGTGTTTCTCATAACTTACTCACGCCCCTCCCTTCTCCTCCTCTCTTTAGATCTCCACTCCTGTATTGTTGAATCATCTTTCAACCCCCCCTAACCCACTTTATTTCTAACACAGGGGTCCGCCGTGATGCATTCTGTCCTGTTTGCTTCTTCATGCTTTACTTTCAACCATCGATGACATGAGTCAGGGTTGCCTGGAAGGTTGCTGGCCTCATCATCCCTACTTTCATTCTCTTAGAGTGAAGACCATAGAGTTGATATCAAGGCCCCGACACTGTGCTGCTCAATAGATGAGGTGTGCATGACCGCAACTCCACCAATTACCACAGGAAGCAGACCATTCGTGGTGAGTTTTTAATACAGTGGGAGGTTTCTCAAAAGAGCTTAGACTTGGGCCAGCAAGTTGGCTCCGAAAACAAAAGCGCTTGCAGCTCAAGCCTGAGGCCCTGAGTTCTGTTCTCAGGACTCAGAATGGAAGAACTGACTCTACAAAGGCACCCTCCAGTGGCCACAGCCTGTGCACGTCATCTACACGTATACATTGTATATACACACACAATAATAATAATAATAATAATAATAATAATAATAATAATAATAATAAGAAGAAGAAGAAGAAGAAGAAGAAGAAAGAAGCAAAATTCTTGGACTAGTGAAATAAGAGAGAAAAGAGAGGAGGAGGAAAGAGGAAAAGAAAGTGAAGAGAATGTTGAGACAGGAAGGGGGAAAGTAAGGAGGCTGAAAGGCAGATGCTGGGATCTGCAGTTTTCCACAGTGACCACGAGATGGCAGAAGACTCCCCAGCCAAATTCCCTTGGCAGGCTCCCCCACGAACTTCAGAAGCTAGGAAGTGAGAAGTCTCAGTAGCTGAGGGTGCACAGAAGGCTTGGTGAGAGCAAGCGCTGGGGAAGGCTCTAGCTCTTCCTGATACTTCAAATAGTGTATCCTGTGGGTTAAGTATTTTCATAGGCTCATGAAACTGGCTCCTTTTTCTGGTAACACTTTTCCAGTGGGAGACCACCCTGACCTTTACTCAAGGATGATGTATATCCGCTGTCACACAGCGATTTCCATGGTGTGAGGAGAACCCACTAGACAGAGCCCAACCTGTAAAGCTGTCAAGGTCATCCCCAGAATGATGGCCCATCGTTATCTCTAGCCAAGGTGCAGGCACATGACCTAAACCAAGCAAACCGTGAATCTGAACTTGAAGCCCGAGTAGACTGGAGACTGACTCGTCCTGACACGGATGCCGTAAAGACTGCCCGTGATCACAGCTACATGGGTCTCCAGGGCTCTGCTGGCTCTGGGTCTTCCTAACTCCTACGAGTCAGTCTACATGCCAGACTCGCCAAGACGGGAGCTAGGTTCCTGAGAGAGGGTCTGCATTAGGATGAAGGCAAGTCTTCAGTAGCCATATGCTAACTTAATTCATCCAATCAAAACCCAGGAAACCTGTTCTGCGCCCAGCCCTGCTCTATTATACTTATTTATTTATTTCATTTATTTATTCATTCTATTTTAATTTGTTCTTTGGGAATTTCATGGATATATACAAGGTATGTATGAATCCAATTAGTGCCTCCAGTAAGTGCATGGCATGGGGCCATCCTAGAGGATACAACCCTCCAGGAGCCACACCCCTGAAGAAAAATTATCTCCCAACCCTAGTAGCCATGGGCTGTCAAGAGCTCCTCAGCTAGGGGTGAGGCCTCATGTGCCCCTCCCCAGTCCATGATTGGCTTATTTTGTGTAGGCAACCGCAGCTGCTGTGAGTTCAGGAATACAATGCATTTATTTACTGAGTGTGTGTGTGTGTGTGTGTGTGTGTGTGTGTGTGTGTGTGTCCGTGCCATAGTAATCATGTGGAGGTCAGAGGACAACGTCAGGGGAGTTGGTTCATTTCTTCCACCATGTGGGAGCTGGGAACAGAGTTCAGGTTGTTCCATAGTATGGCCCCTGCTTCCCACAGATCTGTCTAGATGCAAAATTCCCAAGGTAACCGGTGTGTGCTTCAAATTCAGATGCTGACGTTCTAGCTTCTCAAGTAATGGTCTCAAGAGGTGGTTCTTCAGGGGTTCCTGTGGTTAGGCCTCCATGGAGGGTTAGCAGCCAGCTGAAAGAGGGCCTCCTTCCCAGCTCGGTTGTCCTCACAGACTGGCAACTACAAGTCTGTTTGTCTAGTTTGAATTTATTCTCCTTTTTTTTTTTTTCAATACCACTGGAGGTACTTAATTCAGAGAAATTATATTAAATATAATAATCTGATTCTATACCTGAAAGGAAAATATCTAAGCCCTGCCTTTCTTCCTTCTCTTTTCTTTTCCCTGTGTGTGCACAGTTTGGGTATGTAAGTGTGTGGATATGAACATGATCGTGTGTGTGCCTCTGGGAACATGGAGAGCATAGCAAGCATATGGAGGTCAGGGGAGAGCCTCTGGCATCAGCCTTCACATTCCCCACGACTGGGGCTGGCTCTCTGCTTTTCTGCTCTGTGTTCTGGGCTAGCTGTAATTCTAGCACTTGGGAGGTGGAGGCAAGAGGATCAAGAAGTCCAAAGCAGGGCTGGAAAGATGGCTCAGAGGTTAAGAGCACTGGCTGTTCTTCCAGAGGTCCTGAGTTCAATTCTCAGCAACCACATGGTGGCCCACAACCATCTATAATGAGATCTGGTGCCCTCTTTTGGTGTGCATGAAAACAGAGCACTCATGTATATAAATAAATAAATAAATCTTAAAAAAAAAGAAAAAAAAGAAAAAAAGGAAGTCCAAAGTTACCCTTGCCTACATAGTGAGTTTGAGGGCATCCTGGGCTATATGAGATCCTGTTCCAAAACAAAAAACACAAAACAAAATAAACAAAGAAAAGAAAAGAAATGCCATCTTAGTTACTTTCCTATTGCTGTGATAAAGCGCCCATGACCAAGGCAACCTATAGAAGAAAGAGTTCATTTGGGACTTAAAGTTCCAAAGGGTTAGGGTCCATGACCATCATGACAATGAGCGTGACAGGCAGTCATGGTCCTGGAGTAGTAGCTGAGAGCTCACATCTTGAGAAACAACCATAAGGCAGGAAGAGATAACTGGGAATGAAGTGAGTCTCTTAATTCCTCAAAGCCCACTCCCAGGAATATACCTCCCCCAACAAGGCCACACCTCCTAACCCTTCCCAAGCAGTGCCGTCAAACTGGGAACCAAGTATTTAAATATATGATTCTGTGGGGACATTATGACTCAGACCACCATAGAGGGGAAGAATCCATTGTAGCCACAACCACAGTGACGTGGTTTATGACCCGTGCGTTTGTGATGCCATGATGTTCTGAAAATAAATGTGAACCTTGTGTTTCACAATAGTTATACAGGTTTTGGGGCTAATACTCCTTACGTTTCCTGCTCTGCTTTCCTCAACCCTCCCTCTCCACAGAGCCAACACCTTCTTCAGTCTTAAGAACATTTGATTCTGTTTTACTGAATGGAGTGTTGCCTGATGCTCCACTCTTGAAAGTCAATCAAGGACTTACAGTTTGTTATCTTATTGTTGTAGTTGTTATTTTTTTACTATGGGAAACTAAAGGCCACACATGGCTAACCAGAGGCCAGGCGTCTGTCCCTTCTCTGAAATTCAAAATTGAGCAGGGTGTCTTGTGTTTTTATTTGCTAAGCTTAACGAGTCTAGATGGGAAGGCTCCGAAGGAGCCGGAAACAGTCAAACCACTTCTTATATTTAATAAATATAGTTGTTTAGGAGATCAGACTTTCAGATTAACATACATTCCGAGGATCCAGAAGCTTCTAAATCGGTGGGGAGCTGAATTAATCCACAGGCAGAAGCTGTACGAGGATGTCACCGGGCAATCTCCATCTAGCCGGAAGGAATTGAGCAGTCCTGGTCCTCCCCAACTTCCACGACTCTTCACTGCATCCCTACTCCCCCAGGCCTTCCGCTCGCCATGATTTCATGCACATCCCACGTGAAAAGCAGGTCACTGTTCCCCTGCACGATCGTTACGTAGATAAGGAAAGCGAGGCCCCGAGATGTGTAACGACCCACCCAAGATCACACGGAGGCCGGAGAGAGGTCAAGGGATCTCAGAGCCCTGGCCCCCTGATCGGCATCCCTGGGTTCCCAGGTCCCCCCCGATGCAGGCCTGTCTGTCCAGGTTTTCATTCCGGTCGTGTCTCCTTTGGAGCCGGCCCTGCAAGTGGCTAAGCCTCCTGGCCTCCTGGGCCGGGAAGAAGGAGGCGGCGATGGCGTGCCGCAGGCGCCAGGCGTAGGCCTGGAGCACCAAGGCGGCGCCCGCTAGAAGCTGCAGGGCGCCCGCGCCCAGTGCTTCCCTGACTCTGGGCGGCTGAGCCTTGGGCAGGAGACATTCCTGGGACGTGAAGCGCAGCTCCCACTGGAAGGAGCGCTGTGCCGAGGCAAACGTGCTCTCCACCGGAGGCTGGTTGAGGACGAAGAGGATGAAGTCCAGAACCTTATACGACGCCTTCAAAACAGAGAAAAGGGTTGAGTCAGAGGAGCCATCAGGCCCTTCCCTAACTCTGCCACCTACAAAATGGGTTGAGGGAGGAGAAACTGTGACTCAGTGGCCATTAAAGCTGCACCACACAAGTCTGACTTGTTATTCTTATTACCTTTGAGTAAAGTATTTTTAGAGAAACTAATAAAAGTTGAGGATGGATCAATGGCTCCAAGGGTAGGGTGACTCTCCTTGGAGAGCCAAGGGCAGAATGCAGGAAGCCCCCGCCCGGTTCCACCCAATCGCTGTGTATACCAGGAGTACTGGCTCACTCAGGAGGCAGAGGCAGGTGGATCTCTGTGATTCGAGGCCAGCCTGTTCTGCATTCTTGAATTCCAGGTCACTCAAGACTACATAGTAAAAACCTGCTGTCCAAAAAAAAAAAAAAAAAAAAAAAGGCAATAAAACAAAAAGCAAACAAAACAAAAGCCCCACCAATCAATGCTTATAGGGTTGATGGTCTTGCAAACTTGATGGGATCGAGAAATGCCCACGACAGTGTTTTCATGGAGAATTAGGTCATTGGGGCTCTGTAATAACCAATGATTCAATTCATTGATGGGTCTACAACACAAAGGTGTTGTTGGAAGGAGGTGAAAAGGCAGGAGATGGGGCCCAGCAGGAGGAAGCTGCCACTGGGGGTGACTGGGGGCTGTACCTAGCCCTGGCCTCTTCCTGTGTTCCATTTCCCTGTCTCTTGTCCCCCTAGGCCTCCATGCCATCTGTCTGTCAGACTCCTAGGTGCATCCAAGGCTGATGACTCAGAGGCCAGCCAGTCCAGACCCCTCTCATCTGAATGTTCCAAGAGCATTCCCCTCCCAGCACTTACATCATACTTGACCGTGAGTGTGATGGGGACAGTGGGCAACTTCTGAGCCCAGGCCACAGCTGCCTGTGCCAGGAGGAAGGCTCCGTAGTCTGTGGCCACCGCCACAGCTGTGGCCACCAGGAACAGTGCCAGAAGCCCCAGCCTTAGGAGGCAGCTCAGCAACTCCTCCTGCGACAGCTTCGGCTGGGCTGTTTGGAGCAGCCAGGGAGGCGGGGAGGCCAGCAGATGTGTGGCACCAGCCTGGGCCAGCTGCTGAACCAGCTGCCGGGTGGCGTAGATATTGTCGAAGCGCAGGTCAGTGAGGTAGCAGTGAAGGTACCAGGCCGCCTCGCCCAGGAGGCCCAGCATAAACAGCCCAGCGATCACCCGCTGAGTCCCCATTGCCGCCTGAGCCAGGACCTCCAGGCCAGAGAAGTCCTCCAGGATCCGCTGAGTGACCCTGTGTGTGTGAAAGCGGAAGGCTGAGCCATTGCCCTCCGCCTCGAATGCCAGGCTCCGGCTGACTGCCTGGCCGGCTGGGCCCAGTTCCCTGGCTGCCTGGTGCAGCTGCTGAGTAGTGTTCAGTAGACTCTCCAAAGAGCCCTGGGTGACGCAGCTCAGCACTCGCCCAGCTGCCTGCACGTTGGCTAACATGTTTGGCACCACAGCAATGGCCAGGTTGGCTACGCTGTAGGACAGGAGCAGCCGGCAGCCCTGCTGGGAGCCCAGGGTAGGCACACTGAGTGCAAATAGGCACCGGATGGGGGGCACCAGGCCTAGACTCAGGAAGACCAGGACACCACAGACAGCTGTCACTGAGGCAGGGGGTCCCAGAGGATAGAGCTGCAAAGAGAGCAGCCAGTGATGAACCAGGCCTGCGACCACACTGGCCAGGGAGACGCATAACAGAAGCTGGATCAGCAGTTCCTTACAGCTGGCTGGGACAGGCTGAGAGAAGGCGGTCCAGGCAGCCTGCAGCGGGACCACTGCCTTGCAGATCGACAGACGCCAGAACTTCCACCTGCACACAGGAAATAGGGGGGCGGGGCCCTGTGTCAGGAGGGAGTGGTTATCCTCTGTCCCACCAGCCAGGATACCAGCAGACCCCTCCCTCTCTCAGCCACAGGAACAGGCACAATTCCCAGAGAGACCCATCAGAAGGAACTCCATCTATGCGGTAACACAAGCGGAAACAGTCCCCAGGAAGGCTTGACAGGGTTGTCAGTCAGCAGCCCAGTGTCTGTGTCATACTTGGCTGTGTGGGGCTAGGTATCTGGACTGAGGCCATGTTACAGGCTCTGGGGAGTAGCAGGTAAGCTGTGGAGGGAGAACGAGCATGGCTGAAATAGAGGATGTAGGAAGAGGAGAGAGTGAGGAGGCACAATTTCACCCGTGTGTGTGTGTGTGTGTGTGTGTGTGTGTGTGTGTGTGTGTGTGTATACCTCACTGTTGGTCCCATTCATATTCTTCTTTACAGATCTCAGTGTCCCCTCCATCCCTTACAGGCAAGGAGATGGCCTAGGTGGCTATCTCTTGGGGACCTTTTCTCTTCAACCAGCCTTAGTCATTAAACAAACACCTATCTATCTGTCTGTCTGTCTGTCTATCCACCTATCTATTGTATATTACACATTTCTGCCTGCATGTCAGCATCATTCATTCTCCACCTTAATTTTTTATTTTATGGGTGGGTGCTTGCATGCCAGTGTGTGTGTGTACAAGTCAGAGGGACAGCTTGAAGGCGTCACAGGGCAAGTTACTTGTAGGATCTGTGTCTCTCCTTCCGTCACGTGGGTCTTAAGGACTGACTCAGGTTGCCGGGCTTGGTGTCAGGCACTTTTACCCTGACTGAGATGTCTCTCAGACACTCCACTACCCTGTTCTGAGACAGGGTCTCTCACTGGTCTGGTGCTCACCACTTTGGCTGGGCTGGCTGGCCAGTGAGCCCCAGGGGGCTGCCTCCTCCTCCCCAGTTCTGGGATTGCAGGTGCATTCTCTCATGCCTGGCTTTTTTCACATGAATTCTGGGGATCCGAATCGGGTCCTCCAGCACGTACAGTAGGCACTCTCCTCACAGAGCCGTCTCCTCAGCCCCAACTAATATTTATTCGGCTATCCCATGCTGTGAGCTCAGCATTGGAGGCCCAGCGGTGAGGGAGCAGAAAAGCTCTGATTTCCCAGGTGCTCATGCTAGTTACAGCAGACGGGAGATGACAAAATGGCTGGATTCAGAGGTCAGCTATGAAATCTGGACATCCGGCTTATCGCTGCCATCTGCAGCCATAGCTGCAGATGGCTGGGTGGAGCTGAACATCTGCTGCCTTCGGGTCTGCATGCCTGAGTGCATCCCCTACAGGTGATACATCTCCTACACACGCAGGAGTCTTCGACACCTGTACCCCCTTCCTGGCCTCCGAGGACACTTAGGGGTCAGGGTACACAGTACTCTACACACAGCATGATTATTTTTGGAACAGGGAACTGCTGCGGTAGTATCAGCTAGCCCAAATGGTTTCAAGAACTGGAAGCCATGTCCGGCACTCAGTCAGCGGCAGCAGGGGATGACCTAGCTCTCCCTCTGAACCTCACCCTCTGCACGGGCCTCTCCTTCAGTTCCCACACAGCCTTAGCGCTGCTGCTATTATCTCCACCCCATGAGGAGACAGCCAGGGCCTAGGAAGGTGAGGGTTCACAGGTGGTTACAGCTAGTGAGGAGAAGGCTTGAGCCTACACCCATTTCAATGGACTTCTCCTGCGTGAGGTCCTTGCGTCTCAATCCCCAGACCTACCCCAACCTGATGAGCTGTTCCGTGGCTCTCCTGATGTTCCTCATGGTCTTTGAGAGTGGTGTTCAGACAGCTGCTGTGGCAGCCACGGCAGGTGGAGAGGAAGTGTGAGGATGGGAGAGTCCTGTCACTTCTGCTTCCCTCCCTCCCGTCTTTAATCAAACCCTCCTGGGGCCTGGGCCCGCTGCCTCATCCTCTCCTGAAAGGCAGTCAGGAGTAGCGAGGCGTGGGAGGAGGGAGACACATTTTCCAAGCAATGCCTATGATCCTGAGGGCAGGAAGATAGAATTAGCCCATTTCACAGGGTTTGGAGAAACCATGCAGCTCACTCAACAGAGGAACTCTTCTCTTCTCCCCCTGTCCCTCCTTCCAATCCCTGACTCTGGGAATGGGAACCTGCAGGAGACCTGCAGAGACCCTAAGGGACACGCTGTGCTGTTCTTAGCCATGGTGTAAAGCCATAGAAAGGGAATAATAAATGCAGCCTGCACTGGAACCAGTAGGTGCTCAATAACTGTGCATGTCCTTGTGGTAATTGCCCTCCAGGACTTGGTCCCCAAGAGGCCTCCTCAGCCATGGGGCACAGCTGATGGGATTCAACTTGCCAGCCACTTTCCCTTATAGGGACATTCTGCCGGCCATGGGGAAGTGACTTCACATAGTACATAATTGAATGAGACACCTTCAGCAGACCCTCAGAGGGCTGTGAGACCCTCCAGGAAGCCAGGAGCCTTCACAGGTGGCAGCTCCGCCATTCAGCTGGCCTCTGTAGGGGCCCTGGGCTAGAGGCAACAGAGCTAAATGCAAATGAAGACTTTCGCTCTACTGGGCTGTGTGATCTTGGGTAAGGCACTGTTCCTCTCTGAGGTCTATAAGTCCTTCCAATATAAGAGAGCAAAGCACCTACCTGATGGGCTTGGAAATGCACACAAAGCATTCAGCAGGCAGTACATAAAGGAGCTCATGCTGTGAGCTCCTCCAGCCTGAGTTCTAGCCTTGCCTGAGTGGGCTCTAGGATGCTCAGACCTGACTGCTCAGGCCAGATGTCCTCCCTGCCACTCCTAACCCCCCTCCCCACCTCTACCCGGACTTGGGTCTCATCAGGACTTAGAACTACATCCCATAAAACATGACCAGCCTTTGCCCAGCTCTGTAGCTAGTTGGGTAGCAAACAGAGGCTATTTGGGGAGGCCTCAGGTGGCTGAAGGAGAGTTGGAACACAGGGCCTGGGGAGGAAAAGGGCA
Organism: Psammomys obesus; assembly: GCF_907164565.1. Lineage (NCBI taxonomy): Eukaryota > Metazoa > Chordata > Mammalia > Rodentia > Muridae > Psammomys > Psammomys obesus. The sequence continues at coordinate 12,535,715 of NW_026596234.1, read as the reverse complement.
GGAGATATTTTCGGGTTCTCTTGGAACAAGTGGGCAGTCATCTCTGCTCAGGCAAAGGCTGACCTGATCTCAAGGCCCACAGCATCCTGAAGGGCTCCTGAGTCATTGGAAATCAACAGGGCTGGGCTGGGGGGTGGGACTTTAATCTGGAAGTAATCAGAGCCACGAGACAGAGAGGAAGTGGGAGTCTTCAGCTGTTCCCAGGGCCACAGGGTGTTAGGGTTCTTGTGGTTTTCAGCATAGGGGTGAGAAGGTGGCTGAGAACGCAGAGATGGCTAAAACCTCATCTGTTTAGGCTGTGGAGCTGGCTCAAGTGGTAAGGTATTTGCTGTGCAGGTGTGAGGACCTGAGTCCTAGCCCAAGAACCCATGGGAAAAAACTGGCATGTACTCCTAGTCCCAAATCTGGGGAGGTGGAAACTGGGTTCCTGGAGCTTGCTAGCCTGCTAGCCTGGCTGAAGGGCATCTCGAGGTTCCTTGAGGTTAGTTGAGGGTTGAGGGTAGTTGCTGGCCTCTATGGACACTTGCATTAGTGCGCTCAAAAACACACGAATGTGGGCACACATTTTTTTTTTTTTTATACAGGGTTTCTCTGTGTAGCCTTGGCTGTCCTGGACAACCTTTGTAGACCAGGCTGGCCTTGAACTCACAAAGATCCACCTGCTTCTGCTTCCCCTAGTGCTGGGATTACAGGTATGTGCCACCATACCCGGCAAAAAATTTACTTATTTTTTATGTGCATTGAGTGTTTTGCCTGCATGTATGGTGAGGGTATCAGATGCCCTGGAACTAGAGTTATAGACGGCCATGTGAGTGCTGGGATTTGAACCTAAGTTCTCTGGAAGAACAGCCAGTGCTCTTAACCACTGAGCCATCTCTCCAGCCTCCTGCGCACACATCTTAGCACAGATAACCTAACAGAAACAGAATGGGAGCGGCCAGCAGGAGTCATAGAAGTTTCTAGTAATGACATTAAAACTGAAAACAATTTTAACATTTATTTGTGTGTGTGTGTGTGTGTGTGTGTGTGTGTGTGTGTGTGTAAGTGTGAGTCAGAGGACAATCTAAAGAATTAGTTTTTTTCCTTCTACCATGTGTGTCCTAGGGACTGATCTTAGGGCCAGCAAACTTGGCAGCAAGCACCTTTACAAACTAAGCCACCTTGCCTGCTCTGAAATCCGTTTTAACAAAATATTTGTTTTATTGAATATATCCCAGATACAACCTGCTTAATGTGTAAGAAATGCACAATAGCACGACAGGATAATTTATATTGATTTTTGTGCCACTGCAAGTGCCTGAGGGGAGTCACTCATGCCATGGCCCAAACGTTAGGTGGGCAAATGGTCACTACCTCTAGCACTTCAGGAGGTGCTGTGGGTAGCCAGAGCCTGTGACCACTGGGGCTGGGACAGACCTCCCAGCTCTGACTGTGGGGCTACGAGGTCATATTTCTTCAAAGGCCGGGAAAGTGGCTGAGTGGAAATCAGAGAGCCAGGGTGGGATAGTTGGGCTAGGTGAGGCTGGGGGGTGAGCGGGAGTGTGTTCATGGCATGGCTCCCACAAGAGCTATCCAGCTCCTAATTGTCTCTGCTAGTTCATTTGTTTTTATCTGGAGTCAGGATCTCACTGTGTAGCCCAGGCTACCCTGTCATGCGTAACTCCTGATTGTCCTGCTTCAGTCTACCAAGCCCCAGGCATGTACCGTCACACCTAGCTGGCCGTTTTGTTTCCCAAGAGAAACAGGCCCCCAGATTCTTAGGTGGCCTTCCTGACACTAAGGTCTGGTGACAAGTGTTTAGCTGGAAACAAAGGGAGGGAGAGAGAAGAAAGCCTTGGCAGGCACTGCTGTGGGGCTGGGGGTCAGCTTTGCCAGGGAGAACCATGCATCCTGACTGTGGGCTTTGTTCCTTCCAGACCCCGCTCCCCCTCCTTATCCTGTGCCCCAGAGTGACCCAGCAAGGCCACATGGAAACACTCTTGTGTTTCTATTGGTGGGACGTGTGAGATTGAACGTTGCCAACTTGGCCAAGCCATGATGCCAATGGCGGGTCGGTTTATTCTGGATATTTCTGCGAGGGTGTTTTTGATTGATTAGCATGTAGGTCAGGGACTTGGAGTAAAGAAGGCGGCCCTCGGAATAAAGGTGGGCCTGCTTTAATCAGCGACGGGAAGGCCTGAACAGAACGGGATGGAGTGGTTTGCAGCAGGTGGGGGTCTTTTGAGCCCAGCTGCCGTTCTTTCTGCACTCCCAGCTTGCCACTCCCGCAGCCCCCAGCACCCCCGAGGCGTGGGATCACCAAGTCTCCACAGCTGTGAGTCCACCCCCAAAACACGTCTTCTTTCTGTTTTCCCTTCAGTGAGAGGCCGCATTTGCTGAGGTGGGTTAATGGGCATCTTCGGATGACAAACAGGGCTGGGATTCGCTTGTTTCTCCTTTCTGACCTTTGGCACTCCTGTTCGGCTCCAGAGGAGCCCCGGTGTATTTCCTGTGACTCAATCTCCCCAGTCCCCACACCACTATGGTGAGTGCCTAGTCAGGGCCCTGTCCTCTTCCCTCAGGTCCCTTTTGCTGAGAATGCACAGGCAATCAGAAAAGGGGACCAGTGACAGTCCCCGGAGAGGTGAGGATAGCTGCCACCAGCTGGAAGGGACAGAAGCCGGACGTCCAAGACCCAGTTGATAGCCCAGAACCTGATATCATTGTTCCACGCTCTTCACCCCCTCCAAACTCCCCACCACACCCATAGTCTCCTTTCCACAGGGCTCTGAGTGTCCAGCCATTGTGTTTGGCTTCAGCCTAATGCCACCTCCTCAGAGGAGCCCACCCTAAACCCACAGCCTGAGTCAGTTCATCATGTGGCCAATCAGAAGGTGGTTGACTTTGTACCCATTTACTATCCCACTGCCTGGTCCTTCTACTGCGTTTGAAGCAGCACACCGCAGGCTAGGTGCCTGCTGAATGGACCAAGAGGAAGAGTAAAGAAAGAACGAAGGGCATGTTCAAGCCTGTAGTCTGTTCATGGATCAAGAATCTACTGAGCACTAACTATGGAAACCTGGTCCAGACCTCTGAGTTCTATCAGGGAGCCAGAGAATGGCTTTTGTTGTTTACACTGTACAGGGTGAGGAGCGGAATAGACAGGAAAACCAGCACCGCTGCATCCAGAGAGCTAAGGAAGTGTGGGTGTGCTCAGGGTCAGCTTTGCAGAAGTCCTGACCAGGCATCTGGGGTTTCATTCTGAAAGGCCAAGAGTCATCATCTCCAGTATTAACCAACATTCTTTATTTGAGAGCATTTTTGATCAGCAGTATCAGAAATCATGAGACCTGTGGTCACAAGGCCGTGGGCTTCTCTGTGTGCGGCCTGTCCCTGTCCCCTGAGGGACACCGCCATCCAGCCCCAGGAGGGTTCTGAAGCTGATTCAGTCTTCGAGTGCCACCTCCTGCTCAGGGCCCCCTCCACCCCAGCTCTGGGAAAACACTGAGTCACTTCTGCTGTGTCAGAAAGCGTCCGTCCCTGGGCTGTCCGTCCTCGGGAGGAAGTGAAGGCTCCATGCCCGGTGTCAGCAGAGTTCCAAGATGCCGCTGTCCCACACTGTGCCACTCACAGGGTGCCAGAGGCTTGTGCTGGGAAGAAGGACAGCAACTGTCCGCTTCCCAGCTCCAGCCTCTGTTGGAAGACTGTCCCGGGGTCTCCATCTGCACAATGCATCACAGCATACTTCCCGCCTGAGACACTTCACCCTGGTTTTCTCCTAGGTCTCCACCAACTTTTTTTCTCTCACCCCCAGAGACTGCAAATATTGACCACTCGGGTTGGGAGTAGGGAGACCAAACCCAGCTGTGGGGGTAAGAAAGAGCTAGGGGGCTGCAGCCATGGAGCCCCTCCCAAGGGCTAGAAGGATGATGGGGGCCCATCAGGACTAGCCTAGAGTTAGGGCCCGAGAGAATCCGGTGAGAAAAAGAGAACCCCAAGCATCTTGGGTAGACGAGTGAGCAGGGGTTTCTCAGACCCCCGTGGTGTGCTCTGTGGAAAGCTTTGGAAGCAGCAGAGACTCCTGGAGTAACCATGTTCTCCACCTGCCTCAGGGAATGGAAGCCAGCTTCTGGCTGCCGGGTGGCTACAAGGGAGATGGCTAAGCAGAAAGGGCAGAACCCAGAAAGGCCCTTCCCAGTGGAGTGGCAATATTTCCAGAGACCTAAAGTGGCAGCCAGAGCATGGATAGCCCCCTACCCTAGGTGTGCAAAACAAATGCCCTTTCAGCTTTGTTCCTTGTGGCTGAAATGGACTTTTCTGCACCCTGACCACAGACTAGCTCAGTGGAAAAAAAAAAAAAAAAAGCCTGTTCCACAGGCAGCAGATAGCTGGCTTTGAAATGCATGAGAAAGAAAGAGAAAGTACCACAGACAGTGAGCCTGTGGCCCAAGTGGACCACTGGAGGCCATCCTTGCTTGCTGCCTGCTATCAGATTACAGAAAAGAATTGCTTGATCAGCTTGCAGGGTCCTAGCAGCAAGTGACAGCAACAGCCCTTCGGGGAAGGAAGGCCCAGCCCAAATCAAAGTCCCCAGCAGGGCTCAGAGGGTTTGAACTGTGCTGTTGGTCAAGGTGGGTGGCAGTGCGGTGGCGTTGGCAGAGTGGGTGTTGGCCCAGTCTGGGAAGGTGCCCAGCTGGAAGACGGTCTGTGCCCAGGTGTTCATGGCCAGGCTGAGCAGCAGGACGCCCATCAGGTTCATCAGGAGGCCAGTCCGCACCTGCAGTGGAGACCAAGCGAGCTGAGCAACACAGGCCCTCAGAACAGATGGAAAATGGTGGTTCAGCCCACAGCTGGCAGTACTACAGTCAGCCATAAACATAGGCCGCAGATGCTTCCAAGACCCAGGTGGCCCCCAGACCAGGTGAGCTCCCCACTCCACGGAGGGTCTCTAGGTGCCAGGCACCTGGCTACGGAGTGGTCATGGGTTATGCCCATTAAGCACAAAGACCATGTCAAAAAGGTTACCAACTCCTCTTTGAGACAGAGAAAGGCAAGCCTTGTCCGATAGTCTTATTTGATCATTATGCCTCTCCCCACACTCAGCACACACATGTAGACACAGGCACACATGCACACACATACCTACACATGCGCAGGCACACACACGCTGGAGATTCGGTTAAGGAAATTCTCCTTTTGAGACAGGGTCTCAGCTAACCTAGGCTGGCCTCAAATTCACCATGTCCCCGAGGTAGGCCTTGAACTCCTGATCCTCTTGCCTCTGCCTTCCAAGAAGCTGGGCTTACAGCTATTTTTTTTTTAATAACCTGTCTATGTGATGTTTCTACCAACATATTTTCAAAGCACCTTGATTTGTGATAGGTGTTACTATGAAGCTTGATGAAACATGCTGCTTCTGGGCCATGCTCACTTACATTTGGCTCCAGAATAAACCATCTCTTCCCCTCACTGAGGTGAGGGCTGTTTTTGCTTTGACAGCTGCAAGTTCAAAGCCAGCAAGGGTCACAAAGCGAGACATCTCAATTGCTCTGGGCCTGCTTCCTGAGACCCAGACCCTACATCTAATAACCTTATTCTCTTGGAACCCACTCAGCCCCAGCAGTCCCTGGCCCTGTGTATCTGGTGACATGGAGTGACCCCATTTCCCCACTTCAGGCCTTTGCATGGGCTGGGCTCTCTGCCTGGACAGTCCCACCCCAACCCCCACCCCCACCCCATGGAGGAGGCACCTTGCAAGGCTGGTGAATCACCTTCACAGAGGAGTCATCTTGCCCACACCATCATTCTCTTTCGAGCATCTTGTACTTCTTTTTTTTTTTCACTTAGCAATTCTGAGATTCACGTTATTTTTAACGCATAAGGCATAGTCTTCCCTCTGGCCTCCGGCCTCAGAAAGTAGTCTCCCAGGAGGCAGGCGAGGCCTCTCTTGCACTGCTGCCCCCCAGTGGCTAGACCACAGATTACACTGGGCAAACCCAACCAGGGAAAGAGTCCCGGAGGAACTTCTTTCCCTTGCCTCTTCCTCACTCTCACTCTGCCCCCATTTATCCTGTTGGGCTCTTATGTCTGCTTCGGTAGATTGTCCTTAGCTGTGTGAGCTGAGGACGCATGGGGAGGTGGTGGCTATGGATAGAGGAAGAGGAAGAAGAGAAAAAGAAGGAGGAAGATCATGAAGAGGCAGAATAGGAGCAAGAGGAGAAAGAGGAGGAGGAGGAAGAAGAGGCAGAGAAGAAAGTGAAGCATAAAGCAGTGGTTCTTAACCTGTAGGTGGTGACCCCTTTAGGGGTAGAATTGACCCTTTCAAAAGGGGGGAGTCTAAGACCAGTAAAAAAATACAGATGTTTGCATTATGCTTCGTAACAGTAGCAAAACACAGTTAAAAGTAGCAATAAAAATAATTTTATGGTGAGGGGGTCACCACAACAGGAGGAATTATATTAAAGAGTCATAGCATTAGGGAGGCTGAGAACCAGTGGTATAGAGGAAGAAGAGAATAGAGGAAGAGGAAGAGGAGGGGGGAGGAAAGGAGAAGGAGGGAGGGGAGGAGAGGAAGAGAGAAAAAGGAGGAGGAGGACTGTCTCAGTGGGAGGATCCAGTTGGGGCATGGAACAGCCTGGCGGTGTTGGCTGTGTCTGGCCATCACCTACCCCTCTTCTTGCCAGGCCACAGCTGAGAAGGCCCACACTTACCATGTCTTTGACCAGCAAGTGTCCAGTGGAGAAGGCAATAGAGTTAGGGGGTGTCGAGACTGGTAGCATGAAGGCATAGGAGCAGCCAACCGTGCCTGGAATCATCAGGTACAGGGGGTGCACATGCAGTCGAATGGCCTGGCCAGAAGAAGTCACAGTAAGAAACTGAGGCCACTGGAGAGAGACTTAACAACACAGAGACTGTCAGAGTGACAGAGAACAGTAGAACAGAGAACGTGTCGTGAGAGGAATGACAGGGTCAGAAATGGAGACAGACACATAAACACATGACATGCAGCTTCAGAGGAACAGAAGAACCTTCTAAAGGTCAATGCCAATAGGGCCACACTTCATTTTACCAGGGAGTAGACGAGGAAACTTACTGAGAACCCTCCCCCCCACAGGAGGGAGCCTGCGGGCCCAGCTCCTCCAGAGTAAGATTCAGAGGTCTGAGCGGGACTGTACCTCTCATACGTTCCCAGGAGCCCTGGGTACAGCTGGTCCAGGGCCATAGGCTGAGAACCAAGGCTCACATAACCAGGCTTGGCCCTGCCCTCAGCTATGCTACCCTAGTCGCTTTGAGGCACTTTTGGTCAGGGTCTGGCTGGAGTTGAAAGAGCAGGTGGGGGTCCCCTTGGCAAGCGCTGCCATGTTCCTCTAATGGAGTCCAGTGTGACTTGCTCCCAGGTCTATCTACCCTCCAGGCTGACTGTATCTCTGGAATTCCCTAGAGAGAATTTCTGCAACCCAAAGTATAGGCACTTTCTAGGAAGGATCAAGCATTGTCCCCAGTCTATAAGTATTTTTATTTTGAGGGGAAGCCATATTTAAATATCCTTCATTTGTATTTTTTCCAGAACGGCCAGTTACAGGCTCCCTCTCCTCCTTTATACCGCCTCACAGTATCCCCATCTGTACCTGTTACCAGGTACCCCAGCCTCCAGGACAGGATCTGATTTATCCAGTCCCACTTAGCAAGGACCTGAGGACTCCTGGCTGCCCCTGCAGAGGGCAGTTTGCTTGCATTCAGCACTTTCCAATGCTCATGCTCTTTCACCTAGGAACTCTGGAATGAACCTTGTCTTGATGTTAGCAGCCTGTTTACATAAGGCGAGGACTACTGGGGATAGCTTTCTGGAAATGTGTGCCTGTCCACTAAGACAGAGCTGAAACACTGTAATAACCATCTGCAGCTTTCTGGAAATGTCTGGTTGTCCACTAAGACAGAGCTGAAACACTGTAATAACCATTTGCAGCTTTCTGGAAATGTCTGCCTGTCTGTTAGCACAGTGCTTAAACACTCTGACCATTTACAGCTGGAAATGTCTGCCTGTTCATTAGGACAGAGCTTAAACACTAGCCATTTACAGCTTCCATTTACAGTGGAATCTGTTTCAGGGGTTGAAAAAAAAAAAGGACACATGTACGTCTGAGGCTGATACAGTATCAACTCCATTAAAAACAGAAACATAATAAACAAAGAGATAAGGAGATAAAGCACTCCCTCTCCAAATGTGGGTACCTCACTGCTACCACGGTTTCATTTTATCAGCTTTGGACTCTATGAATGGTGTGCTATGCCTTGCTTTTCTTCAATCTGCTTAAACATAAAGTGAAATCCATAGTTTCCTAACATCCACCCTGGCCCCCCTTTATTTCTGACACAGGGTTTCCCTATGTAGCCTCTATCCTGGCACTCAGTTTGTAGACCAGGCTAGCCTTGAGCTCATAGAGATCTGCCTGCCTCTGCCTCCCAAGTGCTGGGATTAAAGGCATGCACCATCAGATCTGGCTACCTTTTAAATCCTAAAATGCTGTTGGCAGCTTGTGCCCTTAGCTAGTCCTGGCTGGACGTTGGCCAAGCATTGCCCCCTCCCCCCCCCTTGCATACCGGCTGACTTTCCCCTGTTTTTTTTTTTTTTTTCCTTCTTCTTCCTGGTTTCCTCAGGACTTTTGCTGAATCCATCATAGACTGCAGGACTTTCTATATCTTTCTATGCCCTGGGAATAGTTGGGGTGAGGTGGAAACTGACAGGAAGGTTTGCTGGATCTTGCCTAGCAAAGGAGGGTTCTGGATAAAGCATCCTGACCTCTCCCAGCCCAGCCCATCTGAGACTGGTGCCTCTTATAGCAGAGGGTCTCAACAGGCTGGGACGTGCCCTCCCCTGGAGAACTCTCGGCAGTGTCTGGTGCTGTTGGATTGCCACTGCCACAGGGTGCTTCCGGCCCCTGGTGGGTGGAAGATGGGGAGTGCTCTGATACAATGTGCAGGGCAGCCCTCCTTGCAGAACATTCTCGGACTAACACAGGAGGCAACAGTGCTGTGGCTGGACTTTCCCCTGCGCTGCTCTGGAGACTCAAGAGCTTCCGTGTCACACGAATCGTTTCTCTCCCTAAGCAACACAGCGTGTCCCCATGGGTTAATTCTCCCACAGAGGGACCCACTGCTCTTTGAGAATTACCCCACTGAGGTGTTCCTTTACGAAAGAAGCCCGTGCCATTTGTGAATCGGCTCTGTGGTCCAAGTTCCCCTCTGGAAGCAAGCAGGGCAGCTGGAGCCCCAGGGAAGCTCTGTACCGGGGACCCCGAGTTGGGAGCTGGGCAGGAGGTGTCCCTTCACTTTGTCCCATGGGGATCCTCACCAGCTCTGCCAGGACGGGCAGGAAGATGATGATGGTGGCTGTGTTGCTGGCGAACTCTGTGAAGAAGGCGATGACCACGGTGATGAGGAGCACGGCCAGCACCGGGGGCACGTGCTCCAGCGGGTGCAGCTGCCCGCCAATCCACGCTGACAGCCCTGACTCCTGTGGGCAGAGAAGCCCTCAGTGCCATTCCCCGGCACCATCCTTCACAGGCAGCAACCAGTGAAGTCCCTTTGCCTCTGCCTCTACAGGGTCCCCTACAGACCCCTGGGACCCCCCCCCAAGATCTATTTGATTAGAAAGCAAAGTCTCTGTTTCCATTTGGGTCCGGTGCCCAAAGTTCCAGCTTGAGTGGGAGAGGGAACCAAACAGACCCATATGGCTAGGGTCTTATTTCTCCAATAATGGTTACCACTTAAAATTCCTGCTCTTTCTTCTATAAAAGATTACGTATTGTTACCACATGGCTACATGAGGACACATTAACATGTATAAAATCTATATCTCATATACTATTGATAATATAAAACATATGTAATGGTTAGTTTAAATCGCCCACTTGACCCATTTTAGAACCACCTGGGAAGAGAGCCTCACTAGGGATTCTCTTGATCAAGCTGGCCTGTGGGCAAGTGTGGAAGGGATTGTCTTAATTATGTCCCTCCACGTGGGAAGGCACAGCCCACTAGGGGCAGAGCCATTCCTCGGGCTTGGGTCATAGATTATGTAAGGGTGGGGAGAGCAAGCTGAGCACAAGCATGCATTCATTCCTTACTCCCTTCTTCTGGTTATGGGTGGAATCTGACCTCCTCCCTTATGCTCCTGCCTTGGTTTCCCTGCTATGATGGACTATAACCCGGAATCGTGAATAGAGATAAACCTATTGTCACTTAAGTTGCTTTTGTTGGGGGTATTTTTATCACACCAACAGGAAAGGAAACAGGAACAGGGTGTGTCTGATATATCAAATGTGACACAATGTGATTAATGACAGATTTATGAGCAGCCCTACGGGATTTTTATCACAATGACAGTTAACCAAGAAACCAATATTAACATGGTATCATTAGTCACCCTCATAAGAGTCGCCATTATCAAGGCTGGGCACCTACTGCCATCTTCAGGCTCCTCCCTACCATCCTGTCCCTGTTTCACTGAAGAGAAAAAAATATTTGTGACCTTGCCCATGGCCTCATAGCAGTGACAGAGATACCTACCTAAATCCATATGAACTTCTAGAAAGTTGCCTACAGTTTCCACCTTCCTCTGGAGCAGCTGATCTGCCACTTGACTCTTTTTTTAATGATTTACTTATTTTATGTCCATTGGTGTTTTGCCCATATGTATGTCGGTGTAAGGATGTTGGATCCCCTGAAACTAGAGTTACAGACAACTGTGAGCTCCCATGTAGGTACTGGGAATTGAACCCGGGCCCTCTGGAAGAGCAGCCAGTGCCCTTAACTACTGAGTCATCTTTCCAGCCCCTGTCACTTGACTCTTAATTAAGAGCAATGCCCACCTGGTGTGGTGGTTCACACCTGTAATGTCAATACATGGGAGTTGGAGGAAAGAGGATCCCCTGGCAACACATTGATACCAGGTCAGCTTGATACTGTCCCAAGCAAACAAGCAAAACAAACGAAGATCAATGTTCAAAGTGGGCCATAGTTTCCAGGGCTTGGAAGGACAGGAAGGCTCCCTAGACTTCTCTCTCTGACCAATGCTACACAATTGCCGGGGTACCCTCTCTACTGACCTCTTCGGAACCACCTTGTTTAACAGAGCATTACGCACACACCCTCTCCCACCACCGGATAGATCTTCCAACACTGATCCAGGCCAGCCTTCATAAGACCTCCAAGCTGGCGGCCCCTCAAGCGGGCCTAAATAACAGTGCAGCCAGCCTAGAGCTCTTCCTGAGAAAGGTAGCAGCTTTGGGGGCCGGTCCAAGGCAGAGCTGAATGAGCCTCAAGCCCTGCAAAGTAAATGCCTGCCTACCACCGCCCAGTAACGACCCCATACCCTCAGGTCCCGAGCACATCATCTGTCAGAGATGCTTGACACCTTCTCCTTCATGAACGAGTGAAACACTCGCTGCTCATTCTGAAGTTGTATTTCTTACTAATTAATCTATTTGCCTTTGTGGTACTGGCTACTGAACCCAGGACTTCCCACATGTGAGGCAAGCGCTCCACCACTGAGCTCTACCCCCAGGCCACCCTTTGCTCTTCACTCTGGGACTGAATTGCCCAGGCTAGCCCTGAACTCACTCTGTAGCCCAGGCTACCCTGTAACTTTTCATCTCCCTACCTCGGTCTCCTGAGTAGCCGGGGTTGCATTCGTGTGTCACCATATCTGGCTTTACAAGATTTCTTGATAGATTTTGGGGCACAGCAGCTGTTGTCCAGAGATAACAGCACATTCAGTTCTCTGATTTACCTTAGCATTTACTTTGAGGGCCCGAGTAATAAGAGCTTAAGAAGCTGGTAGGGTGGGGTGGTTTATACCTTTAATCCCAGAACTTGGGGAAGTAGAAAACAGGATGATCAGGAGTTTGGGGACAGCCGTGGCTACAGAGCAAGTTTCAAGCCAGCCAGGGCTGCAAGGGTCTCTACGTTAACAAACCAAAGCCGAAGAATGAAAATCAAAACAAAAACAAACGACAGCTTAGACCTAGTTCATTCAGGGAAAGTCCTCATAGCATTAAGGCCTTTTCTGTGACTTGCAGAGCTCTGTGAGAGGCTGAGCCAGGCCTTCATGGCTACTGGGAGAGCAGGGTAGCCAGGGCTCCCTCAAGCCATGGTCTGGCACAATATCCTGCTGAGAGAGACTGTTAATGACCTGTGGCCTGGCCTCTGGGGGGAGAGGCCTCTAGCCAGCCTCCCAGTGCCTTGACTTGGGGTCCTCAATGGAGGGAGTCTTCGTCCTCTCAGCTCGCTGAGGTTCTTCTGGGGACACTAAAGGGATTTCCCCCAGTCCTTTTCAGGTCCCTGAGGAGTCATGGGCTTGGTTGCCTTAGAAACACAGCCCCCAGAATCCCAGGGAGGCCAGAGACCAGCAGCACCAGAGCCAGCCTGGGTAGAGCTAAGTAACCGGGCTAAGTGTGCTTCCCAGCTAACCCTTCACTTTCCCTATGCCTCAGTTTCCTTTTCTGTCAAGCAGATGTCATGAGCACGAAAAGCAGCTGACCTAAAATGTCTGGGCATCGTGAGTGCTATGTGGCCGGCTGTCACTAGCCAGATGCCTATGGGGAAACTCAGCTGACTGACACAGTGGCTGTCTGACTGTTCCCTAGAGACCCCCAAAGGCAACCAGCAGACCCAAGGCTGGCATTTCTCTTAACACTGTTTTGCAAAAGAAGATGGAGGGAGACTGAGCGTCCAGGTGGTGTCTCTCTTTCCCCTCTGAAGAGCTAGATCCTCTCTCTGTGCTCTCCTCACTCCATAGTGGAGCCATGTTTCTTAAGGACGGTTCAAGTCAATGTTCAAAACCCAAAACCTAGTCCCGGTGAGGGACTAGGAGCTGGACAGACAGACAGGAAGAAGGGCCACAGGGCCAAGCTTCCCACTTCTTCCTCACCCTTCTCACCTGAGACAAAAAGTCCCACAGCTTGAAGTAAAAGGTCTTGGAGACTTTATCTCTTGATAGTAACCCCCTCTTGAGGATGGACCAGTCTGACAAGTTCAAAGCCAGACCAGGATGTGCTTACCTCAAAGGGGTGGGCTTGTTGGCCTCCCTGTTTTTTTTTTTTCCCCAAACTGATCAACCCTCAATTGGGGAGGGGTTTGATCCTCACAGACCCTTAAAACCCTAACCTTCATGGAGAGGCTGGCTTTTAGCCCCTCAAGCTATGTTCTTGATCTGCAGAGTTCTTCTCTCTGTGTGTCTGTCTCCCTCTGTCTTTGTCTGTTTGTCTGGCTTTCTCACTCTCTCCCTTTCTGTGTGTGTGTGTGTGTGTGTGTGTGTGTGTGTGTGTGCACGCGCGCGCGCGTGCACATGAGTGTTTCCTCACCCCTAAAAACAAAACAAAACAAAAATCTTTTAACCGCTAATTCCATCTGCTACTGTCAGCTGTGTTTGAGATTTTCCCGGCTTCTACTTGTGGCTCTACATCATCACCCCCAGCTCCCCCTTCCCCCCCCCCCACCGCCTTTTAGTTCTTTAAGTGGCAGAGAAAACGAACCTAATCAAGGCCCCAAGAATGTAACACTGGGGCCCTGGGAAATCTCTCTAAAGGCCTCATAAAACACAGTAGACTCAGCTCAGTGAACTAATTCTTAGGAGAGACAAAGCAAGTCTGAGGAAAGAGAAGGCTGTAGTGTGAGCATTTAACCATTGCAGCACTTAAGAGCTCTGTGATCTCAGAGAAGCTACCTAACAGTTCTGTGCCTCCATTTCTTTAAGCGACTGTGAAGCTTAAATGGGGCCATGTAAAAATGGCGATCCCTGTCTATAAGCACAGAAAAGAATTTGTTATTTTTGAGGTTTTTTTAGATTATTTTTTAGTGTTTCCCTCCATGTTAGGTATTTCCTTTGCTAATATCAATATAATTTCCATGACCATGCATAAAGTGGATGGTGCAATTTTTCCTATTTTATGGTTGAAGAAACTGAGGCACTATGAGCTTCTGCTAGCTAGTTTCATGTCAACTGACACAAGTTGCCTCCACGCTGTAGGGCATTTCCCTAATTAGTGATGGATGGGGGAGGACTTAGCCCATTGTAGGTGATATCATTCCTGGGCTGGTGGTCCTGGGTTCTATAAGAAAGCAGGCTGAGCAAGCCATGGGGAGCAAGTCAGTAAGCAGCACCCCTCCATGGCCTCTGCATCAGCTCCTGCCTGCAGGTTCCTGCCCTGCTTAAGTTCCTGTCCCGACTTCCCTCAGGGATGGACTGTTTCCTGGAAGTATGAGCTGAAATAAACCCTTTCTTCCTCAAGTTGCTTTGGCCATGGTGTTTCAGCACAGCAATAGCAAGCCTGACTAGAATAGAGCTGAAAGATATGTTCTGAGCTTAGACTCTGGGTCTTGGCCATTAGCAGGTCATATATAAAAACCGGTTGCAATTTCCAGTGGAAAGCAGCCGACGATGGCAGGAGCACACACCCCTGCCTGCCTCTGGGACTCATAGCCTCTGACTTAACCTCAAGCTCCCGGAGCTTGGTGGTTTTGTACTTAAGATGTGATTTACACGCAAGAAGGCACCAGCGCACAACCAGACACAAGACAGCCAGCTGCCCGCAGCCGTGGCCGCTGTGAGGTTCTGTGTGCTCACGGCAATGGCCAGCACTGAGGTATATGGGGTTTCTAGTGTGTGCTTTGCAGCAGGCAGCCTGAGGCAGTCCTGTTATGGCTTCTAGGGAAGCCACATGCCCAGGCCCCACCTATGTTCCAGCCAGAGATCCCCAAGCCTTGGGTGGCCTGTGAAGGCCCTGGACAGGGTCCAGAAGCAAAGAGGTGTCACAAGCTTCCTGGTAGCTACTGGGCCAGATTATGCCGCCTGGGGACAGAGGCTGGGGTGAGGGGCAGCTAGTAGACAAAGGCCTCACTGAATGGAAACCCTGGCCGACTGCCCAGCGCTGGCCTCCCATCATTGCACTACAGCCCTGCATCCCAGCCCCAAGCCAGTGCCCCTCCACCCATCCCCCAGCCTGGGGAATGCTCTGGGGTACAGGGTCTCCAGCAGCCCCTGCCCCAGGGCCAGGCTGCGCCAGTCACTGTAGCAAAAGGCACCTAGGCCACTGAACTGTGCAGGCCCGAGCCTCCCCATCACCTTCCCCTGGACCTTCAGTGTCCAAATAGCCAGCCACGCTGGGCTGTGTCCTAAGTACTGTCTCATAACACTATTGTGACAACTCCAGAAGGTGGCTGCCCTGTCATTCCCGTTCTACAGATGGGGAAATTGAGACCCAGAAGATTTAGTAAATTGACCAAGGTCAAACACAAGAAAAATCCGTGATTCTAGTGGAGACAGTATGGTCCCTCTGCTGGCCTGACCCTCTAAACGTGGACAACATGCTACTTCCTCCGGCAAGCCTTCCCAGATACACCATGTAAGAAGGCACAGCCTTCCTTCTTTCAGAGACATCCTTAGCTGGCTATGGCTTTGATTGCCTAAGGTGGAGTTGATTCTCAAGTGCCTGGCCTGGGATCTCTTGGCGCTGCCTTCCCCTAGCTGAGCAAACAGGATTTGCATGTCTGTCTTTCAAACGGGGACAGCAGTTAAGAACGTACCTCAGTTGCATGATGCCCTGGTTTGATCCCCAGTACTGCATAAGACAGCCACAGTGGCGCGTGCCTGTAATCCCAGATTTTGGGAGGTGGAGGCAGGAGGTGCGAGCATTAAGAGTTCAAGGTCATCCTTGGCTAGGTAGCAAGTCTGATGCCACATGAGATCCTGCCTCAACAGCGTGGGTTGGGATGGAGTGGGCGGGGCAACCAAGTTCTCTAGGGGGTGCAGTGTGGCTTCTTGACTTCAGAACCAAGTTCAGTTTGGGTCCCTGCTCTTACTCGGAGCTCCTGGAGATTTAATTATCCACTGCCAAACTTTCCCGACCCATAAAATACTACTTCCATCTTAGGGCCAGGATTAAATGAGACAGTGCCTCAGCTGCACTGCGGGTGTCAGGGCTGGCTCACCCTAACCTCACAGGTGAACAGGCAGCCGGAGCATCCCTGCCTGGTTGGTACCTAGCCAGGTGCCAGCTAGCCTCTGAACTCAGGGTCGAAGGAACTGAAACCAGACCAGGAGCTACATGGTCATTAAAGGGCCACATTGTTATACATTGTTATTAAGTGTCCATGCCTTACAAGAATGAGTTTCTATTTCTAAACCTAGTAACCGGCAAAACATGTTTTTCTACCTGCACTGAACTTGTGACCCCATGATGGATGACCACCCATTGCCTTGCTGAACTCAGGGACCCATTGGTTACCCTTTGCCTTTCAAAAGCTTGTTTTCAAGATACCTTGATCAATACCCATGGCCACCTACGCCTTGATGTGTGACTCCCCTTTCCCATAAAAGGGACCTCAAAAAGCTAGTAAGGGGCTGCTCTCTGAAATATTGACTCATGGTGAGACAGCTGGGGTAGGGGGACAGTCCCGGGTACCCCTCGAAAGTTTGCTTCAATCAGACCGTCATGGAATTGGTCTTTTTCCTCGAACATTTGGGTTTCACAGAATGGCATTTATAGAATGGCCATCAAAATCTAGCACTCCTGTCCCTGGCTGGGGTCAGGGCCACAGGCTTTGGAGTCAGACTGCGTGGATTTGAATCCCAGCATCATAGCTGTGTGACCTTGGGCAGTTCTCTCTACTCTCTGTAGTTCTGGCTTTATTGCACTGAGTGGGGTAACAGCAGCATCTGCCTCAGAGGTTTATGGGGAGGTCTAGCTAGGGTCATACGTCAGAAGCAGAGTGACGCATGCGCTCTGTGTCACCCCAATGCTAGGGCTAGCCTTGGCACACACCCATTGTGGGACCCCTGGGGCTGCACCAGACCTCATGCCTCCCTTTCTACACTGCCAGGCACTGCACGCAGATTCACAGGCTACAATCAAGACTTGTCCTAACCTGGGTAACAGGGCCTGGCTGTCTCCTCACTTGCGCTCTGGCTAGGAGACTGGTCACACTTTCCAGGCCCACATATAACTCCAGGTCTACTCAACAGCAGGCCCAAAACACCACCTCTCCTGGGTCTTCACAGATCCTGGGCCTGCAGCATCCCTGTCTCCAGCGCTAGCCCTCAGCCTTCCCTCTACAGTCCTCAGTCTTCCTAAGCCTACGGCCTCCATTTTTCTCTGGTTCCTCCCTTGCCGCAGTGGCCCCGCCCACGGCCTCCATTCTTCCCTGGCTCCTCCCTTGCCACAGGGGCCCCTCCTTCCAGGCGAAGCCTGTGTTCTTTCTGTGCCCACAGCAGCTGTTCCTCCCTGGCCAGAGTCTGCTCCGAATGCCCAACAGCCTTCTCCTCCCTCCCTGCAGCCCCCTGCCCCTCCCAGGCCACAGTCCTCCTTCCTCTGGTCCACTGCCCCCAAGTCACCCCAGCTCTCACCTCGCAGCCTTTGGCCATGGCGAAGCCGCCTCCCAGGAGAAGGATGATATTCCAGGGCACAGTCTCCTGGGCTTTTTTCCAGCTCAGCAGGGGCTCAGTCTCTGAGTTGGGAGCTAGGTAGAGAAAGGGACCCAGTCTGGCTCGGAGCTGCTTAGCTGGGGGGAGGATAGCAACCCTCATCTTTGTGGGAATTTTCAGGGACCCCAGGAAGCCAAGTCCTACTTCTAAGATCTGTGTTGGGGCTTTAGGGAGAACCCCCACCCCCCATCAGAATGAAAATCAATTTCAAGGCTCCTATAGTTAAGAATATTCTGGACCCAGGCTCTCCGAAAGCCAAGACACTGTTTAAATGTCTCACCAGCCTTTCTGGCTAAGGGCTATTTTTATCCTCATTTACAAGAGAAAAGCCTTTTCTCTGAGTTTGAATGTGGGGACTGTGGACCCAGGAGAAGGGGTTTTGGCATTTTGGTTTTGAATGCCCATTCTCCAGTGACAGAGTAGGTCTCTCTGTGCAGCTTTCTGTGTCCCGGACTGTAGCCCAGGAGGCATGGGTGCTGCGGGGCCCAGAGTCTGTGGAGACTGTGGACCCGGAAGTGGTGGATTTGACCTTTTGGTTTAGAAAGCTCATTCTCAAAAACAAAGAGCGAAAAGAGGAAGGAAACAGAGAAAAATAGACTCCAGGGTTCTTGAGCCCCTGGCGTTGTGTGTGTGTGGGGCTACCGTTTCCTGGAAAGTGGCACCGGACAGCAGCGGTTTCGCTGGGGGTAGGTGGGCAGCAAACAGTGCCCCTGGAGTTGGAGGGAGATGGGCTGGGCTCTGCAGGCTGGAACTGTGCTTGGGAACAAACTGCAGTGCAAAAACAAAGGCAGGGGACAGCCAGACTTGAGACACCGAGTTAATATGTTCTTTTTAAGGTGGGTGCCTTGGGCCAGTGAGTCCACCTCCGTGAGTCTTGGTTTCCTCATCTACGAGAGGGGGCTCAGGAGTGAGAGGGGCTCAGCCCTGGTTCTTCGTCTGACCACTGTATCCTACATGTCCACCTTGTGGTTAATGCTCTTCTTAACAGCACAGACACAAAGTCTGTGGAGATCAACTCTTTCTTCGGAGAGTGAACGAACATCCCCCAGGGGAGACAGGTAATAAACGAATACCTCTCAGTGTTGGGAAATACCATGGTTTATAAGGAACAATCAAATACGTGATAGAACACGATTGATTGAATAAAACGAAATGAGCTCATGGTGAGACGAAGCTATACTGTATAAATGCAGGCTTATTAGGAGCAGTGCAGGAAGGGGAGTGTATCCCTGGGGTGGGGGAAAGGGATAGGGAGAGCAGGAAGGGGAGAGAGTGGGAAAAGAGAAAGGGGGGCAGAGAGGACCAAGATGTCTGGATTGTATAGTGAGGGGCTTCTGGGAAAGGAAAAGCCCTGCCCTTAGGCAGAGGGCTGGGCATGCTAGCCACACCCTACAGCAGGTAGGGATTTTAACAGAACACAGAGAGGGGGAGGGCTTCTCCCAGGAGGTGGCATTTGGGCAGAGCTCTGAATGATGCAGCTGAGTAAGCCAGGCAAACATCTGAAGGCTGGGCAGGAAGTAAGCGTTATCCTTGTCATCATTATCATTGTCATCACCATCATCATCACCATTGCCATCACCATTATCCTCTTATCAACCACAGCACAGTGCCCAGCCACCTAGGTCCTGGACCAATACTGACTGATGATTAAAGAAAGGCATATCACGAAGGGAAGGCAGTTGGTGTGACCAGGGTATCCACCTGGCCTGGTCTCTATAGCTTATCTCTTTTTAATCAGGTCTGTGATCTTCATGAGGTGCCTTCTTCCTGTAGAAACCGAGTAGCCCCTTCCGGGGCTTCATGGTTCCTACTCCATGGAGGAACACTACAAAGTGTTGCCTCAGTCATGTCTGTGTCAGCCAACTGGTAGGCCAAGGGTGGCCATGCATGGAGTCCCCTTTCCTGCCCGCACACTAATTCCAGAAACCCCAGGCTGACAGCCCACTGCAGAGGGGACACAGTGACTCCATGGACCTGACTGATCACACTGAATGACTTCACGCTACTGTTCTGGCCCCACGAGTTGGTGCTACAATTTGAATTATTTGGCGATGTCTAACTAGGAAAGATTCCACACAGAAATCTAGATTCATTGCTTCTCTTGAGAGAAAAGTTAGAAAAATTGAACGGAAACTAGTTGCGTTTTTGTGTATGGTGGCAAAGCAGAATTGCCAGGTACAAGTATGTACAGCCATTACATGTCCAGGGATGGAGCTCTTACCATCACAGAATAACAATGTATTCTGTCTTACCACCACAGAATTTATCCTGTCTTACCATCACATAATAACAACTTATTCTGTGATGAGTAATCTTATTGTCAGCTTGGTTGGTTTTAGGATCACCATGGTAACCCACCTTTGGGTATGTCTGTGAGGGTGTTTCCAGAGAGGTTTAACTAAAGAGGAAAGAGCTATGCTGAGTGCGGGCAAACCCTACCATCCCATGGGGCAGGGTTTGAGACTGAATATAAAAATGGGAAGCTGAGCACCATCTTCCTCTCTCTCTGCTTCCTGACTGTGGATGCAACGTGACCAGCCCCCTCCAGATCCTGCTGCCATGCCTTTCCCCGCCATGACAGATTGTTTCCCCTCAAAGTGGGACAAAGCAATCTGGTTTCATTCTGTTGCTATGGTAAAACACCCTGACAGAAAGCATCTGAGGGGAGAAAGGGTTTGCTTAGCCTATGATTCCAGGTTCCAGGATGCTAAGCACATCCGCAGTGAAGAGTGGAGAAGGGATACATACATTCATGTACACTGCGCAGCTTGCTCTCTCTCTAATCCTTAACAGTTCAGGACCAAAACCCAGAGAATGGGTTCTATTCACTTTAAAACTGGATCTTCCAAAACCAATGAATACACTCAGACAGTCCTCCATTGCAACTCTCTTGCCAGGTGATTCCAGATGATTAAAACCATCAAACCTTTTCCAATATGCTTCTTGTTAAGTGTTTGGTCACAGTAGTGAGAAAAGTAGTGAATTTGCCCTCTGCTGCTGAGTCCTTATGGTGTGGAAGCTGTCAATTGTTCCAAAGATGTGAGAGGACAGTCCTGCGAGCTGCACTTTCTTGCGGCCACTAAGCTGAACCTAGATGTTGTCTCTAGAGGCATTAGACTTTGCAAGCCAGATCTACCAAATGACCACTGCCAGAGGCAAGGTCCACAGGACCCCTGCATGTGTAACTGGAAGCCAGGCCTAGAAAATGTGGGGGCCTTAGTGGAGGCCACAAACCAAGGTGGAATGACAGTGGGGTAGTAGTCCTCTGTGTCAACATACCTCTCCACAGTGCAGAATATAGGGGACAGATCCTAGACTAAGGGCTGTCAGGTCAAAGACTAGTCAGGAGTCCTCGTTGCTACAAGAGGGCTCCTGGGAAAGACTGCCCAGGTACGAACAGGCCATAGCAACAAGGCCCTTAGTCTGGAAGCATGGATGAGGACTAGAGACAGAAGAACAGGAAAGACTCCAAAGGGCATGACAGTGTGCTACAGGTAGGGAAGGAATAGCCTGGGTCCTAAGAAGACACAGCAGGGAGGAAGATGCAAAGTGGACCTGGGGGAAAGCAGATATACCCGGGAGGGAGGCCCAGGGAAGGGGCTGAGCCTTCAAAACAGAGACACAAGAAGTAGACTCTGAGAAGAGTGAAGCTCTGAGAGAGGGAGAGGCCGAGGGGAGGGAGAGCCTGAGGGGAGAGAAAGCCTGAGTAGAGAGAGAGGCTGAGGGGAGGGAGACCATGAGGGAATACTTCATGGCTTCCAAGAAACCTGACTGACTGTCTTTGGGCAGTTTGCCTCCCCAGTGCCTATCCAATTTAAGTCTAACTCAGGCTTGTCTGACTGGCTCTTCAGGCATCTAAATTGCAATTCCTACCTTGAGCAGGAGTTTCCTCTTAAATATCCAAAAGTAAACATGGTTGACTTTGTGGGCCAAGAGATCAAATTGAGGCCATTGTCTTTACACTCACATAATTAAAAACATGAAACTTCTAAAATCTACTGAGGAAATGAAAAGCCTCCCCCCCCCTTTTCTTTATCTCTTTCTTTCTTTTCTTCTTTCCTTCTTTTTTCTTTCTTTTCTTCTTCTTTGTTTTTTTGACAGCATTTCTCTGTGTAACCTTGGCTGTCAGCAGAACTTGCTCTGTGGAGCAGGCTGGCCTTGAATTCAGTGAATGCCCTGCCTCTTCCTCCTGAGCACTGGGATTAAAGGCAGGTGCCCCTCCACGACTGGGCATATTCATAAAATTATTTTATTATTTTATTTTATTCATAAAATAAGCCTATTTTATGAACCATGGAGCTGAAGTTCATATAATAGTCATATGGCAGTAAATATTTTTCTTTTGACTTTTTCCCCAACCATTTGAAAATGCGATGAGCATCCTTAGCTCATGAGGTGTGTGTGTGTGTGTGTGTGTGTGTGTGTGTGTGTGTGTGTGTGTATGTGTTGGGGATAGATAGCTGCTGGATCTTGCCCAGAAACTGTAGCTGTTATTACCTGCCCTGGACAGCCACCTGGGCATTCCCAGTCCTCAGACAGGGAATGACCTCACTGACTTTGCGGTCAGCAGCTCTGAGAGCTGCTCCCTGATTCCCATGCTCCCCATCCAGCCCTTACCAAGCTGAAGACTCCAGCCATGACCATCCTACCTTTGAAGTCAAACCACCACTTGAGTGAGGGCTTTTGGGATGGAAAGAAGAACAGGATGATGACAATGGCCACGCCGGTGACGGCATCAGAAACAAACCTGCAGAAAGAAGGCCACGAGCATGAGCCTCTGGCTCCTGACAGTCTGTGGACTGGCAGACTTGTAAAAGAGGCTCTGTGGACTGGGAGAAGTCTGCCACAAGAGACACTTAGGGCTGTGGGACCACCGTCCTGCTTTGTGCCCCGGTTGGATGTGGCTCCCAGGATTCCCTAGGGCATTTCACTGCTGTCAAACAAAAGCTTGTTCTCCTGATTTAAGGACCTAGAGTAGGGGCTTTCCAAAGAGAGGAGTTTGAAAGGCTCGGGATATTGGGGTCCATGGAGCACATGTAAATCACCTATCCTGGGGCCCCAATAAGAGCGTATGTGTGTGTCTAGCTTCTGCTGGGGCTCCTGGCACAGGCAGCTCTCCACCAGAGAGGCAGCCACCCACACCAGCCTTACAACTCCTCCAAACCCAGCTTCCATCTTCTAAGAACTCGCACTGTGTCTTTGTGGGAGCTTGGTAGACATGAGGCCTTCAGAGCAGGTTTTGGGAGGAGGCGTTCAGAAAGCACACATGACTTGCTTACGACCAGACCATGGTCTGTGGAGGGCATGGGCCTCAAACCCTGATTTTTCCAGTTCTGAGATCAAGGAAGCCCAGAGCACATTGCTAATTCTTGAAACTCACATCAAACAAGGGTGCTTGAAATTGCCAAGAAGATGTGAGAGCCCCCCAGGAGGGGGCTGGGCCAATCTCACATCACAAGTGGGGCCACTTTTCTGCCATCTTCACGGAGGCCAAGCCTGATGAAGGTATTGGGGTCATTTGGATCATGAGATACTCCATGGGTTAACCTTGTGAGAGTGGCTGGTAGCATGTTTCACACTCCTAACATTCGACCCCTCATCCACCCAGCTATTCTACTTCTAGACATTTATCCTCAAGAATAAGATGCTTAGACATGCCCACCCTCCGATAACTGGCCCCTACTCCCAGGGAAAGGCCTGTGGTCAACAAAGCCTGAGAAGGGCCTTGGCAGCAGGTGTTGGTCCACCCTTCCAACCACAGCACCCATCCTTCCTTCCCACCAGCTCTAATGGTTGAGCCTGTTCCTGCCTTTCCATTCCTTCCAGAACTAACCACAGCCAAGGCCCACCCCATTGTTTTATAGTGCAGCTGACTCTCTTCAGTGCACCCAGTCCAAGCTGCGGCCACTTGATTGTCTAGTACCTGCCCTGCTGTCTGTGCCCATGGCACCAGTCATGCTTAGCATGTGACATTCTCTGTAAGTGGCTGAAGGAACAAATGGTCCACTGAGTCACATAAAGGCTGGGCTAGGATTTTAACCCATTTTTGTCTGAGTGCTTGTCTCCAGAAAAACCAAGTGTTCTCATCCCCCTAACCTCTCTCTGTCCCTCCAGCTCCACATGGCCCACCCCAGGGTCCTCTCATGAAGACCTGCCTTCCAGGTCTGCAGAATCTCACCCAGGGGTGAAGAGACTGGCCCAGCCAGGGATGAACTTCGGGTCCCGGGAGAAGAGGAGAATGGCAAACGTGCAGAACAAGATGAAGACGGCCTGTTCAGCAAACCTGTGGTGCAGAGATGTAGGCATGTTGGTGATCCTGGGCTCAGATTGGTGCCTTTGGGATGGCCCTGACCTGCTTTGGGGAAAACTGAGGGGGCCCATTCACCCATTCACACTCAAGAAAGCCTAGAGCGAGAGAGTATGTCCCAGGGTACAAGCGATTTACATCTGCCCAGGGTCCCCAAAGGCTTCTATCATTGTTAAGAGAAATTGGGTAGGGTCATACACAAAAACCAGACAGACAGACAGGCAGGCAGTCAGAGCAAAATAAAGGCAGAAAAGCAAAGAGGAAGGTAAGGTAAAAATGGAGAGGCATGGGCCAGCTATGTTGGTATACACTTTTAATCCCAGTACGCAGGAGGCAGAAGCAGGCAGAACTCTTTGAGTTCAAGGCCAGCTCGGTCTACATGGTGAATTCTTAGATAACTAGAGCTATATAGAGAGATTGTGTCTCAAAAAAAAATTGGAGGGAGACACACACACACACACACACAAAACAACAACCATACAAACTGACAGGCATACAGAAGGTGACAGATATTCTAAGAGGGTTGTACACAGGGAGAGGCATGGCCAGATGTGGAAAAGGGATACATAGAGGTAGAAAAACAGACTCTCCAAGTCTGGAGGAAGCAGCAAGCAGTGTATCTAGTTCACAGAATGGGGAATGACGTCTGAAGGCACAGAAAGCAATGGCTGAACCACTCATTAAATTTGGGCTTGCTGAAGCCAACTTAATGTTTTATCACATGGGAAACATGCATTAATCAGGCTCACAGCTCTGGGAGGTGGTGTCAGAGATCCCATGTACTAGAAGAGAAAAGGTATCGCAAGTGGAGCAGGAAAGATGCCCAACAAGAGCCACCCTGCGCTTAATGGTCCCTAAGGTGTCTGCCCCAGCATCAGGGCAAGGCAGGAGCCATCTTCTGCCCTCTGTCACCACCGCTCTTAGCCACTGGTCCTGAGGTACACCTGGGACTCACTCAGGGCCAAGCTTGAGGTAACTCCCCAAAACCCAAGGGCAGCTCATTCCCACCCCACCACTCCCTCATACTTGATGGGCCCCAGGTTCTGGAACTCTTCCCGAATCACTGCTTTAGCCTTATCCTCTGCGTCAGCTCTTATCTTAGATTTCTTCTTCCTCCAGCCCCTGGGGTGGAAAGAGCAAGGGTAAAAGTGGTGGCTTCAGGGGGTTGTGGGAGACGACTTTACAGTTTAAAATTCCCTTTTTTTGTTAATTTACTTAGGTATATTTGTTAGCCTGCAAGTGTCCTGGTTCACATGTGGAGGTCAGAGGACAACTTGCAGGATTCTTTCCTACCATGTGGGTTGTGGGTAGGGCATAAGGTTATTGTATCATTCAAGTGCTGATTTCCATATCCTTCATATCTGGTTGCAAACATTGTTCTGAGAATCTCTTGTCTTAATGTTGTATGTCTTAATGTTGTATAGACTCTGTTCCCCAATGGTCCCCTGCTATGCCAATAAAGCAGCTTACAGCCAATCACTGAGCAGGGGAGAGTAGGGCTGGACTTCCTACCAGCCAGGTGGGGAGGGATTAAAAGATAGAAAGTAGGGGGATTCAGCCATGGGCAGAGGTCTAGGACACCCCCAGGAGAGGACATCAGTAGGAAAGCTACAAGGTTCAACTATCCTGGGATGGATGCTGGGAGGAAACCAGATTAACCTAGAGGGTTAAGAGTAGAGGAATAACTGCTCAGTTCTTGTGTTGTGAAGCTTATTATAAACAAATATAAAGAGTCTCAATTATTCACATGATAGCCCAGTTAAGAGTGAAACCAGGAGAAACAAACACAGTTAATAAAAATAACTGTAACAGGTACTAAACTCAAGTTATCGGGCTTCACTGCAAGTGCCTTTACCTGGTGAGCCATCATGATCTGAAGGAATTAATTTCTTTCTCATCTACCTTCCCTGCTGCTGACCTGGCCCAGCCACAGCAGGCCCATCCCAAAGGCTCTGCTACCTGATGCATGGTCTCCTGATGTCTGCCTTTCCTTCCTAAAACTTACGTTCCGTTTGGCCTTTTAAAAATGGAAAATGTGACTGGCCATGTTCTCGGGCTTTAAGCCATTTCACAGGTCAAACACACACAAGGATAAACAAAAAAAATCAGTGGAACGAAACAGAAATGGACTCCATCACAAGTGAGAACTCAGTCCCCATGAGGACAACATCTCAAACTGACGTGGAAAAAGGGGCCATTCAGTCACTGAGCTGTATGTACAGGTCAATGAGATAGGACTGACAGCCCTGGGTTTGTTTTCAGTTCCGGAATTAGTGGATCCTCCGTGCTGTAAAGTATTTACTTGTTTTTGTCCAGGTTCTCCCTACACGGGGGCTCCTGCTGTACCTTGACAGGATTTGGGATCGCCTCTGGCCAGGCCTGTGAGAAACCATTGCATTGACTGAGGTGGGAAGATCCATCTTACTGTAGGTAGGACAGTTCCCTGGGCAGGAAGTCCTGGACTGCAAGATTGGGAGTGAGCGGGTCAGCGCGTGTTTATCACTCTCTGCTTGCTGACCGCGGGTGCCATGTGACCTGCTGTTTTAAGTGTTCCTCGCCTTGACCTCCCTGCCATGAGGGACTGTTCACTTGAACTGTGGGCTGAAATAAACTCCTCTCTTGACTTGCTTCCGCCAGGACATTCAACAGAAACGGGCACTGAGCAGTGGGGCCTTTGCTGTGATAAACCTGCCCATGTGGCTCTCGGGCCTCTGGAACTGGCATTTATGGGAAGAATGAAGAAGAGTTTTGGAGCTTCGGGCTAGAAAAGCCTTCAAATGCTGGGGGCCGAGTTTAATGGGTCCTTCTGGTAGGAGCTTGGAAGACAAGAACGCTAAGAGAAATGTAGATGAGTTAAAGGGGAACAAGGATCCATCAGTACCTGGAATAGGGGCTGTTTGTAGGATTTTTTTTTTTCTGCTCATATTCTGAGAGTCTGAGTGAAGCTGGACTGAGAGAAGGTAGATTAATATGTTTAGCAGAGGAAATTTCAGGGCAGGAGAGTGCTGGGGCGAGCTCTGAGAAAGCAGCTCTAAGTGTTAAAGAGACCAGCACTAAGGAAGAGAAGCCTCCTGTCCTCCGCTGGGACACTGCAGAGGGTGTCCGTTCACCAGAGGGTCCCAGATTCATTTAAAGGAAGAAGCCCACAGCTGAGACAACCCTCAGAGAGTCAGCATAGAGGGACTGACATAACTGGGGCTCTAGGGGGCCAGGCTATATCTCCAGCCCGCAGCAGAATGGCATCATTGCCTGTATGGAGCCGGTTTGGAAGACATGAAAGACGCAAGACTGAGAGGCTCATGGAGAAACTGAGGCAGGGTTGGAGTTCCCGCAGACAGGGCCCGCGCATCCACAGTGTGAAGCTGTGAAGATGAAGGCTGCACTGTGGTGGAGACTTAGGGATGACGGAACGTGGGACATCTGCCAGGGAGTGGAGCTGCCCTAAGGGAGGAGCTGTGTGTGCGCTACAGGAGGCAGGGCTGGGGGAGTGGGCCTGCCCCAGCCATCTGGAGCCTAGAAGACTGCAACATGAGCCCCAGGCGCCAGGCATGGAGCTTCTGGGTTTGGCTTTGGTTTGATTAGCCTTGTTTTACATGACTTCTAGTTTCTTTTAATTAGGTGGTGTTACATGAAGGACACATATAAGCTCACCAAGAATTGGGTAGTGCTACATACATGTGGTATTACATGAAGGACACGTGCACGCTCACCATGAAAAGACTTTAGACTTTCCAAGTGTTCAGACTGCTGATGATCTGGGGAACCTTAAAGTTGTCTGGGTGCACTTGATGCTATAACATGGACATAAGCCCGTAGGGGCAAACGTTGAAGGTTATGCCTTAAAGCAATGTGTTTGGTGTCAAGGTGACAAGGGGCAGGGCTGTAATGGTTGGCACTCACTGCTAATCTGTCAGAATCTGGAATTACCTGACAAATGGACTGAAGCGATACGTCCACACAGCACTTTGTGCTGTTTGGATTTTTGAGCCGTATGTATGTATTGTCTTTTCAAATGGGAAAAGCATTTTAAAGAGAACCCATTCATGGCGTGGTGGTACATGTCTTTAGTCCTAGTACTCGGGAGGCAGAGGCAGGCAGATCTCTGAGTTCTAGGCCGGTCTGGTCTACACAGGGAGCTCCAGGCCAGCCAGGACTGCACAGTAAGTAACTGTCTCAAAAATAAATGAAACCAAGGACCACAAAACAAACAAAAGCCACCCACACTGGCTATCTTGTGTGAGGACCGACTCCCCACAAAGCCTTCAACAAGCTAATTCAGGGCTCCTCAGCATCAGCCCTCCTTGAATTTGGACACGGTTGACTAATTCTTTGTTGCAGGGGTGTCCTGCGCATGTTAGAGTATTAAGCAGTACCTCTGGTCTCCACCCAGGGGATTCCGGTAGCCCTTTTCAACCACGAACCAGAACGTTTCCAGATGTCCCCTCTGGCCACCAGATCACAATCATCCCTCATCACAATCCCTCATCTGGTTTTCTGGCCTTGTGTCCCACAGCTCTCCCTCTCTGGTTTCCTGAGCCCTGCTAAGCCTTCTCTTGCCTTCAGAACACCCCTTGTTCTCCCTTCCCTGGGGCCTTTGCACTTGCTCTTCTAGCTCCCTGCAATGCCCTTCTTCACGTGCAGCTACTCATCTTCCTTCCTCAGGGTAGCTCTGCTCATTATCCATGTCCCAGTTCAACCATCATGCCCCTGGAAGTGAACTCCTGGCCTGCAGGTCAGGCCAGAGGCTCTGGGGCCCACCCTCACTCTGTCCTGGCTGGAAACTCCACTGTGCCCTGTTGCTTACTGAGTACCCCTGACCCAGAGTGCCAGCTCCCCACCACCAGGGTCAGCCTCTGCTTGCTGAAGGCTGCGATGTCAGCATTTATGACTGTTGGGCTCACAAGGCTCAGAAGCCATCTGCTAAGTAAAGATGGAGTCAAGGAACCAAACAGGGCTGTTGCTCCACAGAAACCTCTCTCGGAGCTTCCCTCTATATGTGCTTCCTCCTTCAGGCCTTCACGTGTGTCACACAACTAAGGAGATGAAGGGATCCCGGCTCTGCCTCATTCTCAGCCTCTTGCCCATGCCCCTCACAGAGTGTTTCTCTCAATTGTAGCTTGATTTCATCTACAGGTCTACGAGGGGAGGAATTAAGAGCTGGGAGGCCTGGGGAGGTAGCAGAGTTCAGAACTGCAGAGAGTGAGACTGGAACCCTGGCCAGGCGGCTAAGTCTGGCTGTGCTCTCCCGGTTGAGCTGGCGCTCGGCCTGGGCTTCTGCCATCAGGACCTTGGAAGGTGCCTGAGGCCAGGGGCATCCTGTGGGCACCTCAAAGTGTATATACCTCAGTTCCCAAGTGGATCCCTTTGGCCCCTTTCCACAGAGGATCCAGTCAAGGCCTGGGGATGAGGGATGACCACCTGCTCAGCTCCTGTTTTAATTACTCCCTGACTCTAACCTTATCTGCGTGGTACCTGGCTCACAGTTCCATAGTCCTTCTTTCTAAAGAGACTCGCAACTTTCATTAAAGAAATGGGTTTCCAGGCACTTGTGGTACCACATACCATAATTCCAGCACTGAGTAAGTGGGGACAAAAGGGGGGCTACATAGTGAGACTCTGTCTTAAAGACAAGGGGAGGGGGCCCAGGTCCCCGGCAGAGTGTTTGGCCGGTATGTACAAGGCCCCGGGTTAGATTTCAGGAGCCACAAATAAAGTAAACAGGCAACAATGAATTTAAAGATCAAGCTTCATACCACACTTATAATTGGAAGATAGAAATCAGTGATGGAGCTGGGAGATGGCTCACTGGGTAAAGTTCTTGCTTTTGTCAGCACAAGGACCTGTGTCTGAGCCCTAGGATGTGTGTAAACAAAGCTGGACATAATGCTGCATGCTTTTAATCCCGGCACTAAGGAGGCAGAGGCTAGCTAATTCCTGGTCCAAGCCACCCCCAAAACCAGGGTCACTTCTTTGTTCAAACCGCAATAGGTAGGGCCTGGCAGGGAAGCCTGGGCTTTCTCACCAGCCCTCTAGAAGGTTCCACATACCTCCAGCTCATCCCGCCATAGAGAAAGGAGATCCATAGCCAACCGACCAGGAGGAACAGCAGCATGAGAGGGAAGGCGAAGATGAACCAGGAGCCGAAATTCACCACATCGCACTGTGGAAAGAAACTGGAGAACAGAGGAAAGCAAGGGCAGCCATCCGTCAGGACCACCAGGGCGAGGAGGGAGCCCTCCAGGGGATCAGGACCGAGAGCTAAGGACCCTAGAACAGGAAGAGAAGACTCCTCCCCCTTAACAGAAGATCCCTCCTACTTGACAGAAGGTACCTTTTCTTTTGGGAGAGGGATGGGTTCTGACTCAGCAGAACCACAGGTGCCCTGTGCCCCCCAGAGGCCAGACAGTGATGTGGGCAGGTTGCACCATGACAAACTCAAGTGGTCATTATTCACTAGACAGTGCGTCCAGCCCAGATCTGAGCTTCACTTGGAATTATATGCTATTAGTTCTGGCATCATGTTCAAACATTTCCTCTGAGTCTGACAGCAAACACACCACATCTTGGGTGGGACCTGGAGGTGAAATTTTTTAATCCTAATACTCAGGAGTCAGAGGCAGGAGATCTCTGTGAGTTTAAGGCCAGCCTGGTCTATATAGGGAATTCCAGGCCAGCCAGAGCTACAGTGAGGCCATGCAAGAAACAAAATGGAAAAAAAAAATGTTTGGAAAGAAAAAAATGTTTCTAAGTGATGCAGATAAAATACTATGGACAAATAACTACCAGCAGCCAGTTATAAGTAAATAAACAAGACAGAACAAAGCGTGGGTAACTGTTGTCTGACAAACGAAAACATCAATAAAGCGAAGGGTGAGACCCTGAGAGGATTTCATGTCTTTGGTTTTCTTTATCTAATTTTCAAGAATAAAAAAAAAAAAGATATGCCTTGTAATCAGGCAAGGAAAAGAGCAAAATAGTTAAAAAAAATATATTAACATATTAGTGGGTATGGGGCAAGTGGTATAAGTTCCTAATGTATCAAAATAATACTAAAAGGAAAGTAATTAAGAGCCATAATTGATTAAATATAATGCCCAAGATAGGACCATTTCTAGCCTGTAGAAATATTTTCTGTGAGATTTTTATGATAAGATCAGGCTATAAAAGTACACAAACAGCATGGTAAAATAATATTAAATGGAAATGTATGCTTAATATATATTAATTATAGATATATATAATATATATACACCCATAGAAAGCACTATAAGGAAGCCTACTATCAGTGATTGAAGGAGTTAACAATTTAATTTTTTTCTGTATTTTCTAGGAGGTTATATTTTGTCACCAGAATAAACTGGTAAAAATGTGTTTGTGCAAAGGGCAGCTCACCATGGCCATTTCTTTTTCCCAGGTCCCTGTGGGGTCTCAGTGAGACCGAGGGACCCTCCCATCTCTGCTTTCCAGTGCCGGTATGACAGGTGAATACCACCACATCTGGACTTTTACCGGGGTGATGAGGATCTGACTCGGGTCCTCATGCTTGGGCGGGAAGCATTCTACGGTGCTGGCAATGCCTCAGCATCACCTGATTACCACAGCTGCAGGTGAGAAATGGCCACCAGCTCCCCAGCTGCCACCACCACCTGCCTCTTGGGTCTGGCCTCTGGTTGAGCACTAGGTTTAGCTGGTGGCCAGCCTCTGCGGCCATGATGAATTTCCAGGGCTGTTTGCCAAATGTTTACATTCACATTCGAGTAAATCACATAAATAGACGGGGCACACACTCATACATAAACACACACACAAGCATTCAGAGAAAGCCCAGGGATCTGAAAATTGTAGAGAATATTGAAATAAGATTTATAAGCCAGAACCTGGGCTATCAGAGTGAAACCAAGCAGGAGGGAACCCTTCTCTCCTGTTCTCAGGCCTGGGACCAGACACCGGTCAGTGTGCTGGAAGGCCTCCCCTACAGGAGCTGGCTTAGAGCTGGAAGTCTCTTTCGGGCTCATTCTTGCCTTGGGCCAAGGCTAGGATCTGAGTTTGACATCGTGTCACATCCTGGTTCCTCGGGGTCTCACAGTCTTACTTGTTGGGGTCCGCGTGCTATGTTTGTAAGCCCCCTCACACTCTATAAAAATTGTTTGCTTGTTCGTTTTTGAGACGATGTCCTGCTAGAATCTAATGTGAGCTATGGTGATCCCCCTGCCTCAGCCTACAGGGTGGCTCTGCCTGCTCTCTCTGGTCTTGCTGTTCCCTGAGACTCCCAGGAGTCCTCACACCCCGGAGCCTCTGCTCTTTCAGCTTCTGGAGCTCACACTCTCGCTCTAGGGCTCTTTTCAAACGTCATCTCAGCAAACAGGTGTCCCTGATGGACCTGCCTCCACAGGCCCTGGTCTTGTCAGTCCCACGGCCCCGCCTGCTTTGCTTTGTCTCTGCCCCGTGGGTAGCATACATCCATTTGCTTCTTCGGCTTTGCGTTTTGAGAGAGGGTCTCCAGTAGCCCAGGCTGGCTTCAGACTCTCTACGAGGATGACCTTGAACCTCAGATCCTCCCGTCTCTAACTCCTGCTTAGGATGGAGAACGTGCTGTGCCACCCAGCGTTCATTTGCTCTTTGCTCGTTGCCTGTCTTTTTACCCCACAATGGAGGTTCCCCAAAGGTGGAGAGTTGATGGTACTGGGTGTTTCTGTGTCCCCAGAGCTAGGCCAAGAGGCTCACTTCATCAGCATCCTTGACTGGGAAATAAGTAAGGGGAGGAGAAGAATGGACCCTTGGCCTACAGGGGACACCTTGTTTAACTCTGTGTGTGTGTGTGTGTGTACATGTGTGTGCATGTATGTGTGCATGAGTGTGTTTGTGTGCATATGTGTGTGCGTACATTGTGTACACGTGGAGGCCTGGTGTCAATGTAAGTGTCCTCCTCAGTCACGCTCCACCTTCCTTTTTGAGGCAGACTCTCTCCATGAACCTGGAGCTCATTGCCTCAACTACGCTGCCTGGCCACTGAGTCCCCAAGCGTTCCCTCTCACTGCCTCTCCAGAGCTGGGATTACCGACGTGTATCGCCATGCCTCACTCTTAGGTGGTTTCTGAGGATCCAAACTTAGGTCCTCATGCGTGTACCCGCTACCCACTGGGCCGTCTCCCCACTCCTACCTCTTGAGCTGACCGAGCAGGATGAGGTTGGGGGCCGTTCCTGTGAGGGTGGCAGTGCCCCCGATACTGGCCGAGTAGGGGATGGAGATGAGGAAGCCCTTCCAGATGTTTCTGCGGTATTCCTCCTCCTTGGAGTCACTGGGCAGCTCCAGCGGGGCCTCTGCATCCTCAGGGTGGCCTCTGTGGAAAAGGACCCGGAGAGAAGCGATTCGGAGCAGTCAGAGCCTCTGGCCCTAGGAGGAGCCAGCTACCTGCTTGCTGCTTCAGGGAGAGACAATGCACCCATGCACGCACCCTCTGCTTGCTGCTTTAGGATTCTTTCGAGAGTCAAAACTGTCTTGGGCCCTGAAAGCCTTCTACTCTACTTGAAGGATTTACCAAACAAACCAAGAGTTAAGCATCTCAGTGGGTAGCAGGGTACACCACGGCATTAAATATTATTTCAATCAAAAGCAACCTAAATGTCCATCCAGGGGCGATTGGCTATGCGCAGAGTCCCTCTCTGCAAATCTCTGTAGCTGTTAGAGTCTGTCTTTGGGGGCCAGCGAGATAGCTCAGCCGTTTAAGGCCCCTGGAACTTAGATGGTGGTAGGAGAGAACCGACCCCGGCACGTTGTTCCCTGACCACCACACGTGTACACACAAGCACACGAACTCGGCAAAATTAAAATGTAGAAATGTAATCTTAAACGTAAACTAAAATTAACTGGGTGATCAGAGAGGCATCTGTTAAGACAAGTGTCTGTATCACGACTCACGTGAGAGGCAACTGAGATCAGCGCCGGTAAAAATATCCGTGTAATGCTGTGTCTCACGGATGCACAAGTATTGCTGTCCCAAATGGTATACACAATCTTGTTTCGCTCCCTTCCTCAGGAACAGAATTAGTGCGTCCCTCCCCTCCCCCTCGCTTTTATTTCTTCTTTGAATTTTCTACATTGTTTTCCTTGTACAGTTTGGGAAAGATTGAAGCAAAGAGTTCCTAATTGCTTCTCTGAGAGACGGTGAGGAAGCCAGAGACCATGATTCAGATGGACTGGCTTACCAGTTCACCGCTGGCGCTGTCTTGTCTCCACTCCCCGGTTCCGGGGTTACAGGGGCATAGTGCCGTGCCTGCCTTTTCTTTACTTGGATTCTGAGGATTTGAACTCACATCCTCAGTGCACGAGGACTACTTTACAGACTGAGCTACCTCCCATCCCTTAAGGGTGCTGCTTCCTTTCTAAGGCTGCTCTAAAGTGTTTCTGTGTGGCTGGAATTAGGAATTGCATGTGCGGAGTCTGAGGTGGGGGGGTGCTGGCCACCTTGTCTAAAGCAATCAGTTCACCGCATACATGTGCCTCAAAACATCTTAATGTTAATTATTCCCCAATAAGTCAGAAAAACAAAAAAAGGAATGAAGATTAAAAAAAAAAAATTGTGCTGGAAAGTGTG
Source organism: Psammomys obesus (assembly GCF_907164565.1). Lineage (NCBI taxonomy): Eukaryota > Metazoa > Chordata > Mammalia > Rodentia > Muridae > Psammomys > Psammomys obesus. Next base: position 12,501,352 of record NW_026596234.1, on the reverse strand, counting down.
ATGATGCACGCCTTTAATCTCAGCACTTGGGAGGCAAAGGCAGGTGGATCTCTTTTGAGTTTGAGGCCAACCTGGTCTACAGAGCGAGTTCCAGGACAGGCAGGGCCTACCCAGAAAAAAAAAAAAAAAAAAAAAAAAAAAAAACCTGTCTCAAAAAAAAACCAAAAACAAAACAAAATGACCCAACAAAAAGCAATTGCAAGCTGGGCATGTGGTTCAGCAGGCTTGCCTAACAGGATCGATTGCAAGATGACCTGAGTTTGATCCCTTTGACCCACATGGTAGAAGGAGAAGAGAACTGATTCCTGTAAGCTGTCCTCTGGCCTCCACATGTGTGCTGTGGCTGTAAACACACACACAGAGCCATGGAATGGCAGGGGCTAATGCCTGAAAGAATGTCAAGGCTGGGAACCTCGTTGCAGGCCTCCTGTTTGCCTTTATGTGCGTGGGCGCCTGTGGAGGCCAGAGGTCAACCTTGAGTGTCACCCTCAGGTGTTGTCCACCATTTTGGAGGGCCAGTATTTCTTACTGGTCTGAACTCAAGAAGAAGGCTAGGCTGGGTGGCTGGTGAGCACTAGGAGTCTCCCTGTGGCCGTTATGCTTGGCATTTATTCTCTCTTTCTCTCTCTCTCCATGCATTCTGGGACCAAACTCATCTTTGTGTCTGCAAGACAAGCACTTTACTGACAACCCGCTCCCCAGCCCCACGGATGCTTAAATCTTAGTTTGAGACAATTAAAGGTTTTGAGAGAGTATCTTGTTATGTATCCCAGCCTAACCTCCAACTCCTCATTCTCCCTCCGTCTCCAAAGGGCTGTGATTACAGGTGTATGCGTCTCCACCTGGCTGCTTTTTTAAAAGGAGGGTTTCGCCTAAGCCAGTGAAGTGAAGGGCAGAAACCTGGGCCATCTGGAAAGAATTTGGGGCTGGTGGGGCTGGTTCAGCACCCAGTCCTTTTCAATCATTCCACTGAATCAGGCTCTGGGATTCCCCGGGAATGTGGCCAGAGCTTACCCTTCCGAACTGGCGAGAAACTGCATCTCCGTGGGCACTGTTCGAAGTCCATTTCCCCGCACAGCAGCTGGGAATAAAGAGCAGGCACACTGGTGAATGCAAAGGGCACTAACCAGAAGTTTGCAAATCTTGTGCAGCCAGCCAGGAACAAGATTTGGCCGGAAAGATGGCATGCTATTCACTGAAGAACAAAAAATGAGGCAGGTCAAGAGACAGTGAGGGGGATGGGGGGAGTAGGGAAGGAAAAAAGAACAGAGGGGCATGGGAGGGGGGAAGTAAAACTCAGCACTCTGCATTCCATACTTTGTCCCACCATCTATGCTTGGAGGTGGCTCTACTGCCAGGCTGACTGACAGCCCAGAACTCAAACAGAGGATGACCGGAGGGGCCATTGCCAAAGGCTACCTGGGAAAGATGAGCAATGTGAGGGATGCTCTTCATTCATTCATATTCACTCATTCACTCATTTAATTGTTTATCCAAAACATAGTCGCTGACCCAGTGCACAACACAGATCAAGGCCTCTGCTCCATTGGAGACTGCATTCTAGAATAGGGAAAAAAGCCAAGAAGATAATAGTGACAATTTCAGGCAGCAATGAAATAAAACCAGGCTTAGAAAATAAAAAAAAAAAAGTGACAGTCAAACGCCATAGTGATGTCATATCACTATGAGCTGATGACGTTCCATTAAGCCCAAGGTATGACAGTGGCCAGTTGTACAAAGCCCCATGGGAAAAGGCCCTGGCAAATAGGAACATCAAGTGCAAAGGCCTTGGGGTAGGAGAAGCTGGCAGAGCTGAGGGAGCCGGCATACTGAGTCAGGAAGGGTTAGAGGGTATGGAAAGCCAAAGGGGACTCAAATGCCCTGTGGGTTGTAGGGCCCAAGAAGGAAGCTGTGGAGCTACACTTTGCAGGTGCAGGCTTGGATGGAGTACAGGTGGCCAGGCAACACCGGTGACCACACAGACACGGAGGTTGACCATGCTGTGTGTGTGTGCGTGTCTCTCTCTTCTTTTGAAATCAAGACCTCACCTCTACTGAGAGCAGAGGCTGGAACTCAAGTATGCAAATTTTACGAAATGGGCCAAGCACAAAACCTTCTGACGAGGTACCCACCGATGAGTGGTGGAACCTGTCACCGGGTCTCTTTGGCCGAGATAAACAAGCGTGCTGTGTAACACGGGTGAGTGCCATAGGAAACACAGCCCAGGGAAGGGAATGAGACATCATCTTCAAGAGTCTGGCTGACCGGAAACCTGGATGGTAGGCAACATCCGTCATTCTTAGCTATGTGCAATAGGTGAGGACAGGGCAAGTGGTGACGGATTCTCAGGGTGATGAAGAGTGATTGAAAAGGTCCTGAGGCAGGAAAGTGCTATGTATCAAAGGAAGCCAGTGGGATTGGAGGTGCTCTTCTCTCTCTCTCGCACACACACACAAACACTAATACCGACATGCAAACATGGTCGCTCACTCACCATTTGATTTAAAAAAAAAAAAATGGGAGTTTCCTTCCGGACATCAGGCCATACAGTCAGGCCTGTGCACTGGAAGGAAGGTTCTGGGCTTTTCCTTTGGCCTCCCGTGCTACCTTGGGGATACCCCTCCTTGCCCCAGGCTGCTACTCTCTCGCTGGCAGCAAAGGAGAACAAGACTACAGTGTCTGACAGCGTCACTTCTGCTGTGCTCTGGGTGCCCCCTCCCTCCTGAGCACAGCAGGGGTCCCAGGTGAAAGGCCAGCTCGCAGCTGGGGCAATGGGACACATGTCCACAGACAGTGCACGAGGCCTGGGCCCAGGGCACTGAAGCAGGAGTAAAGGGCTGTTAATAGCACACAGATGGGGGTGGGGCTGGGAGGGTGGGGGAGTCACTCCCCAGGAGATGACTTCCGACCTAGTGACCCCTGGCCCTCACCGTGTCTAGCTCCTACGGAGCCCCACGTATCTGGGTCAGCATCGGACATTGGCAGAACCCGCCAGCCGTAGGCACTCCCTTGGGTGTGAGTCCTACCCAGAGGGTCTGCGGGGGCTCTGCTGTGGGCAGGGCCTTGGTAGTCTTGACAAGACTGGAGGGAGATCCTTTTGTGTAGTAGGGGTTAAGAGCAGCAGGTCTGAAGCCACAGAAGGGAAACTGAGGCCTGCAGTGTCTGCCCAAGTCCTGGTGGTGGGCACGAACACTCCAGGGGTCCCATGCGGAACCTGACTGCTCACTGGCTACATCAGAGTTGGGGAACCCTGTGTGTGTGGTTCCACCAGGCACAGGGGGTCTGGTGTGTGCACCTGTGGGTGCAGATTGGGCACTAGGATGACAGTGCAGTGGTGATGGGGATGAAGGCGAAGTAGGAAAAACAGGAAAACCAAGGCAAGTGTTGCTCACCATTTGCTTTGGCTGTCCCATGGCGTTCCCGTGACCCAAGTGGCCTCAGAGACTGATAGAAACAGGCCTGTGGGGCAAAGTCTCTTGGGTGCCTTTGCTGGGTCCTGGAGCCACCGGTCAGCCCAGAGCTTGGTGCTTACGTAAGGGCTGTGCAGACAAGCCTTGAGCATATGCTACATAGGAGTGCTGGGATCTCCATGTTTGCCATCATACAGCCTCCATCGATCATGGAGTCGGGCTGCTGCCATCCTCTGCACTTGGAAAATGAGGCCTGGAGAGGCAGGTCAAGGTTGGGGCCAAGGAGACCCAGTGAATTAGTGGCAGAGCCAAACCTATGCTATACCCAGGACTGACCTACCAATCTCCATCATGCTATAATTCTTACCATGTGTCCAGGGCCCTCACCCAGCGCCTGGTAGGTCTGACACAGAACTAATGAGTATTCCAACTTCCCTATCCAGCCTCTTGAATTTGCCTCAGGAAAGAACTGGCCTGTTGAGTTAGCACCCCATGGAGGGCCAAACTTTAGGTAGTTGAGTGAACACAATTCATTCAGCACACACAGTGGCATGAAGGTAAGTGTTCATCTCTCCATTGGATGAAGAGGGAAACTGAGGGTTAGCATGGATGCTAGCTGGTCTGTTCATTTGCTTCCTCATTGCCTACGTGCACTTATTGAGCACCTACTATGTGCCGGGTAGTGCTGTAAGACACACAAGAGGGAGCTGATTGCCTCAACTTGACTACAACCATATGGGTGGGACATATTGGCGGCCTGCTCCCGGCAGAGAAAAGACAAAAGAGTTCAGGTTCAAAACCTAGGCAAACCCCTTGCTGGCTGATGGACTCAGGGAAAACACAGCCTTGAGGGAATCTCCTTGGCTGAAGCCTGGGTCAGAACAGCGCTCCCTACAGTGCAAAGTGTAATGGCAAGATGCCACAGAACCATTCAGAAGGCAGCAGCGAAATGGGAGGGAGAGGAGGCGGGGACTCCCTGCAAGGTGGAGGACCTCTTGGGGTCTTGCCTAGTGACCCCCACCCTAGGCCAGCATCTGCTCCCATCTGTTTTTGTGCTCAGAGAGCTGCCTTTTGTTTACCACATTCTGTTGTCTCTGAGAGCCTCCGTTGCTCCTTTAAAATGGGGACCATAAACATGAGGCAGGCTAATGAGAAACTGAGCCAAGTTGACATTCAGGGTCTTGAGGACAGGACAGCTTGCGTTGGCATTGTTGTTGACCTGGCTATGAACTTGGAGCCCTGAGAAACTCCTTGTTCAGATCCGACTCCACTAGCACAAACCCGCACGTCCCCTCTCCTGCCTAAAGCACAGAAACTGAGTGGAAAGGGCCTCTCTCTTCGCTGCCCTGAGCCTCTGAGGCTGATCATTAACCTTCAGGCCTCAGATCCTGCAGCCTGATGACAGATGTCTAGCCTGGGCTCCAGGGTCTCAATCTCCCCACAGCCTGCAGAAGAGGAAGAATGGCTTTAGCTTTCTGTTCATAACCCTCACTGCCTATGACCCCAGGCAAGCTCCCTGTCCTTTAAAGGTCTTAGAGGTTTTGTTTCTGTTATGAGGGACTGGACATTCAAACATTCATGTGGCCATCTTGTGGGAGGCAGGAGAATGGGATGGAAGGAATACAGCCCCACAGTCAGCTAGCTCAACTCAATCACTTAGTACCACAGGCCATGTTGCCATCGTAACCCTTGGGGTCTTCTTCATCCTCTCCTTATTCCTTCCTTCCTCAACTCCCGATTATCAAAATGAGCCTGCCCCCATTCAGACACAGACCCTCAGAAGGGTCCTCAAACAGAGCACAGCTCTTCTGCAGACACATCAGGCAAAACAGAAGGGAGAGGTTCAGCTGAGGTGGAAATGGGTAAAGAGTCAGTGTCAGCTGCCCAGGGTGATGGTGAGGCCATCCTCTCAGAGCCCCACAACTCGGGAGGGAACAGTTTGAATGTCAGGAAGCCAGCATCATAGGATGGGCTTAGGCAGCCTTTGTTTTAGAGCCTGCATCTGGCTCACCTCGTTTTAGCTGACCGCCAACTAAGAATAGCTCTTACAATTTTAGATAGTTCAAAATATCCAGAGCTTGAGAGATGGCTCAGTTAGCCAAGCACTTGCTGTACAAGCATGACGATCTGAGTTTTATTCCCAGTACCCCGTAAAAGGCAAGTGCAGGTGCTGAAGAGATGGCTCAGCAGTTAAGAGCACTGGCTGTTCTTCCAGAAGTCTTGGGTTCAACACCCACATAGCAGCTCACAACTGTCTTTAACTCTAGTTCCAAGGATCCGACACGCATGCAGGCAGAACAAGGCGTGTAAAATAAATAAATCAAAAAATAAAATAAAATGAAAAAAGCTAGGTGCACATGTGTCTGTGAGCCCTGAGCGGGAGAGGCAGAGACAGGAGGATCCTGGCCGAGGCTGGCCCGCCAGCTGTGTTTACAGGGCACTCAGGTCCATCAGGAGACCCTGTCTCAAAGGACACGCTGCATGTGTGCCTCCCTCAAAGACGTATGAACATGTACAGTGCACACAGAAACACCCAACATCCATAGAACGTAGAAGAACAACATTTGGGGATGACAAAATTACAGGGAACCTTAACTTTGGCTCCCATACACGGGTTTTTCTTAGCGTGTAGCCAGCTGTCGGCACCCTGCCACCTTCTTCAAAGGCAGAGCTGGGAACTTGCGACAGAGTGGCCCACAAAGCCTAAAATGTTTACTGTCTGGTTATGTTTACGGGGAACAACTGCCAACGCCACTACCTGGCCCATCTCCTCTGTTGCCTGGAAGACTTTGTCCCTGGGACAGTCCCTCTCCGGGATTTCACCAACAGCGACACTCGATGCGGCACTCCGCCTCTCCAAACCCCATCCTGCAAAGCGCTTCTACTTCTAGCTTTCGGGGTCATGCGTGAGGGGTAAACACCCACACTTGCCAGACGCGGGCAGCCTATAGACAGTGTATGGATCAGTGTGCCATTTGCGTGTACATATGTGTGCGGGTGTGCCTGTGCGTAGGTGTGAATGCGTATGCAGTGTGCATGTGTGAGCGACTTGCATGTGTGCATGTGTGTGTGCACTATACATGTGTGTACATGTGTGCACAAGTACATGCATACATAGTACATATGTGTGCATATGTATACATGTCTGTGCATCTATATATGCAATATACAAGTGCATGTAAGTATGCACGTGAACATGTGCACGTGTGTGTGTGTGTGTGTGTGTACATGTGTTCAGGTATATGTGTGCAAGCATGTTTGTGTATGTGGAAGCCAGAAGTGAACCTCAGGTATTGTTCTTTTTCAGGAGTCATCCCTTTTTTTTTTGGACATAGAGTCTCATATGCTGTGCTGATCAGCCCAGAACTCCTTATGTAGACCAGGTTGGCCTTGAACTCACAGAGATGCCTCTGCCATTGGAGTGCTGGGATCAAAGGCCAAAGGCTTGCACCACGGTGTTTGGCATCGTGGGGTTTAGGGGGGCAGGGACACTGGCCTGGGACTCACCAGTTTGGCCAGGCTGCCCGGCCAGCAAGCTCCAGGGGTCCACCTGTGCTCATGTCCCCAGCGCTGAGACCACAAGCACACGCTACTTCACCTGGCTTTCTAACATGGGCTCTGAGGGTGGAACTCAGCTCTTCATACTTGTAGGACTAGCGTGTTCCAGGATGAGCTAGTCAACAACACTGCTGGCGTGGCTCCATGGCTAACGCTCCCCGGGGTTTCAGGAACAATGCTTGCTGTGTTTATTGGCCTGAGTGACACCTCTGTGGAGGTACTCAGCCGCTTTTGTCAAGGCGTGGCTTCCCCCTCTCATCCCAGGTGCCATCTCCCACTCTCACCATTACAGTCATATCAACACAACAGGGGACAGAGACTGGGAAGGGCAGAACCACAAGAGCCCGAATGTTTCCACTAATTTCTCTCAGACCGAACTTAGACACCCGACCACCTAATAGGCGGGGGAATGTGGGAAACGCAGCCTTTCTCAGCACAGCATGTGTGGGATGTAGGGTCTGTGATTGTGGAAGAAATGACGCCAGAGATGAGCTGGCAGTTTCGACCCAGGCAGGGATGAAGCTTAGGCCTCTCTTAAAAGTATATTGACAGCCAGGCATGGTGGAGAACACCTGTGATCCCAGCACTCAGGGAGGCAGAGGCAGGTGGGTTTCTGTGAGTTTGAGGCCAGCCTGGTCTACAAAGCAAGTCCAGGACAGCCAAGGCTACACAGAGAAACCCTGTCTCGAAAAACGGAAAAAAAAAAAAAAAACCCAAAAGTATATTGACATCAATAAGACAAAGTAAACCAGCTACTTTCTCACCATGGGTTGGGGTGAATGACATCGTTATCAATGAAAACTCCTCATGTCCTTGTGCCTCCAAAGTGACCCCACAATGTCTTTCTCTGATTTCGTCATGTCTGAAGAAAATAGCTCTCTATTTTTTAAGCCACTTGAAGGCAGACATGCTTTCTATTGCTGCCGAAAGAACTCTGGCCACACTTCATGGGTTCAAAATCAGGCTTAACCTCCCTCTGTCTATGTGACCTAGGGCAGTTGCTTCGGTCTGAACCCCACACAGTCATCCGAAAACACAGCATCTGCTTGAAGCCCAGCGTCAGGGGATAGAGAGGTCAGACCCCTCAGGCCAGTTCAATCTGTGACAGGAGCATTCTTCCAATGAGATCACCCCTCCTGCCAGCCCCTACTCTGAGACAGAGGTCTCACCGTGTAGCTCTGGCTGGCCTGCAACTCCCTGAGGTCAGCCTACCTCCTGAGCGATGAGATTACAGACCGGTACCACCCCTACCTCCTTCATCGCCTCCCCTCCCTCCCCGGCCCCAGCTCATTATGGAGAACACTGCATTTAACAGCACCGCATTGCTCTCCTTGCCAGTGGGCTGGAGAATTCTGTGAGCATTTGCATCTGGAAAATAAGCTGCAAACATTCATGTAACTTGATTAAGTTCTTGCAGGATGCCCTTAAGAAGGGCTAGCCTGGACCCTACTCTAGCCAGCAGTGCCGGAGAATTTGCACAGCTCCTGTTCCCACCAGTCCTGGGAGTTGGCCATCGGATGCCTCCCTGCCTCACTGTTTCCTGGGTCTCAGTGTTTGTGAGCACCCATTCAAATGCTTGCAAACAAAATGAACTCCATCACCTGCTCCCCGATGCATAGGAAGGCGCCTTAACCCATTGGTTAGAATACAGTGAATGGGAGTCTAAGAAGTCCAGGGTACCATGGTTTGGCGTATCTGATTCTCAAATAACTGTCATCATCGAAAATAATTAGCCCACAGCGTGTGCCCAGCACGTGTGTGTGTGTGTGTGTGTGTGTGTGTGTGTGTGTGTGTGCCCAGTGGCCTGTGGACGTCCGATGCCCATCCCCCCAGCAGTGGTGTGGACCCTGGCACCTGCCCAGACACACCTGTGCTCTCACTGCCTTCCCGGTGAAGATCCTTCCGAGCGTCACGCTGGCCAAAGAGGCTCTTGAGGATGGCGCTGGCGATGGGCAGCATCATGGCAGTGGAGGCTGTGTTGCTCAGCCACATAGACAGGAATGAAGTGGTCACCATCATCCCCAGGATGAGCCTGGGTGGCAGAAAGAGGGATCTAGAACTCGGGCTCCAAGAGGGACTATGGTCTTCTAGTCCTGGGGGAGTCTACGCAGTTGGTTTTACAGGCGGGAAGTTGGGATTCAGACAAGGCGGATGAGTAGCAAGCGTGGGAGCAACTGCCTAGGCTTATCTTGTTTGATCTGGGGTGTGCACGATGATGTACGTTTGGTTCACCTGAATGTGGACTCAGGTCACCCCTGAACCTCCTCGCCGGCCTTAGGCTTGTTTTGGATCCAAGGGAAACATGACTCATTGTGCTTAAAGAGCCTGACCACAAAGTCAGCCCCAGCCCGGAGTTTCCCTGCCTTGCCTCCAGGACCTTAATGGCATCCATTCCAGAATGAAGCGAGTAGGCTCTAGAATCTGCCACCTGTCCCTTCTTGTTCTCCATTTTTGCCTGTCCCTACTGCTCCCTCACTAGCATGAAGCCCACCTGGAGCCTTCTGTTCCTGCTCTCTGGTCCACCCCCACCAGCTGAATCTAAGCGTCACGGGGTTTCCACTGGAGCTTTTAAACTGCAGTATTAAGGAGATTAAGCCAAGGACCCTAACCCTGTCATTCCCTATGACTCCAGCAGCTTCTGGATTCATCTCTTTCTGCCTCCTCTTAAACCAGTTTCTTCCTGGCTCCCTCGCTGCATCTTAGCCTTTCTGTCCATTTTACCCAACCAAACCCAGAGACTGCCTCCTCCAAGAAGTAACCCCCTTCCTCTCCGGGACTTCACACTTGGCATTAAACGCAGCCTTTATCTGAGACTGTCCCACAGGTCTGCTGATGGGAACAGAGCATTCAGTAGTGTGAACAGTACTGTGTTGCTGAAACACGTTGTCAAGAGAACTTTCCTATTGCACTCTTAAGACAGTGGTTCTCAACCTTCCTAATGCTGTGACTGTTTAATACAGTTCTTCACGCTGTGGTGACCCCCCCCCCCAACCATAAAATTATCTCATGGCTGCGTAACTGTAATTTTGCTACTGTTGTGAATCAAAATGTAAATACCTGTGTTTTCAGATGGTCTTTGGTGACCCCTGTGAAAAGTTGTTTGACACCGCCCAAGGGGTCAGGACCCACAGGTTGGGAACCACTATAGGTTGAGGTGTCAGGGACAGTTAAACCTGACACTAAAAGATGGCTGTCGTTAGGCCCGCCGTGGGAGCACACTCTGTGCTGTATTATTAGAGGTTTGTGTATGGGCACGCTGGCACAACTGTGTGCTAAAGGGACTGTTTGGATAACTGCATTTTGCTGTCACTGAGCTGTGCATCATGCAATTAACCTTCTAGAAAGGGTGAGCATCAGCAGGCTGCCATAGGGTTCATGGGAAAACATTAATACAGGCAAAATGTGCACCCACACTCACACATCTAGATAGAGGAAAACAACGCTCTTTTCTTCTTAAGACAGGGTCTCACCATCTATGTAGCCCTGGCCGGCCTAGAACTCACTATATGGATCAGGCTGGCCTTGAACACATGACGAGCCACCTGCCTCTGTCTAAAAAGTGCCTGGGGTAAAGACATGCACCACCATGGCCCAGCAACACTCCTTTTTTAAGGTACCCAATCATCTGACAACAAAAGATCACATCCTCTCAGAGAGACTGAGGCCATATCTGGTTAGTCTCTGTCTGTCTGTCTGTCTGTCTGTCTCCCTCCTGTCTCAGGCTCTCATTCTCCTCCTGGTTCCCCCAGACTCCTCCACACCAGCAGCCAGCGAGAATGGTAGCTGGCAGTCAGCTCTATCACTCGAGTCTGAGTGATCCCCTGTACTTGTCTACTTAATCCCATGAGGACTTGCAGAAGCAGGTGCTGACACCTGGCTGCACAGAGGTGGGTGCTACCACTTTCTGGAGTAGAGGGTCTTGGCCTCAGCCGAAGGAGCCTAGTGACACTATTCTAAAATCCTCATGCACAAGGCACCAAGGGACCAGCAGTCCAGATCCATCTCCAGTGATATTTTTATTTGATTTGATTTTATTCCTTTTTTGAGACAGAGTCTCACTCTATAGCTCTGGCTGTCCTGGAACTCACTATGTAGACCAGGCTGATCTCAAACTCATAGAGATCCACCTGCCCTCTTCTGCCTCCTGAGTGCTGGGATTAGAGGCCGTGCTAGCATGGCTGGCTCGGGATGACTTTTAAGCATATTGAAGACAGCTGTCACCAAATCAGCTCTACACTGCACAGGTGACTGTCAAGAAAGCAGTAAACCAAAACATGTGAGAAATGACAGTTTCTTGGTTCAGTGGTCAAACAGGAAGAGTTTTGCCCCCCCCCCGATCCCACGGACCCCAGGCTGCTCTGCAGCCTGGCCTTACCTGGCAGGCTGGACCCCAATCAGCATGAGGACCTTGAGGGCGATTCTCCGGTGCAGGTTCCATTCCTCGATGGCACTGGCCATGATCAGCCCACTGAGGAAGAGGAAGTTGGTGTCGAGGAAGTACTGGGGGCAGACCTTGCTGGAGGGTAGAATGCCCAGGAAGGGGAAGAGGACGATGGGCAGAAGAGCCGTCACCGACAGCGGCAGGGCCTCTGTGCACCAGTACACCGCCATGAGCAAGATGACATACAGGCAGCGGCCCTCCTGTGTGTGGAGCAGGGGACAGACACTTGGTCAGTGGCTTGTGCAGGCCAGAGGCGCTGGCGAGGGGGCGGGGGGGGCAGGAAACGAGGCTCATGCTCAGGGCAGCAGTGGACAGCATCGTCTTGTTCAGTTATAAAACATGGGAAGTTCTCTGTGAACCGCAGACACTGTCGGAAATATACAAACCTCCCTCCCACTATCTCTGTGGGCAACGCTGAGGATGAGAATGTTACTTTTAGAGACTTGTGAAAAGTTCTGGAAAGGCAGTGTGTGTGTGAGGGGGTGAAACAAGGAAACCAATAAAGAGTACTTAGAGGGTTTCCCCATGGACACCTGAATCATGATTCTGGTGGGAACGCTGGAAGTGGGAACAGATGTGTCCAGCCTTTTGACCTTGGGAAAAGATGCTGTCTGCAAAGATCATGCTTGAAAGTCACGTAGTCCAGTTACAAAAGAGAGAGAGAGACAGACAGACAGGGAGAGAGAGATGAAAAGAAAGAAGAAACCATCTCTTAATGTTTTAAGTAGTTCAGTAAATTGTGCAGGGCTGCGCTGATGGCGATCCTCAGCAGTTCCGTGCTGTAGAGCGTGTCTTAAGCTGTTCTCTAAGATGTAAGACATCTGGCGCGTTTCACAGCTGATGCCTCGGTATCCCTGGTTGAGGATTGTTTCTGGGAGCACCAACCTGAAGCATTTCCAAATGCCCCTGGGACAGGCTTGAGCAAGCCTCCCCAGCCAGAGAGGCTTGCCATGGAGGCAGTCAGATGCACACTCTCCATCCGGAACAAAAGAGCCCACACTCGCTGAGCTGATGCGTGCCTTCTGCCCCGCTCTGCACACCACCTGACGTGAGAGTCAGTTCCGGAAAGGTGGTCCCGGGGATGTCTGGGTATAACATCAGCGACTCTTGAATCCGCCTGGAGCATCTTACATCTTTGCATTTGGGCAAAAGGACACATGTATAAGATCGTTCAGTTTTATCTTGGGTCTGATGCAAGACATTCAGACTGCTAGACAGCAGTTTGGGTTACATGCTGTTTGGGCTGTTTGGTGCCTTGCTACCCCCAGATCACAGGCTTCCAGCTTCCACTTATCCAGGCGCATGCAGCGAGACACTCACCCCCATGGAGGTAAGGTTTGGCGGGGTTTTTTTGTTTGTTTGTTTTGTTTTTTAAGTTTTATTGTCTTTATTTTTCACTTTGTGTGTTTTGCCTGCATGTGTGTCTGTGTGAGGGCATCCAATCCCCTGGAACTAGACTTACAGCTTTTGAGCTGCCATGTGGGTGCAGGGAATTGAACCTGGGTCCTTTGGAAGAGCAGCCAGTCCTCTTAAATGCGGAGCCATCTGTCTAGCCCCAGGAGGCAAGGTTTATAGCAGAGTTGGAGCTGTGTGAATAGACAGTGTGGGAGCTGAGTGTGAAAATGGCAGAAGCCAGTGTCTGAATGTGTGTGTCCCTCCCCTTCCTCTGTTGACACCCAGTCCCTGCTGTGGTGATAATAAGAGGTGGGGTCCTTAGAGATGGGACTGGTATCCTTGTGAGAGGCCTTCAGGTCTTCTGCTCTGTGAAGACTCCTAAGTACCTCTCTGAGGCTGAGCACTGCCTTCACCAGGAACCCAATCACCGACTTCTCTATCTTGGACACTTGCTGGGCTGCTAACCAGAAGCATGGAGGTTCCCGGCTTTCCGGGCTGTGAGCGGTAAACCTGTGTTTATGAACTATCCAGGCTGAGGTGTTTTGTTACAGAAGCTCAAATAGACTGAGACACTCCTCCTACCCAGTTTGGCAACATCATGCCTGCTCATTCGGAGAACTTCCGGCCTCTTCTGGCTTTAGATGCCTCTTGGGCAAGACTTCCAGTGAAACAGCCTTCTGGGACCTGTTCCCACTGGGAAGTATGGTGGACTTTCTAGCAAGATGACGAGGGCATATTGAACGCCGTCTCCCAAGCTTCCTAGTGAGAGTCCATCATCCTTGCCCTAACCTCTGCATCCTGGGTTACTGTCACACCTCAATTTCAGCTCCCGGCTCTGGGTCCTTCGAAGAACCGTTCTAAGGATGAAGCCTTCCAGGAGACAGCAGCAGCCTTTGAACGTGGGGTGAGAGGTATCTGGACCAGGGAAGGAGAGGGGAAGTCTTCTGCCTGTGTGGGAAGCTTCTTTTGTTGTGCTCTCCAGCTGGACCCAGAGCCTGTCTAAACCAGCTCCAGCTAACAAGGGCGAACATTGTTTGGCCAGCTTCCATTTGCTACGTTCTGAGGGAGACAGATGGGAACACAGGTTGCTCTGTTTGGTCTGGTTTTTTATTTTGTGAAGAAGCAGGGATTGAACCTAGGGCTTTGCACATGCTGGGACCTCCTCTAACTCTGAGCTGTGTCTCCAGACCTCTTTTTTTACTTTTGTAGATGTTAAGACGGGATTTCACTAGCTGTCTAACTAGTTTCACTTGTTAGCCTTGAACATATGCCATTACACAGGCTGGCCTTGAACTTCTAATCCTTCAGTCTCAGACTCCCCAGGTATCTGAGATTACAGGCCTAAGTTGCCATGTATACTGGGAAGCATGTATTTTCTGTTTTGAAAATGCATGTATGTGGATGTGTGTGTGTTCATGTGCATGTTGGTGTGTGTGTGTATAGAGGCTAGAAATGTGGTCTACCTCCTTTGAGACAGGATTTCTCATTGGCTGGAGCTCATCCATTAGGCCAGATTGGCTGGCAGTGATCTCTGGGGCCTTCCTCTCTTGCCTCCCCTGGGATTGTGCTGGGATTGTGAGGAAAGGCCTCCATGTCATCTCTCTGTGTTGGTTCTGGAGACTGGGTTCAGGCCTTCGTCTTTGCAAGAGAAGCAGTTCCCCAGCTGGGCTATCTGCAGCACCAGTCACACATTGACGTTCTTGAGAATGAAAGATGTCACAAAGGACGTGGTGCATTCTGAATGGGCAGAACCCCTGTGAAAGCGGGTTTGCCAGGGGCTGATCAAGCCTTATGGAATCTCTATCAGATGCCCAGGCACATCCTCTAAGGCAGTGTCAGATATTCTCAAGGAGAGTTCTAAGGCCAGGGAGGTTGCAAACAACTGTTCCCCTTGGCATGTGCTAAAGCTCCATGATAGATGCATTGAAAGCTGACAAGTTACAGACTCATAGTTGCATTTGTTCAATGCAGTCTTTCAAAATGCATTCATCTGCAGTTCTCCTTAAATATGCCCAGCTTGTACTTCCATGGAAACAGCTAGGAAATCAGCCCAACTGTATGTAATCTGGGACGATGCCAGCATTCAGCAATAGTTCCTTATGCTGTCTAGCCAGTTAGGACCAAAATTCTGTGAGAAGAGGGTTCCTGTTTGTTTTTTCTCATTCTCTTCTGTGTCCCAGAACCTAGCACAGTCCCCAACATACTTAATCTTGATATCTGCAGTGGAGAATGGGTCAATAAGCATATGAATAAGCAAATAGGAATGAGATAGATGGATGGACAGATGGCTGGCTGGCTGGCTGGATAGATGGATGGATGGGTAGATGGATGAGTGGATGGATGGATGAGTGGATGGATAGATGAGTGGAAGCATGGATAAGTAGATGCATGGATGAGTGGATGGATGAGTTTATGGACGGATGGATGAGTGGATGGATAAAGGAATAGATGGATGGATAGGTAAGGGGCAGATAGATGGTTGGCTGAGTGGGTAGGTGGAAGGAAGGGTAGACAGGTATTCTTGGCTAGGCTGGTATCCTAGGCTGGAGCTTCAGGATACAGAAGCAGAAAGGAAACATCTGCCCTCAGCTGCAGCAAGGCAGGTGGCTGCAGTCATGGCTGTAGACTCCTAGTCACAGCACAGTACTCAGTAGCAGGTATGGCCCTAGGAGGTTCCTGCAGGAGATTCCGGAGGAATCATTAGCTACAAACCAAACAGGGAAATGGGGAAGACCTTTCAGGAGGAGCTCTCAGCTCTATTTCAGAAAATGCACACTTCCACAGAGTCCGAAGGTCAAGCCTGCTGCTGTCCTGCAGCTTTGGGGTATTTGTTTCTCATCCTGTGCTCACACCCCAGACAAGAATTGTGAGGTGGTAGAAGAATCTTGCAAATTGGACCCTCTGGCTTGTGTATGTGTGTGTGCGCACTTGCTCTCATATAACACCCAACCTAAAACTTTCAGGCAATAGTGTGGCTTCCTGGCTAGTAACACTCAGGCTGTAACTCATCAGACAAAGACTGAGAGGAGACAACACAGGAACCAGAGTGTCAGAAAGGCGATTAAGAGGAACTGAACAACCTCATGCCGACAAGTTAAGAGAAACAAATATCTTGAAAGTGTAACTCACTTAGTTCTAAGAAACAGAACTAGAAAAATGAAACATTCTAACATCTTCTTAAGAAATCAAACCAATCATTAAGACCCTTCCCCATCCCTTTTCTCCCTTCCCCTGCCCTGCTGGCTTCAGCCATGGCTCTGCTGAAATAGCGGAATTGGCAGGGCTTGTGTCTTGCACACATTCTTTGAGAAGAGAGAAAGAGGGGTGTTTCCTGTTTTGGTCTATGGGCCCAGTATAACCTGGGGCTGCCTTGTCAAGGGTATTACAAGAAAAGAAAGTAAAATGGAATAGTGTTACAAGAACAGAAAGTAAAACGGAATAGGGTGTTACAAGAAAAAAGTAGAATAGAATAGTTATGAGGGTGCACAGAACTACCCGGAAACATCAGTCTGAGAAGCCCTGAGTCCTGCTGCTTTCTCTGCCCTGAGTCCTGTCACCAGGCAGGTGTGTTGTGACAGCCAGCAACATTTCCAGCAGGGCTTGGGCAGCGCTCGGCTCAGGAATATGTTTCATTGTTTTTTCTGGTTAGCAATTGCGACAGTGCTGGTGAGCCCAAATATCTGCCTTCCCCCAGCTGAGCATCCCATGGGCGATGGGTTCAGGTTTGCCAGGGAACTGATGAGAGTCCCTGCCCCTTGTGTACTTTCAACCAAGCTGGGTCTGGAGGACAGAGCTTACTCAGAGCCAAGCTCTTGAACACTTACCAAGAGCAGAATTAGTGTGGGGGGGGGGGGGGGGGGGAGTCACACGAATATAAATTAACCGAATAAAAGTCACCTTGCTGGAGCAGTCAGGGATTAGCCACAAAGAGGGGCAGAGCAGAACAAGATGCCACCTTTGATGATGAAAGAAAAGAGCCAAGTTCAGCCCCCAGGTATGAAGACAAGCTGGTGGCCTCCGTGGGATTAGGCCTCAGCCTTAGGAGGACCCTTGTTGGCAGTTACATCCTCAGGGCGTCCCAGTGTGTGGCTTTCTGGGAAGGAACACCTTCCTCACTGTTCATGCCCCTGCGGAAGGGAGTGTCCTGAGATACAGGACGGTACAGAGTCCAGGTTAGAGACTCCAGGACCCTTGACAACAAACAGGTCATCTGAGTGGCGTGGCAATGATGGGCATGGTCATTGTTCTGATGGTCACTGACTTTTGTTGATTTTGGAATTGGGAGAAAAACACACACACACACACACACACACACACGGTTTAAAATCGCTGTGTAGCCCAGGTTGACCTCTGACTCTGATATCTCAGGTTGCCTCAGCCTTTGAACACTGGGAGAACAGGAGTTACCCCGCCCAGCCTGGAATGCACTCTGACTAACAGAGACATAAAAGTCAAAAAATAGCCCAGGCATGTGACATCTTCACACTGTGTTCCAGCCTGCCTAGAGGATAGTACTCCAAAGCAAAGGCAATTCTGATGAGGAGTCCTGAGATAGGCCATGGTGCCAATAATACCGAGATACCTGCAGTTCTGGCTTCTGGCCCCACACTTTCCTCCATGACTTGGTGCTAAAAAATGGCCTCAAGTGTGTGATGGGCAGCCAGGGCGGGACCTGCAGAATGCTGCTCTGGGAAATGAGATGAAAGAGATTGGGACGGGAAAGAAAACAAGAAAACTAGGACAGATGGTGCTACAGAGCAGGAGCCGCAGAGCCAATGTTCCTCTGTGAAAGGCTGAAGCAGAGGTGAAGGCCTCCCCCAAACCATCTCCAAATAAGAAACAGAAGCCTCAGAGAGGGCGCCACGTGTACTGTATCCCTGTACTGGGCCGGCTGAGGCAGGAGGATTGGCCTTAAGTCAGGCTGGTGAGACACTGTCTCAAAATATAAATGAATGAATGAATGAGTGAATGAATGAATGAATGAATGAATGAATGAATGAATGAAAACAAACGAGCCTAAAGTAGACATTCGGTAGATGGGGGTGGAAACCAGGGCTTGGGCAGTGATAGGCAGCAGAAAGCTGGCATTTAGAGATGGGAAGCAAGGGGAGCATTCGGAGCACACTAAGGCAAGAAGACTCAATAAAAGGAGAGTCAGGAGTGGCGAATGGTACACACCTGTAATCCCAGCACCTGAGAGGCAGAGGCAGGAGGATCACTGTGAGTTCAAGTCCAACCTGGGCTACATAGTCAGAACCTGTCTCAAATAAATGCATCTGTGCATACCCTGCACTAACAAGAATAGACATCATGTATCTACATGAACACACACGTACGCACACGAGTGTGCAAACATGCACACATGCACACGAATGCCCCATATTAGCGGTGGAGATTTAAAAGAATGGAGCAATGGTAAGGAAGCTTTTTCTTAGGTTCTTGCCGAAGATAATTCTCCACCAACTACACACTTCAAAACGCAGTCTCAGAATTTTATCCCCACAGGCAGGCATCTCACAAATCATGATTCCCAGTTTTCAGAGAAACAAAGTGAGGCTCAGGGTGTTCTAGGGAACTCCAAGGCACCCCACCCTAGGCCTCCAGACCCTTGACATCAATTCAACCACTGCAACTTTCCATAACAATGGAATCCTTCAGTGTCCCAGAGTGATGTTCCAGTGAGCACTTGAAATGTGGTTGGAGCCACGGAGAAACTGGAGTCTTCAATTTCACTTTAGTAAAGTGTGTGATGTGGGGCTATGGTGTTTGGATGTGTGTGCAGCAGAGACTCCTCTTTTCTTCCTGTGCTAATGACCATTTCCCACTTCAACTACTTCGACTACAGCTGGGTCAACTTCTTCCTAGCCCTGGCTGGAACAGTGTTCTTGCTGTGGCACCTGCCCCCTCAGACTGCCATCTTCTTCAGGCTTCATTCTTTGGGTCCTCCACCATCCATCGCTTTTTGTTTTTTCCCTCCCCAAGTTATCTGGTCCTTCAGCAAACTCTGGAGGCAGAGCCTCTGAGCAGAACCAAGGCAAGAAGGCAAAGGAGTTACCCAGGGTGTCCCAGAAAGGAAGCCGGGAAGATCAGGTGCTTCCTCAAGGACCTCTAGCAAACTCAAAGGAAAAGTACTAGGGACCATGTGACGTACAACTGCTACCCCAACCTGCCTTGAGGGGCAAAGGGAAGCCAGCTCTTTGCAGATGCAGCTGGCAGGTGGTGGTGTGATCATGTGGCTTGCCTGAGCTCATGAAACAAGGGGCTTAGAGACAGAGCTGGATCTCTCTGGTGTGGGGTGCAATGGAATTGTGACCCCTGTGGGTTCCCCTCCTTGGCCCACTATTTCACTGGTGAGCTGGAGACAGAACAACAGAGCGCTCTGTACGCTCTCCATGGTCCTGAAAGTTCGCCTGCCCCTCCAGGCCTCAGCTTTGACATCTGTAAATTGGGGATTTTAAGACAGCAGACCTTTTTTAGCACGGGGTCCTAGGATCCCTGAGAGTCCATCATCTGTTGACATTACCTTCGGTATTAGAAGTGTGAGAACACCCTTAGTGTGTCCGCTCATTACCGGAGGCATCTATGACTTCGCCAATTTAAAAACAAAAAAATGCAGGCTGGACACGGTGATACATGCTTGTCCCCCCAGCACTCAGGATGGCTGAAGCAAGAAGATAGGGGGCCAGCCTGAGCTACATAGTGAGACCTTGTCTCAAAAAGCAAGCAAACAAACATTCCATAGAGGCAGGTTCTGTTGTTTGGTTTTGGCCCACATTTCCGGTGCACTCAGGCACAGTGGGACCCACCTCCTCACTACACGGCACAGAGGTGAGAGCAGTACTTCCTGCCCCTGGGGCCTGCGCCCCACTTTACCCTCACCTCCATCCCTCCCTGTGGCCCTGGGGACACTTGGCCCTAAGCTACCCTGCAGTGGGGCTACCCTCCCCTGGGAAGAACTCTCTTTCTTCACCCATGGCACTGTCAGGAAAGCAAGTGTGACGCTTGCAGGGCTGTGGCTTTTCTCATGAGAGCCCACCACTCACGCCACATGGCCCTGCTTGTGAGCCTGCATGGCCTGATTTGTAAGCGTTTCTTCCTCCCTGTAGCTGGTGTCTATTGACCTGGGCATGGAGGTGAGCAGAGCCAGTCAGAAGCCCTGTCTGAATGGATCCCAGGGCTGGTGGGAGGACAGATGATGAACAGCAAGGCAGTGATCAACTCCAGCTAGTGAGAAGAGGCTTAGGCAGAGAGAATCTCGATAAGAGCCCACAGTATGTGAGTGAGAATAAATCTCTAGAGGGGCCTTTGAAGTGACACTGAGTGACAGGAGCTGAGGAGGTGCTCAGGCAGCCAGGAACAGGCTGTCCAAGCTGCCCCCTTTCAGTCAGCCTCCACTCTCATCCCACCTTAAGCCCTGGGAGAGACCTTTACTCTGGTTTCCATCTGGTGGTGTTTTTGAGCCAGGGGTCTTGCGTAGCCCAAGCTTGCCCCAAACTTACTATGTAGCCATTGTTGGCCTTGAACTCCTAATCCTCATGCTTCTACTTCTTGAGCTCTGGGATTCCATGCATGTACCACTGTTCACTGGAACACAGTTTTTCACCACCTCTGACTGAAAGCCCATTTCCCAACCTGTTCTGTGGGGTACCCTAGGCTCACCCTTGTCCTAGTCTGTTTAGGAGCAATGACAGAGTTGGCAGTTGGTTACCATTCTTGATTCAGCCAAAGTCACGCCAGGACCTGGCCTCCTCATAGGAAGCGTGGTAATCCCTCCACCAAAGAAAGCCCGCTTCTGCAACCCTCGCCACAGGGATTAAAGTCTTCACACGGAGCATGCAGGGGGAGGGGAAGAAAATGCCATGTCAGAAGGTTAATTTTTGAGCTGGGGAATGATTTCCAGGGAGCCCCAAGTGACTTTTTTCCCCTTGCTCCAGGCTGGCCCCTCTGCCCATGAGGGAAAGAGAAGGAAATAGCCAAGGGCAGAGGCTCACAGAACCATTAAATCCACACTAAGATCTCCTTTCCCGTCACCAGCTTAACTGGGCCACAGCAGGGACTTTTGTCAGGGTGTGTGTGAGCAGTGACCCGGATGGTGATAGAGAGCCAGGCAACCCTTGGGGAACCAGGAAAGGGACAAGCTGCCCACAGTGGTACCTGCTGTCCCTTTGAGGCTCATATGGGCTCCAGGAATGCACAGCCACTGTGAGGCCCTGAACCTGGGGTTCCAACAGGGAAGGAGCCAAGTAGGGTTTGAGGTGTCAGGCTTGGATGCTCCGATTGTGGTGTGGATTCTTGGCCAAGCCACTTCCCTTCTCTGAGCCTGTTTGCAAACAGATAGCGTGGGAACAATGGCATCCGTTACCACCATAGAGGGGTCTGACATCTGGAAGACAGGTGGTCCCCTATGTGGAGACAGCAGTAGACAGGGAACTAAGGCAGAAGTAAAACCCTGGACCTACAGGAACCCGTGGATTATGAGGTGGTGTGCAGTGCCACAGTGCCTGGGTTCGAATCCTGCCTCTAGCACTTAACTTTTTTCAAAAGAATTTCAACCTCCTAGTTGTCTGTATTTCTTACACCTGGCAGCCAGGCATGGTGAAGAGCCAGCCACATTCACACAGTACAAGTGGGACACCACTTCCTGCAGAACGGCCCTGCCACTTTGTGCACACTTCTTTCCTTTTAAATTAGGTTTGCAGGACCTGGAGGCCCACACCTGTAGTCCTAACACTCTGGGGGCTGAAGCAGGAGGACCCCAAGTTCGAGGTCAGCCTAGGCTATGTAATGAGACTCCTGCTGCACCAAACGAAAGGAGGCCTCAGACCTTTTCTTCTGACATCCCCATGGGACTTGGGGTCTTTTCTGTGGGTTTCAGGTGATGGTTGTAGGTGCCATTCAGACACAGGAGCTTGGAGCACAGACCACCAGCCTGGGGCAGGTCCTGGCCTGACAACACAAGCAAGCACCAACAGAAACACGGCCCACAAAGCCGAGGAGCGTGCTAGCCAGAGGCTTCTGCGCGTGAACAAGGGGCCTGGGAAGACCTCAGAGACCCAGAGACAAGCCCAGGCAGGACGTGCTAGGTGTAGAATCCTCACCACAGCTCCCAAACCTCAAGAGCTTTGGGACAAGTGTTTGTCCCTTCTGAGCCTCCCCACGTCCATCTATAAATGAGGGTATGCAGGAGGCTGCTCTCAGGGTACCAGGAACCCATAAGTCTGGCTCTCAGATTCTCCCTCTCTGACTTAGAGAAGGCAGCTGGGCCCCACTGGGATCTCAACAGGGGAGAGAGGAGAGACTGAAGAGCCAGGAATGCTGCCCCCGCCTCCGCCCAGCACAGTGCTGACCCCTGGACTCATTAGCAGATGTCCTGACAAGTTCAAGCTCCTGGAGCCATTCATTAAAAGTGCTCCTGGGGCAGCTCACACACTTTGGCTGCCCAGGCCTCACTAATCATTCACAAGCCAGCAGTCAGGCAGGCTCCAGGCAGGAATGGCCCCGGATCAAGAGCACCCAGCAGTCTGACCCAACCCTAGAGCAGACTGTTGTGACCCTCTGGGAAAAGAAGCTGACTCACTGTGTGACCTTGGGCAGCTCCTTCCCTGGCTGTGCCTCAGTCTCCCCAACTGTCCCAAAATCCCTTCAACTCTAAGCATGGGACTGCTCACGCTTAGTGGCCCAGTCAGGTCAGGAGACCTTCTCTGGCTTGGGTGGAACCCTGCCTAAAGGCGAGATGAGCTTCAAGCCCCATCTAGGCTGCTCCATTCTGTGACCAGGCTCCCAGGGAGTTAGAGGCAGAAAGGCTAGACAGTCAAGGTCAAAGCTAGCCTGGGCTACATGAGACCCTGTCTGGGAAATAAAGCAAAGGAAAGTGTCCTTTGACTTTGTGTTTAGAGCATGTTATCTGAGGCACCTGAGTTCCTGGCACTGGGTGCAAGGGCGAGCATGATGGACCTGTCTAGTGTGCCTCTGTGTGCAGAGATGAGCTGGGGTGAGGAAACTGAGGCCGATGAGGATGTGCCTGGCTTCTGCTCAGAGAGCTGGATTTTAGCCAACCCCAGATGCTCTGTGGGTCAGATGCTCCATCTTGTGTCCAGGGCTTCCTGGCAGGGGGGCTACTGTCCTACCCGGGAAACTGGCCCTCACTCCCATGACTCTCCAGGTCCCCTTTGACAGATAGCCTCTTCTACTCCCAGCCCCTCCCTCTCTAGGGCTCCAGGATTTGAGCTAAAGACAAGAAGGACAAGGGGGTGGCTGCTGAGGTTTCTATCTCCTCTGACCCGATAAGCAGCCCACTAGGGCAGATGAGCCTTATTCCACCTTACAGGGGAGGGAAGGGGGACTCTAAGAACCCAGGGCCTTAGTGAAGATGAAAGATCAGAGGGTATAGGGATGAGCCCCAGGTTCCATTAACGCTGGGCCACCAAGCACAGGCTCACTGGGATGCAAACATCCAGACTA
Source organism: Psammomys obesus (assembly GCF_907164565.1). NCBI lineage: Eukaryota > Metazoa > Chordata > Mammalia > Rodentia > Muridae > Psammomys > Psammomys obesus. Next base: position 12,478,087 of record NW_026596234.1, on the reverse strand, counting down.
GCCCACAGTCCTGTAGAGGGCTTCCCAAGTTCCTCTAACAAGCCTTGCTCCTTCAGTTTCCTAGCTACACAAACCCAACCTCCCCCATCCCTGCCAACTCCTAACCAGCAGTCTTCCCATCTTACGGAGGTGGAAGCTGCAGCATAGAGAAACCGAGTAACATTCCCAAGTTCGAACAGTGGAAGTGGAGGAACAAGACAGGCAACAGACGAGTATGTCACCTGCTGCTGGAGTCCATACCCACCCGGGATGTGATTCTGCAGGATGCCGTAGCTCACAAGGAGGCAGGCCCCTGCTCAGTCCACAGCAAAAGATCCTCAGCAGAAACGGTTCTACGTGCCCTTCCGCTTCCTCCCTGGGTGGCTCAGCTTGGAGGGTCAGTTGAGCTGGCTACAGGTTCCCTCTTGCTAAAGGGGAAACTGAGGCAGGGAGGGCTAGGCCAGGAACATAATGAGGGTGATTGTCTCAGCTGTGGCAGTAGCCAAGCTGGCTTCAACCCCAGCCTGTGGCTCTGGAGTCTGTCCTAGTTCCGCTGTGATTCCTGGAAAGATGGGCCCACTGTGCTGATGAACAGGCTGAGGCTCAGGGCAGGCAGTGGCCCATCAGTGTGGGCTTATCTATCACCCAGAGGGGCAGCATCGGTCCAGCTTGAGATGGTGGCTTCACCGCTTGAGTGCACGGGAGGTTCGGTGAAAGGGGGGCATGTGATGGATAGGGCGGGAACATTGAAGGTGGCTGCCCAGTGGAATGATGGGACAATCACATGCCAAGACAGAACTCTGGAAGTCTCTGGGGGCTCTCTGGAAGCTAGGTATCATGGAGACTGGAATGGACATAGGCAGTCAGCCAGAGGTGGGAAAGGGAGCACGAGTGTGGCGGTTGGTTTTAGTACTGCACTTTGGGTCAGCTGTGTGATGAGGCACCTCTATGTGCCTCAGCTGGTCAGGTCATCTGACTGGTACAGGGTGCCCTGGGGGAGAATCCCTGCCTCACACATGTTGGTTCTTCGGTTTTCCTAGAAGGCTGGCTTTGCCATTAGCAAAGCTGGGCCACAGAGTGAGCAGCAAGTCGTGGGCACCACCTGGCCTCAGAGGGTCATGGGAAGGTAAGGGCTGGGTTGTGGGGCCATCCTGCCTTTCCTTGCCCTGGTCATCTCCAGGCTCAAGTCCTCTGTCTTCTGGGTTCCTGGGAACTAGATGGTGCCTTCCTTGAAGTGGAGGAGATAACAAAGGAAAGTCTGTTTCACCTTCCACCAGCTGTGCCGTGCATGTTCCCGTCCCTTCTCTCTCTCTCTCTCTCTCTCTCTCTCTCTCTCTCTCTCTCTCTACTGAAAACTGGCTGTTGGTTATGGAGAGCTGGGGTCAGGGATAGAGGGAGAGAAGCTTTCTCTGCCCCCTTTAACTCCTTCCTGCCCTGTGTGGAGCCAGAGGTAACCAGAAAAACCTCTTCTGAACTGAAGAGGGCACTCAAGAGAGACAATGGGCTCCTGAGCCAGCACCCACTCTGTTAATGGCTTTGGGATGTGAAGCATGGAGTGACAAGGTCTGGGAAGGATAGTAAAAACCCACCATCCGTTGAGTAACAGTATGACCCAGGCATGCTTAGTTACCAAAAAGGAAATCACAGAAGATACTAGAGGATGGGAAGACCGCCCATGCTCCCAGATTGGCAGGATTAATATTGTGAAAATGGGAATACCAAAATGCACCAAGATTAATGTACAGGTTTACTACAATACCTATCAAAATTCTGATGCCACATCTCACCAATCTAGAGAAAAACAACCCAGAAATTCATCTGGAACCACAAAATAGCCAAAGCAACCGTAAGGAGTAGAAACAGCTGGAAGGATCGCCAGCACCTGATCTCAGTTACACTACAGTGATAACGACAGCCTGGTGCCGCATAAGGACAGACAGGAAGAACGGAACAGAACCTGGATGTAAACTGACAAAGCCACGGCCATCGAGAACTTTCTGACCAGAACATGTACCACCCAGGAGCCAGCCCCAAGCACCAACGGCTGGGACTTTGTGGAAATAAAAAAGTCAGAGTTCAGAGAAGGAAACAACAGGCAGAGTTAATAGTCAGCACAGGGGAGTTAGTGGAGTGGGCAGTCATCTTTACCAGCTCTGCTTCAGACAGGGCCAAGATCAGAATTCACAAAGAACTACAGAAATCAAATATCAAGGAAATAGAACTGCCAATCAGCAAATGGGCAAAATAATTGACTAGGCAGTTTTCAAAAAGAAAGAAAAAGACAGAAAATGAAAGAAAAAGAGAAACACAAATAGCCAATCTTTAATTTTAAAAGTGTTCAATATCCCTAACCATCAGCAAAATGCAAATGGCAAAACATGGGGTTTTCTGGGTATATCCCAGGAGCAGAACAGCTGGCTCATGTTAGTTCTATTTAAAATGTTTTGAGGAACCTCCAAACACGCTCCCATGATGGTCCTATGAATGTGTATGCCCAGCAGCAGAAAATAAGGGTTTCCTCTTTCTCCACATCCCCCTCAACACTTCTGTCAGATTTCTTTAATATTTTTGCTCTTTTTTTTTTTTTTTTCAAGACAGGGTTTCTCTGTGTAATAGCCCTGGCTGAGCTGGACTCAAGTTGTATATCAGGCTGGCCTTGAACTCACAGAGATCTGCCTGCTTCACCTCTTTGAGTGCTGGGGCTTAAAGGCATGTGCCACCATGCCCGGCTTCTTTAATATTTTTAATTCACATTTCTGCAATAGTGGTAAATGCTCGTAACCACTGAGGCATCTCTCCCTTTCCCAGGGTGTCAGGCTTCTTGATGATAACTACTATGTCTGGCGTGAGGGCTACCTCAAAGTAGTTTTAATTTGCCACAAGCCAGCCAGGGCAGCTTAATGGAATGCCTTAACCATTCTATGGCTTGGTTGCTTCACACAGGCATGGAGCTGTCCTGAACACCTCTGAGCTGGCATGTCGGTCTTGAGCTGTGGTTCTTTTTGTTGGGCTGGTATTTTTGCTGTTTTGTTTTTGTTTTTCCAGATAGGGTTTTTCCATGGCTGTCCTGGAATTCCCTCTGTAGACCAGGCTGTCCTGGAACTCAGAGATCCACCTGCCTCTGCCTCCTGAGTGCTGGGATTAAAGGCCTGTGCCACCACCTCCCCGCTGAACTGTGGTTCTCAAAGGACTTCTGGGGAACAGAAAGAGGTCCCTCCCTGCGGCCTCCTGGGCTCCAGCAGTTCCCTGCAGAGGAGCCTGACACATTGGACACCGAGCCCCCCTCAGCCCAGCCTGTGAGTTAAAGCCTCCTCAGGAAACTGAGTCTGCACCGGACTGGGTGACAGAAGCCTGCTACCCTGGAGGGCCCTTCTCCAGGGTCTTCATCCTTTGGGCTGGTGCCGCATCTGACGTGCATTTCAGCCAGCCTTTATGAGGCACCGGCTGAACACCACGTGTTTTCGTCTTCCCGGCAAGTGGGTTTCGCTGCACCACTCTGCTGGTAGGAAGTTGAGGCTGGGGAGGGAAACAGCTTGCCAAGAGGCTGAGTGGCCACGTGTGTCTCCCCCCAGACCCCGGTGCACCTGCACTGGAGGCAGCAGCTTGGCACTGGCCTGCTGACCGTGTCTTCAGAGTCTGAGGGTATCAGAACCCTCAGCTCATCAGTGCAGAGGCCACCGTCCCACGGGGCTGGGTCAGGACACTCGATCTAGCTCCCTGCAGCTCTACCAGGAGCCATGTGGGCCTGTTTACACACCTGGCAGAAGTATGGAGGAGCAGAAAGCTGGCCAGGCCTCAGAGCTGAGGCCCAGAGCTAGGGGTGCCCACGAGGGATGGGCAGCTGGCCACCTAGCTGGGAGGACTCCTAGGATGCTCTGGGGTTCCTCATGGGGAGGCTAGGATGGCTTCCCTCCGCCCCCTGACCTCAGTCTCCCAGCTGAAGAAGCAGAGGGTGCTGTGCTCAGCCCAAATGTGCCACAATCCAGACGCAGACGGGGGTTTTAAGAGGCATGCGGACTCTGAAACCAGGACCTGTGTTCAAACTCAAGCCCGCCTGCTCTGCTGTTGCCAAACCTCTTCCATGCGTCAGTTCTAGACCGTAGGGACACAGAGGGAACCGTAAAAGATGGGGTTTTCCCTGAATGCAGCCCACAGCCCAGGGCGAGAGATGGACAGTGAACAAAACAACAGACCTGCACACAACGCTCTGCAGACGATGAAGCCATGTAGCTTAGGAGAGGTTCTGTGGGGTGAATGGGACAAGGTTTTTAGAGTGGTCATCCAGGAGGACTCCTCGGTGGCGGTGCCCAAAGTGCCTAAGACCTCAATAACCATAGGCATCCAGCTGCAGCAGGGGCAGAGTGAGGGCAGAAGTCCTGAGGCCAGCACGGCTGGTGTTTTCTGTACCTGGAGGACCTGCGCCACCCAAGATGAATCTGTTCCTAGAGATCAGAAGCCTGTAGCATTGCTCACACAGCAAAGTCACCACTGCAGAGCCCACTGCAGCCACCTGCTCAAAGGGACTCAACTCCAGGCTGCTGTTCACCTCCCCAGATCACCATCTGGAGATGGCCCCATGTCCCAGAGCCCACTGAGGTCCTCCCAGCAGCCAGCCTTGACCTACAGCCCTGCCTCAGCTTTCGTTCCTATGAAAGAGGCCCCAACTGCCCTTCCTCCCTCCCTCTGCCTCTGGCAGGCCTTGGGCTTCCTGGGTACCCTTGGTGGCACGGTGGCCTTCTCCTGTTTCTAGGCACCTATGAGTGTGATGAGCTTCTTCCTCCATGACAGTCACCCTGTGGCTAGGAGCTCACAGACAAATCCCAGCACCATGAGGAGAGGTGGCAGGTTACTGTCCAAGTTGCTCTACTCCCTTGGGCCCTGGGGGCTGCCTTGCTTGGCATCAGAGGATCAGTTCCATTGAAGATAATGTGCCATGCACATAGTAGGCTCTCAGCCAGACCCTGAGTAGGTGCTCAGCCAGTGTGGCTCCTGCCAGCTCCTGCCCTCTGGGGTCATGGTGCCCTGAAGCTTAGTGTGAGGCAGATGGAGGCCCGCTTTCCTGCCTCTACCAGCAAAGCCAGCAGGGTCCTACCCTCCTCCATGCCCCTGTTCCATCCAGGCCAGGAATAATCGATGGGACAGATGCCTTTTGGCTTGCCAGCCTGACCCACAGTAAAAGCTTGTTGGTCCCTGTCACCCCTGCACCACGGTAAACAAGGCAGACTTGAGCTCCAAGGCAGACAAGCAAGACTTTGGGCTCAGCCTGGGAAGCACCCTGCAGCATCCATCTGTCAGCACTCAGGGAGCCAGGCCCCTCAGATCTGCTGTCTGGGAGGGTAGAGAAGACCGAGGGACCACAGGAGCTCTGCTCCAGGGTCACGGGAGGATTTGTGAGAAGCGCACCGCAAGAGCCTGGCTGGGGACCAGCATTCCTTTGTTCTCTTATGCAACACGTATTTGCTGAGTGTCTACTACACATCAGGCCCTATGCTGGGCCGAAGACCTGGAGGTAGGGACAGAGAACCCTGCCCTCCATGAGCAGACCTACCTTGGGGGAATGTAGATGGCATGCCGACTAATACATCATTTAATACGTGACAGATTGCCAGCTGGTGATAATGGTTGTGAGGGAAAGGGGCAGGAAAGAAAGCAGGGTGGACGATAGATTTCATTTTCCCCTTTGGACAAAACTTCAAGCGGGGCAGGGAAGGCCTTGGAGTTGGTGATCTGAGCCACATGGGTGGACTGAGGGAGCCAATCCTCCGGGATCAGTGGTTCAGACAGAGGGAAACTCATATGCAAAGGCCCTGCAGTGAGAGCCAGTTCTGAGGCCTCCTGCTTTTCTTTAGTTTTTGCCATCATGTCACATTCTGGCTCCAGTACCACCTGGCCCATCCTGTGTAAGTCATCTGATAAGGCCTCACCTAGACAGCCGGCAGTGATCTCCCCTTCTGTGGGTCTCTTCTGTAAAGTCCCTTTCCCACAGAACACACAAAAGCTTTGGGTGTCATCATCTTTGCTGACGGTGGTTGGAAGGCGTCCTGAACTTTAGAGCCACTGAGGATCACCTGGGTGGTACCTGTGTTTCCATAGGAGTACAGTGAGCAGCCAAGGCCCCTGGCACTCTCACAGCTGCCCAGTGGGCAGGGGTGCAGTCCAAATCCAGCGGATGAGGTATAAAATGTCAGCATAGAAGAATGGACGGGGCACTTAGGCTTAAAGACCCACAGGCCACCCTGTGTGACACTTCCTTCTTCCAAGTCTAGGCCTGCCTCTGGTGTACACCTGCCATCTCTGCTGATGGCTTGACACCCCAAAAGGCCCCTCCTGGGCCCTGGGCTTCAGGGATGCACCCTGTGGCTGGGATCACCCAGGCCCTGGAATCTGTGTGCATTGCTATGTCCCTTCATTCGATTGTGGGTTTTCATACACAGACCCCACACAAAGGCTCCCTGTAAGTCGGTGTATTTAAGTCTTCTAGAAGGAGTCAGGGGGACTATATGGGATTATCTTAAGAAGGCAAACAAGGAGAATGTGATCAAGTAAATGGCAGAGCTGTGCATGAGCAGTGACCATGGTGGTGGCATTTATTCCAGAGAGAAAATCAGACCCTGTTCCTAGCTTCCTAGGATTTAATGGTGTGTGTGTGTGTGTGTGTTTATGTGTATATGTGTTTGTGTGTGTTTATGTGTGTGTATGTGTGTGTGTGTTTATGTGTGTTTGTGTGTGTTTATATGTGTGTGCGCATGTGTGTCTATGCGTTCACGTATGACGTATGATGTATCTCGTACCTGGAGGCTAAAGGCCATCCTGAGGAGGGCCATCCACCTCCTTGAGACAGTCCCTCAGCAGCCTGGAGCTCACTGATGAGGCTGTCCTGGCTGTCTGGGAAGTCCCAGGCATCCCCCTGTCTCTGCCTCCCACAGTGAGGGATCACAGACGCACCTGACATGTCCACGTTTCCTTCCATGTTCTGGGGGTTGGACTCAGGTTCCCATGCTTCCCAAGGCCATCGCTCTACAATCTGCGCTGTCTGTCCCCTAAGCCCCCCGCCTCCCGGGTGTCACTGAAATGCTATAAACAAAGCACACTGGGAAGGGTCTGGTCACAGGAGGCATTGACCCACAGGGCTGGAGTCCTATTGTTTTTCCAGGAATCCCCACCAGGACCTTGCACAATCTCGGCACTTTGCTTCCAAAGCCCAGGACGGAGAGCGGAGGGGCAGGCCCTGGGGTGGTGCTCAGCAGCTGTGTGATATCAGGAACATGAACAACTTCTCTATCTCCACGTCCTCATCTGTGAGAACGGCCATCATCCTCCCTTCTTAAGACCACCTTGGGGGCGGGGGGGAGGGATAAGCTGTGGCTGGGACAGCCAAGTTCAGGTGAGGAGGGGCAATGTGCTGGCCTTGGATATGGAAATGAACGTCCCATCTGTAGCAGCCCGGTATAGCCTCCGAACCTTGTCTGAATTCTACTCACCACGGCCCATTGAGACGATGAGCCCCTTGATTACCAGGGAGGGAAGTGAGGCTCAGAAACAGCCTTCAAGCCAGGAGGCATTCCCCTCTAGTCCTTCATTTCAGAGTCTCTGTTTTCTCATCACTTAATTTTCTCCGGGCCTCAGTTTTCCTTATCTGAAAATAGGAGTGCTACCATTCTTGAGTGTTGAATTAAGAGTCACAAAGTCTCGTGCTTCCATGGTTATTATGCCATGGGGCCCAAAGGATAACCAGGAAGGCAGATAGCACTCTGGCCATGTTGAAAGGAGGGCCAAAGGAGCTGGGGACTTGTCTGGGTCACAGAGAGGGCCTGTGGAATGAGAATCCAGTCCTGAGTTCAAATCCCATTAACAGAGAAAAAAATATCTTCTCATTGGCCACCCACTGGTATAAGAATGAACTAACAAAAAAAAGGGGGGGGGATACCTCTGAACTTGCAGCTGAATTACCAGGCCCTAAAAAGACCACCACCCAGGTCAGGCCTGTCTAGAGGACACCTATGAAACAATTCAAAAGCAGGGGGCTTTTCTAGGGGGTCCAGCTGTGCCCCAAGGCTCCACTTAGCTGCCATTGCTTGCTCCGAGCACCACCTGTGAAATGGTCAGTAGCTGTCCAGCCTGGAACCTCCCTAGCCATCCTTCCTCAGCGTATCCTCAGAATCACCCACTGGTGAAGGGCTCACAGAGGGCCAGAGCAGCCGTTTGTTGCTTAATGGAACCAAAGGGAAGAAGGTGGCTCTGTAAGCAGACAGGCCAGTGTCAATTCAGAAGCGTGTTATTCTGGTCCCAGCCCCACTCACCAGCCAGCCAGGCCACCTATATGCTCCCACCTCTGGAGATGGCTCTTGGTGGAAAACATGGCGGGCTCTTGACTTCCAGAGTTGCTGGTGACCTCTGGGGGCATGGAAAGAGAGCCCAAAGGGAAAAAAATTCCTGGGGTACTGGCAACTGTAGGCCTCAGCTTGGCTTGCTCCTTTCCTCTTAGTTTACATCTCGAATTGCAGTGTAAGATATGATGTCGGGGAGCCGGGCACAGTGGAACACACCTATAATCCCGGCATATATACATGTAGATAGATAGATAGATAGATAGATAGATAGATAGATAGATAGATAGATAGATA
>NW_026596234.1:12439929-12469474 GCF_907164565.1 Psammomys obesus | reverse complement strand
ATAGATAGATAGATAGATAGATAGATAGATAGATAGATAGATAGATATAGATAGATGATAGAGATAGAGATAGAGATAGATATTGCCAGGTGCCTCTCTCTTTTCTCGACCCCAGCTTCCTGCAGAGAACCAGATCCATCTGGACCAATGACCTCTAGGATGGCAGAATATATGGCCTAGAGAGATCACAGAGGTAGAAACCCAGAGCTTGTCTGGGGCAGCCCCCATTGCTCCATAACACACCAAACGGCAGGCGCCCCCCTGCCCCCGAGTTTCTTCCCTTTTCTGGTACCTGCCACTCTCAAGGATTTCCAGGCTGTGTTTGTGGCCTCGGTAGGCCTTGGCCTCAGAGACTTCCAGGAGGGCCATCCGACTAGGGAAATGGGGCAGACACTACAGTCACTCTCAGCTGTGATTAGCATTTTCAGATTGGGCCGCCAGCCCCGGGGATGCTGTGTCTACACTACCTGGCAGCTATACACCCAGAGCTAGCAACAAAAGCAGGCCACGAAATCCCATTTCACATCAGACACAGAGTAGAACACATCAGCTCTTACCAACCAGGAGCTTGAGAACTGTGGAAAGCATCCTGAGTGGAGAGAGATGGAGCATCCTTTGTTACCCAAGCTGACCCACCTGCCTTCCAAGGCGAGGCTGTGGCCTGACAGTCACTTCGAGGCAGAAGGGGTTCTCACCAGGGAGCCACCAACAATGGAGCAGTGTGTCTTGAATAACTAAGGTGCCAGCCCCATGCCCACAGCCCCACCAAGCATGTGTGACCTGACACTGCCCATACCATGTCATCTACAAACACCTGAGGACCTCACCATTGAGTTACCCCAAAAGTAAAGTATAAAAGTCTGATGGTGCCTTAAGTAAGTTTGAGATTGGTGTTGAGTTATCCTCACGGTTACCCCAAGCCTGTGATTATCCCAGGCCTGTGGCTACCCTGGGCTGCATTGGGCAGGCTTCCCAGCCCACTGAGCTGCCTTCGCTCTCTCAGTTGTGAAGCAGGAAGGCAAATGCAGTCACCGCCCTGCTTGAGTGGATGGCAGAGGAGACTTTTCCAGTGTCTAGCCTGAGACTCTTCCTCAACAGGCTGGCCTCATTCTCCAGCAAAACTTAAAGTGGCTGCGGTTGCCTCACCCAGCTAAAGCCAGAGTGGGAATGTCCTCTCTCTTGGCAGGACCTCGTTGGAGACCCATGCCAGTAGACCCCTTCCTGGGTTTTCAACTTCACCTCCGGGGAAGACCACCCAGCAACCGTGAGACCCTGCAGGGATACTGTTTCTATGCGTCCTCCACCTCTATCCAGGCCTCTGCTGGCCTCAAGACTGGTGTCCTGGCTTGACCTTCCACCTTTCCTCGACCCTGTCGCACCAGCCTCATCAACCAGCCTTACAATGGCTCCCAGAGGCAGAGAGATGATCACCCCATTTTAAAGCCAAGGAGATAGAGACCTGGAGAAGGAAGAATGCTGGGGAACCCCCAGGCCAGCAATTCGCCCAGGGCTCCGCTGACCTTGGCAAGGGTGACCCACTCCTTCTGAGGTCATTTATTTGCTCTCATCAATGTCAACAGAGTTGGATGGGATGGATAAGTCAGCACTAAAGGACTCACTGTGCCCGCCCAGGGTCACCGTTTCCTGTCAGGCACGCTGGAAGGCCTTCTGCAGACAGCTCTGCGGAGCTCAGCCACTTGCTCTTGGGTGTCACGAGTTAAATGACACTGACACCTCTCCTTTATTTTGTGAACATTGGCTAGCTCACTCAGTACTGCACTGAGATGGACAGGCGACTTAGTGTGATGGGCCCGGTGCCCTTTGAGGACTCAGCACAGGTGCTGGGACCCCTAGGGTGTGAGCTCTGAGCTCACCCCAGCCTTCCCTCTGAGATCACACTGAACTCTGGGAGCAGCAAGGGCTCTGGGTTCTCAGATATGAGGACTTGGGTCCCCACTCTGAGTCACTCTGAGAATGTCCCTTGCTGTCTCCAAACCGTAGTTGTGCCAGCTTGAGCGGGGTCTCTGAGGGGATTTTCCGGAGGCGACGCCGGACGGGTGACACCTCTGGAACGCACCCAGAAAGGCGTAGTTCTCTAACCTCTGAGCAACTGGTACAGAGCAAAAATTAGGCGCTACACGCCAGGCTTAGTTCTAAGACACCGACGTGCGCTGACTCCCTTATATCCACGCATGAGCCTGTGTCGCGTTATCACAGTCTCTCTCTTTAGAAAGGGGTAAGGAAACCAAAGTTCAGAAAGGTTAAGTGACTGGCGGCAGGTCACACAGTTGTCCTTCGGAAAGACGGAGAAGGGAGATGCCCCAACAGCACCAAGCAAGCGGTTAGAGCTCAGAATCTAGAGCTGCTGCAGAAGTGGGGAGAGTCGGAGGGCCGAGAGAGGCAAGCCAGGGACAGGCGAGGAAGGAAGAGGAGCTGGTGCTCCTAGCGGGAGGCGGGCTCCAGGCGGGGAGGGTGTCGCCCAGGGCCACCATACCTTGGGCGGCAGGGCGAAAAGCACGGGCAGCAGAGCCAGTGGCACCAGCAGCAGCACCAGCAGGCGCCGCGCGCTCCACACCTTCTTGGCCAGCGCCGCCAGCGCCGCCATCCGCGCGATCGCCGGAGACCCGGGCGGCCCGACTGCCCGTCAGCGGCCAGCAGGGACCTAAAGCCCCGAGGGGCGGGGAGGAGCCAAGCGGAACCGCCCTGGCCGCGCCTCCTGGGCCGGGGAGAGTCCCAGGGCAAGGAGCAGAGAAGGGCCCCCCCTTCCCCCGAGCCCACCCCAACTCCCAGCGCCCCACTCCGGACTCACTCTGGGAAATGGAGCAAAGACCGGGTGGGGCCTCAGCTCTGTCACCCCAGTTCATACCCTGTCGGGACAGACCACGCTGCTTTGACTCTCAAGTGGCCTTTATCGACCATGCCTGCAGACTCTTCCAGACTTGGAGGTTGGTGGAGGAGTTTCAGTGAGATGGTGCGGCACCCGGGCGCCCTGGTGCACGCCTGTTATCCCAGCACTCAGGGAGGCGGAGGGAGACGGATCTCTGTGAGTTCGAGGCCAGCCTGGTCTACGAAGGGAATCCAGGACAGCCAAGGCTACACAGAGAAACCCTGTCTTGGAAAAAGAAAAGAAAAAAAAAAAGAGAGAGAGAGAGAGAAAGTGCTTAGCTCAAAGGGCCCAGTCACCTGTGAATAGGAGTCTTCCCTTCACAGAGACAGCTGCTGTGGCCTGCTTGGTTGTGTGTGTTTGAGGGCAGGCTCTGATTTAGCCTAGGCTGGCCTCAGTCGATCTATGCAGTCCGGGATGACCTTTAACTTCCATCCCCCTGCCTCTGCTTTCTGAGCCTTGGCATTATGGAAGTGTGCCATATGGGCAGCTTGCTGGGTCAGCTTACGATCCAACCTCTACAGTTTTAAGGAACCAGGGACTCTCTCCTCCTATTCTGCACTTTTTCCGTTTCTGCCAGCAGCCCATGGTGAGGGCCCCCAATCCCTGAGATGCTGGGAAGCAAACCCCCCCCCCCCTTGCCCATGCAAAGCAAGAGGCAGGAGGCCTGAAGGCACTCTACCCTAAGCTGGTCTTCGGTCTCTGATGTGTTTTGCCTATGGCTACTATGTATCTATCGCTGGGTGCCTTGTCCTGGCTTCTGGGCCCTGAGTGGTTTCTGTAGGAAAAGGGCCTTGTTGGAAGTTTCTTGCTTTTTGTCATTTTTGTGGGGTTTTTGGTCCAGAACAGCGTTGCATATGCACAGCTTATAGTCTATGGGCATTGCCATCTTGCCAGCTTCTGTGAAGTATGAAAGGCCTATTTATCTGCGTGTTCCTTTTCCTCCTCTGTTTCTAACCATGCTGCTATTCTGCATACACTTGGACCTCCGACGGTACTGTGATCTTTGTCTCAAGCCCCTACTTAGAGAACCCAAGCTCTTGTCATCCTGGCTGACTTCGATATAGGCACAGAAATGTAATATTCTCTCAAACAAGGTAGAAGGTGGCAACCAACATCAATGCTGTCTTATGACAACACCCGTGCTGGGGTTCGCACATGCCCACTCTCTCACATGCATGTGCACATACGCACACATAGCGTGCACACCCACAGAAGTTAAAAAAAATACCTAAGAGGGGCCAGTGAGGTGGCTCAGCAGATCAAAAAAGGCAACCTCAAGCCTGGCGAACTGAGTTTGATCCTGGGACCCAGGACAGCGGCAACTCCTACAAATTGACCTCTGACCTCCACACACACCAAGTGGTGGCACATACCTTGTTCTCTCTCTCTCTCTCTCAAATAAAAAATACTCAAGAAAGAGAAGGGGAAAAGGAAGGAATGGGGGGAGGGAGAGAGCCTTGGTGCTCACATCTCCATGGTTCCAGGAACGAATGAGCCAGCCTTCATCCTGGTTCTCCATTGATGGTGTCCGAGGTGTGACGAGCTCTCAGTGTGTGGCCTTGGTTGGGGTTTGGCTCGGGCTTCTTTTGTGCTTGTTTCTTCGAAGTCCACTGAGGTCCTCAGACCCATGCAGACATGTCTCCTACCTGCTGTGACACAGACCATCCTCCCTCCGAACGCTTCCCTCTCTCCACGCCCTCTCCTGCCATTCCAGCCCTGGCAATGCTTATGCTGGAGTGCTTGGTGTTCGTGTGCGCATTTCAGATTCTTCCACATTTTTTTTCTGCCTGTGTGTTCCAGTCGAGGGACCCTAAATAGCCTGTCTCTGGTTTTCACTGCATCCGCTTGCTGCACAGCTCAATCCCTGTGTGTGAGGTCATGCATTTGACCCTAGCATCTTTGTCTTCATTAGTTTGTCACGGTTTTCAAGTCTCAAAGGAATGGTCCCATTTACTTATGAATGTTATTCTTTAATTTTTTTTTCATTTTTGTCCAAGTTTTTAAGTCCCCAGATTTAAAAAACCTATGCCAACTCCATATCTATTGATTGTGTTGATGGTCGCATTTTTCTTTTTTTTTTTTTTTTTTTGAGATAGGGTCTCTCTGTGTAGCCCTGGCTGTCCTAAACCTCACTCTGTAGACCAGGCTGGCCTCGAACTCACAGACATCCCCCTGACTCTGCCTCCTGAGTGCTGGGATTAAAGACGTAAAGCACCACTGCCCGTCGATGGTCATATTTTTAGTTTTTTTTTTTTTTTTTAATCTATGTGTCTGTGTGAGTATCTGCCACATGAATGACCACAGAGCCCAGAAGAGACCATCAGATTCCCTGGAACTGGAGTTGCAGGTGGTTTGGTCATAAGCTGCTTGGCGTGGGCACTGAGGACCGTACTCTGATCCTCTGCAAGATCAGTTACTAACAGAGCTAGCACAGTCACATTTTGTTTGTTAATCTTTGAACGCACTGTGGACATTCTGAGTGAAGGGTCAGCAGAGAATGGTGTCCATCCCATTTCCCTTCAGAGGGGAAATCCTGGGCCTCAGCTTCTGTGGAGTCTCATCGGCCTCTGTCCGGCAGCAGCAAGAGGAGCCAAAGCTCTTTGGCTCCCAGCTCCTGTACTGGGAGTGTCAGGAGTTGCCTCCCTTCTCTGAGGCTGAGTTGCCACAGGTTTTAATGGTTGTTGGGAGGTTACCTGTTCCCACCAAGGCTGTCCCATATCTTGGGACTGGAAGAGTCTTCTAGCTAGTGCTGCCTGCTGTCATTCATCTTATGGCAGCAAGGCTGTGACCCTGTACATTTTTGAAGGCCTGAAATGCCAGGCATGGCTAACTCTTAGATATGCCACACCTCAATCAGCCTCTGGTAAGCCCAGTCTGGACTTCTTAGGAGCAAGGATGCCTCTTAGTTGCTCAGTCTCATTATTCCTGTGAAACAGGCATGTGTGCACCAGCTGAGCTTCCCCCTCGGTTCTCAGGCCTCCTTGCCCCCGCTCCTGCTCTGATGGAGGCCCCTTCCTCCCCAGGGATCCTCTCCATCCCTTCCTTTTGGTGTCTTGTCATTGTGAATGGTGAATGCCACAATACTGCAGCAGGCAGGAGCAGGCCTCTTTTGTAAGTGGCTTCTGTTCCTGCCTGTCTGGCAGTGGAGCGCACCGCCGCCTCCTCAGCTGCCTGGGGTGAGGTTCTTGCTCTTAGGCAGTTGGTCTGGACCTGGAGCAGCAGGGACTTTCTCTGTTGCGATGGTCTTGTCATGTCTGCTAAAATGTAGTTCCTTACGTGGCTGGCTCAGTGGATAAAGCATTTGCTATGCAAGCATCAGGACCAGAGTTAAGATCCCCAGAGCCCACATAAATGCCAGATGTGTTAATTCCTGTCATTTGAGGGCTCAGAGGGTGGAGGCAGGGGATCCCCAGAGTAAGACTAGCCATGTAGCTCTGGGGTCAAGTGAGATACCCTGCCTCAATGAACAAGGTGGAGAGCGATGAAGGAAGACTCTCAGTGTCTCCACACCCCCACACACAGGTTCACCTACACGTGTGAACTCACACATACACACGCACACAAACCACCCACACATATGCATGTGAAAAACACTGTTTCATTCAGGCTCCTTTTTGTCCTCGGCTCTCTACAAATTGTATTTCCTGGTTACATCCTGCTTTCTTGGTGGAGTCAGGGGCGAAAGCAGATTCTGTTGGTTGTGAGCCTTAGCTTTTAAGGGCTAAGCCATCTGCCGAGGCCCTCAGTAATATCTTGTAAACTTCCTATGTCAATCAGAACTACGGCGCTACCAAAAATGACTTTGAGTATTGCTGCATAGAATGTAGGGACTTTGGAGCCTCTCACGTGGCTGGGTAAGACTGCACCAAGAAAAGGTGGTAGGTATGGAGGCATGTGCCTACAGCCCCAGAACTGGTGAGGCTGAGGCAGTGCTTGGAGAATTCAAGGCCAGCCTGGTCTAACCAGAAAGAGCCTGTCTCAGGGTAAAATGTTGCTCAAACTTGAATGATGTGGGAGTATGGGACTAGGCTCAACCTGGTGGTGGTGATGGTGGGGTGTGTGTATGTGTGTGTGTGTGTTTGTTTTGGATGTACATGTTCATGTGCGTAGTTGCATGTAGGTGCCTGTGCATGCATGTTTACCTGGGTGCCTGTGCATGCATGTTTACCTGAGGTTGATACGGATGTCTTCCTCAATAGGATCTCTCAGGAAGCCTGGAGTTTCAGTTGGCTAGCTGCCAGTGAACTTGAGGGATTCACCTGTCTCTGCCTCTCCAGATCTAGATGCAAGCTCAGGTCCTCACGCTTTCATGACAAGCACCTTACCGACTAAACCACCTCCCCAACCCACCATGAGGAGAATATGTCCCTGTGCATACACACACACATATATAATTGCTGTATCTGGGAAGGGATCAAATTAGATTCTAATTAGATCTAATTAGATTCTAGCAATGCTCTAACAGGAAATAAAGTAAAAGCTGACTGTTAAGTGCACACATACCCGCACTCCCAGCACTTGGAAGGTAGGAGCCAGTGGATAAGGTGGATAAGGAGTTCAAGGTAGCCTCAGCTACAGGGTAAGCTTGAGGCTAGGCTGGGCTACATGACACCCTGTCCCCCTCCCCATATGCCCCTTCTGAAAGAGCGAGAGAGAGAGAGAGAGAGAGAGAGAGAGAGAGAGGAGAGAAAAGAAAGAAAAAATAAAGGGAAAGAAAAGAAAAAGTAAAATTTAGAAGGTAGATAACAGTTTTGACTCTTTTGTGCTGTTCATGGTGTCAAAGTACTCATGAGTTTTATCACAAGAAAATTTCTGTATATTTAGTGCTTGAACCATATAAGTGTTGGCTTTATGGAAACATGTAGCTACAGTTCAGGCTGTTGGAGGGAATTGTCATAGTCGTCAGCTTTAATCCTAAGGATTTTTCCAGAGCAAATTGGCCTGTGGGTGTGTCTATAGGGGATTATCTTGATTGGTAATTGATGTAGCAGGGCCCAGTCCACTGTGGGTGGCACCATTCCCTAGGCAGGGAGTCCTGGGATGTGTAAGAAAGCTAGGTGAGCGTGAGCCAGGAAACAAGTGAGCCAGCAAGCAGCATTCTTTCTGCTTCAAGTTCCTGAACAGTGGACTGTGACGGTGGAAGTGTAAGATGAAATAAACTCTTTTTTCCTCTAAGCTGCTTTTGGTCAGAGTGTTTCCGCAGCAGAATGGCAAGCAGGACAGGGATTAATGAAGCTCCTCATTTGTGTGATGTGCTCCTGAGTGTCACTTTCAATCCTTCTTACTCATGAATGCCAACATCCAGCACTCCCTGGGTTCTTCTGTGGAGCCCAGCTCAGTCCCATCAGTATTCCATGCCTTAAGCCATTGAAAGTTCAACTCTGAAAACTGGTTCTCAGATGCCTCATTTTAAAAAAATTATTTATTTATTATGTATATAATGTTCTGTCTGTATGTAGACCTGCATGCCAGAAGAAGGCACCATATCTCATTCTAGAAGGTTGTGAGCCACCATGTGGTTGCTGGGAATTGAACTCATGACCTCTGGAAGAGCAGCCAGGGCTCTTAATCTCTGAGCCATCTCTCCAATCCCCCAGATGCCTCATTTTGCAGAGGGGGAAAGAGATATAAGCAGCTCAAAGAACTTATCCAAGGACATAAAATGGGGACTTGAAGCCCAGTAGTATAGCCCAGTTCACATGCCAAGCCCTATAGAGCAATGACCCACAGTATGGCTGGCCCTCTATACTCAAGGGCTCATGACGTCCCTATTCAACCACCCACCAGGAGCAAATATCACACCTGTTCTGAGCATACGCAGGTTTTTCTTCTCATTCTTTAGAAGGTACAATGTAACAACTACATAGCTTATATTACATTGGGCCCAGGAGTAACAAGACTGACATAAAACACAGGGAGAAGTGCAAAAGCTACATTAAATAGCCTGCTGTATGAGGCAGTTGAACTCCTGTGCTTACTGGTACTTCGGAAGCACAGCCACCAAGGAACAGTCATGCGTGCCTTTCTCAGGCGTAAGATCACCGATGTTGGTGATGACGTGGGACACAGCCATTGCGGCCGGTGTGTCTCTCCATCCCAGGTTCTTGCAAGGTACTGTAAACTTCAACATTTTGTGTGTGCTCACCCTCCAGGCTGATCCCCACCGTTAGCATCCTTGAAATGTCCAGCAGGGTGGTTCCCAACCTTGGCCTCATCTGGGAACCCCTGGGAGACTTAGGGATCCTGCTCTGGATGGCTCTTCATCAATAGACTCGGATAGAGTGGGTCCGGGTGGGTCCTTTGCTGTATGCATTCCCCACCCAACACATCCTCCATGCGTATCTCTGTTTTGCATCTTTGCTGTGCGATAGAACACATATTTTATCATTCATTCGTCAGATGACAGACACATTACGGCTGTTTATATTTTGGGCTGATAGGCGTGGTTCTGCTTTGAGTGTGTGTTGGGGAGGTTGCAGGTATGTGCACACACGTGTGCCTGTGGAGGGCAGAGGCTGACACTGGCTATCTTGTTCAATTACTCTAACTTTTGTGAAGGATGTCTCATTGGGTCCTGAGGCTCACCAGTAAAGCCAGGATGGCTGACATAAGGGACCTTCCTATCTCTACCTCCCAGCTCCAGGATTACAAGGGCACACCCGTGTACCTGGCTTTTTATGTGGGTGCTAGGGAGCAAGTTCAGGCCTCAGTTTTATGGTGGCAGACACTTTACTGACTGAGATTTGTAAATCAGGCTGGCCTTCAACTTATGGCAATCCTCCTGCCTCGGGTTCTTGAGAACTAGAATCACAGACTTGGGCTGGGCCATAGACTTTGGTCTCTTGCCAGAATCAGGTGGTACTGTGGTACTTTTGTTCCTTCTCACTGTTACCTTTGACTTTGGGGATGTGAATAATTCACGTCATCTGCGACTTTTAAAAGCTCTCCCTTTAAATAAAATCTATGTAAGCCTACATGGTCAAGGAACATACGGGAAGAGGCTAAGTGCCTTGAGGAGCAAAGAGCACAGCCGCAGTGAACTTGCAGCCCGGGATGCCTTGAGAGGGTGAGGCGGCTGATGAGAGGTCCCAGGCTCATCCCCCAACCCAGGCAAGCGCGGCATTCCGTAAATCCCAGGGGCAAGTGACTTCCGGGTGGACCTGTCCCAGGCTGTGATGAAACCTCCTCCCATGACCCTAAGCTGCCCCAGCTCGGCATCATCAAAGGCAACAGGCAACCTCGAGTGGGAGGCCGGGCCTGCAAAGGGCACTTTGGATCTTCCAGCCTGAGGTGGGTGGGTGGATACAAACTGACCCATTCCCTGAGGTCGGAGCGCATGTAGCTGGGGCCCAAGAGTGTTGGAAGGAACCCTGGGTGGGACAAGTGGAGAGACAGGAATAGAATGTCTGGCCTCAAAAACAGAGCTGTCTTGCGGCTCAAATGTGGCAACAGCAACTTGAAATTAGTGAGCCCAGAAGTCTATTTCCAGAGCCAGCCTGCTTTGCCTCCCTCTGTCTTCCCTGTTAGGCAGGTCAAACCCTCCCAGCTCTTACCGTGCTCAGTGCTGCCTGGATCCTCTCCTCTCATGTGCCCCTGACTTCCCATGAGGCTTTTATCACCCTCTTCACAGAGCAAGAGACTGAAGCTCAGCGATGCTGGTAGTGACACAGGACTGTGCTGCTCACCCTTGGCCACACTGTCCAGAGAGACCTCTTGAGCCGGCCTGGGTTGGGCCCATGACACCCAGTCAAACTAGATGTGACTCGAGGCACCTATCATACTACCATGTTATTGATGTCAGAGAAAGGAATGCCTAGGATTTCTGCCGGGACTCTGTCCACCGCTGATGAAACTGTGCTGAAGAGCTTCATGTAGGAAATAGATGCCAGAGTAATTGGACAGCACCTGGGGAACTGAGGCAGGGGAATCACAAGTTTGAGGCTAGCCTGGGCTACATAGTGAGACCCTGATTAAAAAAGAGGAGTGGGGAAAGAAAGACAGGAGGCCAAACCTGAGACTTTAAAGCAAGCCTCACAATGCTAAATGCTGCAAAGAAACCAAGCAGGAAGGAGGGAGGGGGCATTGGCAGCCACTTCAGCTTTCCTTCACAGGGCAGCCCCTCCTCCCTGCTCCTCCCCGTGCCACTGTCAGCATCCCCCAGTGTGACATCGCTTGCAGGCTCCAAGAGCAATATTGGCTTTGAGGCAGGTCCCAGCAGAGCCCTCCGGTGGGGGCTGGGATTAGTAGCCCCTACTTTCCTAGGGGCTCGTCCTTGGGGCTTTCCTTCCTATGGGGAGGGTTGTACTCTGACTCCTGGCAGAGGGGGAGGGTATACACAAGTGGCCTTTGATCGCATCAGACCCCCAGCATTCGCATTGTTTTTTGTTCCAAATCCCAGGCCAGGATTACATTCTGCTTTGCCTCCAGCAGGGAAGTTGGTGGGAAGGTGGGGCCTGTGTATGTGTATGGCTCTCTCTCTCTCTCTGTGTATACGCATATATATGTATGTGTTTATGTGTGCATCTGTGTATGTATGTGGTGTATTTGTAGGTATGTGTGTATGTATATGTATACACACGCATGTATGTGAATATGTATGTATTAGAATGTGGTTTAATATGCATGCATGTGTGGTTATGTATGTGTCTGTATATATGTATATAAATGCAAGTGTGTGAATATATATGTATGCATATGTGTGTATGCATGCATATATGTAAATGTGTCTCTGTGTGTTCTGGGAAATGAGAGGAGGGCTCACATCAATCCTGATACTCTCCAATAAGGTCTCCTGTTCACTTCCTCACAAGTTTTGGTAGCAGAGTAGCACAGCGAGAGCATGCATGGTCTATGGTCAACCATTACCAAGCGCAGGACACAGGACCTGCCCATCCTTCCAGGAGCAGCCAAGCCACTGTCCTTCCTAGGCTGCTGGTCTGACTGCCCAGAACTGAAGAGACAGAGACACAGGAGTGCTGTTCTGTATCAATCCTGTAAGCAACTTAGGGGAGAGAGGGTTTAATTTAGCTACAATTCCAAGTTATAGTTTATTACTTCAGGGAATTCACAGGCAGGAGCTTAGGGCATCAAGTCATATCACACTCACAGTCGAGCAGAGAGAAGGGAACGCATGCATGCTTGTGCTCCATTCTTATTTGGTACATGCTTCCTGCCAAGGGAATGGTGCCACCCACAGTGGGCTGGGTTTTCCCAAATCAATTAACTATGACAAACCCCAGCCCAGACATGCCCACAGCCTGACCCAATGTACACAATCCCTTTCTTTCCAAGTGACACTAGGTTGTGGTGACAATTAAAGCTTAAGGGCCCAAGGCGGGGCCTGCATGCTGAGTGTGTGTGGAGACAAAGAGGAAGTGTGGGACTGTGAGGTAATTTGACATGTTAAGTTAGAGGTGCCTAGGGGACCCCAGGAAGGCCTGCAGACTATCTTCTCTGGGGTTCTCAAAGGCTCCTGGGGGATAAGTTCTGAGGAGAAGCAAGGGATGCCAAGAAGAAAGCTGGAAGTGCATGCTGGGAGAGGAGACAGCTATCGTTAGCATCTTCCAGATGAAGAAGGTGAGTCAGCTTTCCCCTCGGCTGCCTACAGAGCTACTACTGCACAACACACCAGGGAAGCAGGAACTGGCTTGGCTACTCGGCTTACAATGGACTGCCACAGCCTGTCTTTGGTATCCATAAACACCACTTGTATGGCTTCATGACGCTTGCTCACAATGGCGTGCCTAGAATTCTGACCACGTCCCACATCAGTGGTGACCTCTGTGTTTGTAGTGCATGCTGATGTGTGACTCAACTCCCCTTCAAGGACGGACTGGGGCTTCAGGGAGCGACAACAGTCAGCCCCCAGCTGTAAGGCCACTGGGGGTGTGGGTCTCCCACCTGTGGGCAGAGAGCAGCCTTGCTCTACGCCAGGGAGGCCCACTGGAGATACCAAAGGCCTGGCCACCCTGGCCCATCTAGGGACATCTCTGGCAGCCATCTGGCTGCACAGCTTTAGGGCTGCCTGAGGGTGTTGCTGCTCCACCTCCTGGCTCCCCTCTCCCAGTGCTCTTCTGTGTGGCGTGACTCGGAGGTGTGCACAGCAGTGGGGACCTGAGCCAACACTGTTTACTGAAGCACCTCAGGGGCGCCCTGCCTGAGCTCTTTCCAGGTGAGGACAGGAGGCCCCAGACATGCAGGAGGGGGTCCAGGCCTGCAGCTACCAGCAAGGAGACATGCATGGAAAGCTAGCAAACTTCCTAATGCTGGGGCAGCACAGCTGCATTGAAAAGGGTCCAGTGAGATGGCTCAACAGGTAAGCATGCCTGCTGCCAAGCCTGAAGACCCAAGTTCAAGGCCATGACTCACGGTGGAAGGAGGGCCAACCTGTACAAGCTGTCCCCCAACCTCCACATGCGGTAGTGCACCCCACCCTACCCCCAATGTAAGTTTAAAAACTTTTTTTTTTCAAAGTGTCCATCTGCCTGCTGAATGTGGAAGAATCCAGGGCCGGGCGGCAGGAAGTCCTGGGGTTCAGCAGTGCCCAGGGGCCCCAGGGAAGTCAAAGGGACTTCCTGGGGCTGGGGGCTTTGGCTGGGGGCTGCCCCATGACCCAAAGTGCTCGCCCAACACCTAGGTGGGGGTGAAGAGGCGGGGTGAGGAACCAGGGAAGGAAGAGCCACCTGTTTGTCTTGCTTGTGGCACTGAGTGATCACTGAAGTGTCTGCCAGTGTGGATGATCAGAAGCAGCGCCTGCTCAGTGAGGAGTCAGCGGTGAGGTGATGAGCAGGTTCAAGAAGGGGAGGAAACAACGAAGAGGAGAAGGAACTGAGGAGGAATGGAGCATGCCAGGAGTGGAGACAGGGCAGCTTTTCTTCATGTCTACCTGTCCTACAGAGTGACCTCTGGTGGAACAAGGCAGACCCTATCCTGGAGTCAGATGCCCCAATCAGACAAGTGACTGCCCAAATTGTTGGTGAGAAGCTGCTGGTGAGGGGCTTGTCCATCAGGGCTGGGTGGGCAGCGATGCCCTGTCTGGGAGGGCAGTGAGGTGCTTGCTTGGGTGCAGAGTTGATCAAGCACTGAAACCCTCACTAGCCAAGATAGAGAATTTAAGTTTTAAAATCCAAACTGGGAGTCAGAGGCAGGTGGATCTGAGCTTGAGGCCAGCCTTGTCTAGTTAACAAGTTCCAAGTTAGCTAAAGCTACATACATACCTTAAAAAAAAAAAAAAAAAAAAAAAAGGCAAAGTATAGCTTATGGCAGCTCACAGCTGCCTGTTTTTGTAAAGCTCTGCTGGAGCCAGTATTAGAATCAGCTCTTGCTTTTGAAGCCACAGCTCACCCCACCCCAGCCCACCACAAGTGGGGCCTTCAAGTCCTGCACAGCAGTATTCTGTGGGCATGGCCTGCTCATCTCATTTACCACATTTTCTAGGAGGCACCCTGCATTCCAAACTCTAAAGGAGCAGCCACTACTTGTGACCGCAAGGACTGCTTGCAAGAGCAGTTATAGGAGACAGTGGTCCTCTCAGGGTTGAACGTGTCGGTGTTGTACGTCCCTGGCCCTGGCACTCAGTGACTGTAGCCTGCCTTCATTTCCTCTGTGCCTGTTGCCTCCTGTGCAAAGACCTTGGTGAACCTCCACTGGGCCAGCACTGTCAAACCAGAGTCTGAGTCCCAGCCACCACTCCTGGTGGGTCAGATTTCACAAACAGGTTGGGCTTTGCACCAAGCTGCCGGGGCTGTTGATTCATCCCAGCAAAAACACTTCTTGCTCCCATGTAGACTGAGGATCTGGAGCTGCACAGGTTCCCCTGGGGCCCTTTGAGACTCCAGTTCTGGGCTAGCTCATTGGCATCACAGGCAAGGGCTGGGAGCAGGATAGCACTCCTGCTGGGCATCCACTGTGCCAACATCAGCCTCTCTCTCTCTCACCGCAAAGACTTGTCCGTGGCGCTGCTGCCACCATTAGGCCACACACTAGCTTTACCACATGCTCACTACTGCTCCCTCCCAGGCCACTGTCCCGGCTGAACGCAGCAGCAGTCTGTGGATGCCTCACTTCCACTCTTATCCATAACTCTCGGTATGCCAGCAACCAACGCACCCAAAAAAGGCTGACGCTGTCACCCGGTTAAAAACCCTAGGATGCCCACAAAGAAAATTATCTTGATGGGGGACGCTGCATGAACTGGCCCTTGCCTACCCTCCTCATCCATTTCTGCTCTTCCTCCTTAAGTGCTGCATGCCAGCCACACTGGCCTTAGCCCACAGGACTTCCCACCAACCTCCTCACACATGACCATGCTTCCCCTGGAATACCTCCCCAAGCTTCCCAATTGCGCGTTTTCTTCACCCCTTCCCTCACCACTGAGACTGCCACGCTTTCTGTCCTATAGGAAAGGAGGCACAGCCCCTGCCTCCTTCCATATCTCCAGGGCCAGCACAGGGAAAGCTTAGGGATCTGCTGACCTGTGGGCTTCACAGTCATTTTTCATGCAACCACCCTATGTGAGGAAACTGAGGCCAGGCCTTCTCAGTCACGTTGAAAAAGTTATTGTCAGCTTCTCTGGCACTTAGAAGTCTTTGAAAATGTTACACAAATTGGTGTCTTATAAAGTCAGCCATATCCAGTCTCACTTCCTGTCAAATCATGCGTAGTGGCTCACACACGCAAACCTGAGGCAATCTTGAGATAGTTTCAGACCTTATTTCACAGAAATCCTAAAACTCACATGTACACCAGGAGCTGCTGCAGTCTCTACACTCTCTCTTCAACCAGACTTAGCCCAACCCCCGCCAGCCAACAACCGATGTCCCATCTCCATACTTCCCATTAATATAAAAATCATTCTGTGAGTCAGTGAGATGGCTCAGTGGGTAAAGGATTTTACAGCCAAGACTAATTATTTGAATTCAAACCCTGAATCCATATTGTAGATTTTATAGTGTAGAACCAGAGACCTGATGCTCAAAGGTTGCTCTCTGAGCTTCACACAAAGGAAATATAAGAAGATATAAAAATATACTCATAGCAGTTGTTTCATTTCTTACAGAGTCAGTTCAAAGCCAGGCACAGTGGCTTATAACCTCTATCCAGCAAGCCGAAGCAGGAGGGTTGCTATGAATTCAAGGCCAGCCTGGGCTACTCACTCAGTTCTGCCAAGAACAAGCCTTATGTACATTAAACCCCTGAGGACAGTGAGCCACCTTATGTACATTAAACCCCTGAGGACAGTGGGCCACAGATGACCACTTAAGGACCCCGCAGCCTTGCTGAGGTCCAGCCACGTCCACAGCATCCGTCACTGTGAGCATCATCACAGCACTGTGCTACCCGACCATGGACCGCTTCCGCCCTCTCAGGCGCACCTCATCTAACTTCTTCAGCACCGGACTGGACTTCTTGGATGAGGCACTGTAGCTCTTAAGAAATTCTTCAAATACAGCCTCGGTGTGGGGGTGAGTGCTGAGGAAGGCCTTCTCCAGGACATAGAGGTCGACACCTTTATCTTCTGGCAGTCCTGAAACAAAACTCAGCCCAAAGTCAATGAGCACGATGCACAGCTGCTCCAGGGGTCGTTTCAGGAGCATGTTGGAGGTGGTGAGGTCCCCGTGAATGAGATCCTGGTCATGCATTCTAGCCAGAACCTGCCCAATTCTCCTGGCCAAGCCGAACAGGCATTGGGGGTCTTTTTCAGTCTCCATAGTGGATTGAATATGATCTCGAACAGTCACCGAGTCCTCAATTTCTTCCATATATAAGCAGTTGGAAGCATAGTCCACAAAGAAGACAACTGGAGCAGCTATCCCTGCAATGGACACCGGGTTAGCGAGTGCGTTCCTTATGTAGGCAGGCTTCCCCCGAGCAGGTGTTCAGTCTACATTCACCTACTTTGAAACAGGGTTCAGGAACTTGTGGGAAATGTTTCAGCTTATCCAGAAGCTTGCCCTGCTTAAGCCCTGCAGGACTATGGTCCGAGAGCAACCCACCTAAGTCTGGAAGTATCAAAGTTTGCTCCTCCTTTCTCCAGCCATCTTAGGACTGGAATTCATTGTTACTCCCTTAAAAAAACAAAAAACAAAAACAAAAAAAAAACAAAAAACAAACAAAAAGCCAGTGGAAATCATCCAACAGTCTGAGCAGTTTCTACCTGACAAGGACACAGACAGAAGACTAAGTGTGTGTCATCTTACAGACTCATCTCTGTCGAACAGGTGGGTTCAAATCCCAGCTCCTCCTCATTAGTTGTGAAACCTCAAGGTTTCTTTAGCTACTCTATGCCTCAGTTTCCACAACTGTAAAGTGGTAGCAATACTTCCAATTAACTGCAGGAGTCTCCCCTGAATGCCAACCATGTTCAGGACACTTTCCTAGAAACTGGAGACCTATCAATGAGGTAGCCAGCACTGTTTTCTGATAAAACTTATGAGAAGGTAAAACAGAAAGTATGAACACTACTATATAACTCCAGTAACTCTGCCAGGGCAAGAAAGTACTGGCCTGTACCCTGTCAGGTTTCCCCAGATTGCCTGGCATCTTTCAGTGTTCTGGTGCAAAGCTGGCACCTAAAAACCACTAAGGAGAAAAAAAGCAAAGGATCAGTGCTTCTGGGCCACAGACAGGCCTCCTGGTAGCTGTAGAAGCTCAAGCACTTTCCCTCTTTGTGTCTCAGTTTCTCTGGAGGACAGTCTTTTGTTTTTGTTAGGGGTGTAAATGGTTTTTAAAGAAAAACATAAATGATATTGTTAGGACCATCAAGAGCCTAAATATAAGAAGGTATGAAGAGAACCCAGGAAACTAATCATCCATCAATGCAAAATCACAAGAGGTTCGTTTTGACCATTGCGCAATGGGGTCACCCCTGCCGGTCAGCAAGGAGTGGCACCGGGAGGCTTTTTAAAAGACAAGGCGTGAGAAATTCTAGGGGTTGCCTTCTTGGCAATTCATGATTGGATGAGGTATTTAACTTTTAAAATAATTGGTTGGTTCTGGGCACCCTTAGGTCTGGTCAGCCCTGTCATAAATATCTGATCTTCAAGTCAGTTTGGAATTTCCTGCCATATGAGATACAGCCACAGTTAAAGGTGGGAGAGTGATTAACTCATCCCGTGTCTGTTCTGAGGAGTGGGGGTTACAGGCTTTGAATCAAAGGTCAGGAGAAGGTTGGGGTCATTTGGCCCAGTTTCCAAACAAAGCTCATCTCACAGGCGCCAGCCAGTGATTTTCTCTCCATTTAGTAGAGATCTCTGCTTGTTCTCTTCCTTATCTCTGCCCTCACAAATGGCTAATGTCAGAAACTTTTACATTCCTCAGCTCTCTGGAGAAGCACTAAGAGGCTTTAATTAACATGGGCCTAAAACTTGAAAATATAAGTTATAAGGCAATTAAAGAAACATAGGTCACAAAGTTAGTCTGATTCTTCCAATATAATGAAATCAGACGTTTACTGACCACCACGTCAGCATACACACAGGTGATGCATACGCCATTTTTAATGGTCACATCATCCCTGAGATTCCCTTTACATAAAAGGAAAAGGGTCATGTGGGAAGCAGCCTAGGGAGAATCTGAATCCAGAGATACGAGCTCCAGACACGCGCCTGTCAGGACACCTGCTACTTAAAACTACCAGATGGAGAGAGGGGGACGGTAAGCGGAAATGATGAAAATGGGGAAACTGAGGCTCCGGACGCTAAACGACAAGTTGAGAGACAGCTGCGGAGCCGTGCCAACCAAGTGGAATGGCGTCCCGTGCGATGCCATGAGTTCATAAGCATTGCCGTCCGATCCCGTCCCCCGGGCCTCGGAGCCCCGTCTGTCCCGTCCCGACCGTTGTCCCAGAGAGCCCCCCCGTCCCGTCCGCCTCACCCGCGCGACGGCAGCGGAGCAGCGCGCGCGCCTCCTGCACCGTCCGCCGCCGGCCGAGCCGCGCCTCCAGCGCCGGGTGCCGGTAGGTCTTAGGGAAGCGGTGCTTCACCACCGCCGCGCGGCCCTGGAAACGGCCGCGGAAGACGCGAGCCTCGGCGCCCTGCTGCACCAGCTCCAGGCCGCTCAGGAAGAGGTGGCACCGCTCGCGGGCCGCGGCCAGCGCCTCGGCCTCACCTTCAGGCTCCGGCTCCGACGACGCGCTAGCCATGCCCTCTGCTTGTGCAGACTCGGCCGCGCCGCTTCCGTTCGGTTCGGAAAGCCTCCGGCCTCTTCCGGCACGAACACAGCGCCCCTAACACACTGCCGCCCTGAGAGAGTGGTTCCGCCTCCTAACCTTTCCGACTCAGCCGAGCCTCTCCGGACGCGCTGTTTGGTTTGTCCCCCAGCTCTTCGACTATTTCCGTGAGCTCTCGGCAACATTCTCCGGAAGTTCGTTGGTGATGCTCAGGCTTTGGGACCCGCCTCCAAGTTGGAGGTTCTTTTGGGAAAACTTTTGTGGATGTTCTGCTCCTTTCTACTAGTTTTTCCTTTCCTTTTCTTTTTTTCTTATCTTTTTTCTTTTCCTTTCTTTTTTCTTTCCTTTCCTTTCCTTTTTCCTTTCCTTCCCTTTCCTTTCCTTTTCCTTTCTTTTTTTGAGACAGGGTCTCACTGTGTAGCTCAGGTTAGCTTTGAACTCGTGATCTTCCTTCTTCAGTCCATGTAAATATGCTTGGTAAGCCCGGAGGAATGAAGGGGCTAGGCAGAATTTTCTCACCGGCGACACCACTAGTGCCTAGCATCAACAGCCAGCACCATCTCTCGAGTTTCGGTTTCCTCATCTTCAGAATGAGGGTGCCTGGTTCTGCCGGGGGCGAGGCCATCTCAGAATTAAATAAGAGGCTGATTACGCGGCGCTGGTGGATAGGGGCCCTCTTCACATGGCCTCTGAGCTCCCTGCTCCTGCCCCACACTCCTTGGGCCCCTGTTGAAAATACAGAAGAGAAGGTCCAGGGTCGCTATGGCACCAGCATCCTGGCTCTGTGGTCCCTGGGTTTCGTTCACACTCACGACAGGTTCCTTTTCATACATCAAACTCTTTGTGTGGGCAGAATGTGTTTTCCAGCAAAATTCACCCAGGACCGGTTCCGTTCAAATTCCCCCAGTGCTCAAGTGTGTAGCTTCATTATCATAATTGTGTCCTCACGCCCATCTCTATGGCGACCAAATCCTTGCCTTAGAAATCTATGCAAAGGCGCTGATAGAGCCAGGCTTGCTAAATCAGGCTGGATTAGCTCCTTAAACCAGCTTCAAACCTTCCAAAGACTCCCTACTGTTCTGAGGATAAAGACCTAAACCTTAGTTCAGCCACGAACTCCTTATAGACCCTTCCCCTCTTCAGCGCCCTCCTCCCCTCTGCCCAGAGCACCTGCTGGTTCCTCTGCACCGGCAGGGAGAGGGAGCTGTTCTTCCACGCCCTCCTCATCACCGAGAGCCCCATAGAAATCAGGTCCAGGGTCACTTCCCCAGACAAGCCCTTTCTGGTCTCTCTGAGGAGTCCAGCTTTTCTCAGCCCCAATTTTCTAGTTTCCAGTCCTGTCTCGGATTCCCTTTGTTTTTGGCCATGCGACTGCTTGATTGATGCCTACTTCCCACTATGTAGCTAGTGAAGAGACAGAGGGCTGTGTGGTTCCCACTCTTCCCCGGGGAACAGAGAGGTGAGCACCCCTAGAGTGTCTTAGGGATAAGAGAAGGAAAAAACCAAAATGCCGGTGTATACCTGTGATCCCAGCACTCACAGACTGAAGAAGGAGGCTGCAAGCCTGATGCTTAGTGAGCCTGGAGCATGGGGATACTTAAATGCAAATTTTGACCTTTTAAAAATATTTTTATCTTTTTGTGTGTATGACTTTTTTTTTTTTTTTCCTTAAGCACCGAATGGTGAAGTGGAATTGATGGCTTCTTGTCTATCTGAGTGCTGAAAGGGTAGTTAGCCATGTGGGTGGAGACCTTAATGGCACTGAATGAGAGAAAATGAGTTGGCTGGGGTGATGGGAGACAGGTCGGTCCACAGCTGGCCCCTGTAACTTGGCAGGAGAGCAGGAAGCTGATGATCAAGGGGGATGGCTGGGTCCCTCTTCATTTGGTCATTTCCAGGAGCAGACAGTAGTCAAGTGCAAGTTTGAGTGCGAGGTCATGTGTTCAAGCTTCATCCCGAAATATGTCAGAAAGGGGTGTGGTAGGGATGAGAGGCTGCCATTGAGAAGTTGCTCCTCAGGGAGCAGCGAATATCCCACTGAGAACAAGAGCTAGCGAAGAGAGCCAGTGCCCTATCGTGGGGCGAGGTCCTAAGAATATGGAAATTTTGTCCAGGAAGAGGAATGGAAATGGGTTGAAGGCCCGCAGCAAAGAGCGACTCCATCCAAGACAAGGGCTGTCACTGGCAGCTATGAAAGCTCGCCTCACAGCTAGCTCTGAACATGTAGCGTTCCTAGCTTGTTAGAATTCTAACACTGATGTGGTGGCTTGAATGAAAATGACTCCTGTAGACTCATAGGGAGTTGTGCTATTAGGAGGTGTGGCCTTGTTGGAGGAAGTGTGTCACTGGGGGTGAGCTCTAAGCCTTCAGTTGCTCAAGACAGGCCCGGTGTCACTCTTTCTTCCTGCTGCCCGCAGTGGACACAGATGTAGAACTCTGAGCTACCTCATCAGCACCATGTCTGCCAGCGTGCCACCATGCTTCCTGCCATGATGATAATGAACTAAACCTCTGAACTATAAGCCAGCCTCAATTAAATGTTTTCCTTTATATGAGTTGCTGTGGTCATGGTGTCTCTTCAACAATAGAAACCCTAATTAAGACAACTGCCACTAAAATCAGTTCTAGGCACATAAATCAGTTGGTAAGCAGTTTCCTAGCCATTTGCTTTGTCACTGGCAGAAGAGGCAAATGGCTGTCTGTAGTGCCTATTACCATATCAGAGCACATGCTGGCCTCCAGGCTTTCTCACAGAGTCCATGCTGGCACCCTGGCTCTTCTCAGATCTTCTCCCTTCCTTACCTTAAATTTCTCCAGCTCAGGGGCTTGATGGGCACGAAGCCCTGGGTTTTGTCCCAGCACTGTATAAACTGGGCAAGGTGGTACACACACACCCGCAACCCCAACACTTGAGAGGCTGAGGCAGGACAGAGTTTTAAAAGGTCTTCTTTGAGTTTGAGGCAAGCCTGGGCTACATGAGACCCTGTCAAGGAGGTGAAAGGTATGTGTCTAGGGGAAGTAGAGGAGGGAAAAAAGGAAAGGCAGGACAAGAAAAGAAAAAAAAAAGAAGGCTCCCATGGTAGAAGAATGTACACACTAGGTGACAGGTTCCCTGGCTATGGCAGGCTGAACTCCAGCCCTGCTGCTCAGGGAGTCCAGACTATGGTTGTCAAATACCTTCTATGATGTTCTAGGTAAGAGTCTGGCCATGAAGAACCAGCCTGCTTCCATCTTAGGCTTGAAAGCCATCTTATAATAAAGACAAACTAAGTTCATTCATTCCTGTTTATGATTAAACCTCTGTATCTTAAGGATTGGGCTATGTCCCAGCTGAATCTTAACTACAAATGGTTCTGGATGGCTCATTCCAGGAATGGCAACCATGTCTTTGTTTCAGGGGGTCATTATGGCTAACTGGTCATGTTTATGTTCTGCTCCTGTAACCCACATATTTTGCTCACCAAATCCCCCATTTGGAAACCCCCTGAGCTATGACAGCCATGTCTTTCTCACATCTAGGGCTCTCTCTCTAAAATCCCTACTTAGGGTGTGACAGCTGGCTGGCCAGTCCCAGGTACACACGTAAAATAAAGCTTGCTTTAATGAGACAGTTGTGGATTTGCTCTTCATCCTCGAAATCTTCAGGTTTAACAGACAGCTTTACAGACAAGACCATGCAGATCGTTCCCTCCGCCCCTCTGTGCACTGCAGAATCCACAGGGCACTGTGTAAGTGAGTGGGCAGGGCTGCCTGCCTCATGAACAACACGGACAGCTGGCTGTGCTCTGCTGCCTCCTGCCGGGGACCTGTAGCCTTCAGTTGGCCACAGTCTTCAGCACTCCCTGCTGGCCAGCTTGCTCCCTCATTTGTATGACTTGTGGACTTGCACAGAGACTGTTGTTTGAATTTGCAGTGCCTGCCTCGCCTATCAGCTGGCTGGGCCCTTTTGCTCTATGAGAACTTACAAGTTAGGAGTGGCTCTTCTGTGTTGACAGACGGGGACTCATGTGTGCCAAAAGCTGATGGGTGGGGCCCACTGAGGCTTACAGCTTCAAGTCCTGACACCAGGAAGCTTGAGATTCCAGGCTCTAGCGCCAAGACTTATGGCTCCAGGTGCCCACGTTAGAGGCTTGTTGCTCTGGCTTTGGATTGCCAGTGGCCCAGCACTCCACAACTAGTGTGTTTCTCGGCTCCTCATAGCAGCAGTCAGGATCAACTAGTGTCACGGTTCCCTAGCCTCAGTGACACAGGGGAAACTGGAATAAAATTGATGCTCTAAAGGATTTTGCTTAGGAAATATAAAGTCTCAGGGTTAGTGTGGTGGTTTAAATGGGAATGGCCCCATAGATTCATGTGTTGAACGCTTGGCCATAGGGAGTGGCCCTATGAGGAGGCATGGCCTTGTTGAAAGAAGTGTGTCACTGTGGAGGCTTTGAGGGTCGTAGATGCTCAAACTACGCCTGGTGTAGCAAACAGTCTCCTGTTGCCGCCTGGGGATCCAAAGGTAGAGCTCTCAGGTCCTTCTCCAACACCGTGTCTGCCCACAGGCTGCCATGCTTCCTACCGTGACAGTAATAGACTAAACCTCTGAAACTTTAAGCCAGCCCCAGTTAAAATGTTTCCCTTTATAAGAGTTGCTGTGGTCATGGTGTCTCTTCACAGCAATGAAACCCTCACCAAGACAATTAGTATTGCTGTGAGGAAACACGAGGACCAAAAGCAACTCAGGGAGAAAATAGTTTGCTTGGATTATAAATTCACATTATAGTCCATCGCGGAAGTCAGGACAGGAACTTAAACAGGACAGGAACTTGGAGTCAGGATCTGATGCAGAGGCCATGGAGGGTGCTGCTTACTGGCTTGTTCTACATGACTTGTTCAGCCTGCTTTCTTATAGAACCTAGGATACCAGCCCAGGGATGGCACCACCCACATAAGATGGGCCCTCCCACATCAATCACTAATTAAGAAAATGCCCGGGGTGGAGAGATGGCTCGGTGGTTAAGAGCACTGCCTGCTCTTCCTAAAGGTCATGAGTTGAATTCCCAGCAACCACATGGTGGCTCACAACCATCTATAATGTGAACTGATTCTCTCTTCTGGCAGGTGTAAATGCACTTATATACGTTAAAAAAAAATAAAAATCTAAAAAAAAAAAAAAAAAAAAGAAAATGCCCATGTAGGCTTGCCTAAAGCCTAATCTTATGGAGGCATTTCTCAATTCAGGCTCCCTCCTCTCCGGTGACTATACACAATTTTGTGAGTATACACAAAATTAGCACAATTCGGTTACATGAGGTAGAACTTAGTCCTGTCTTCAGTATGGCTGCAAGCGAAGCAGTGAACTAACCAGGCTTGTTAGAAACAGTCTTGTGCCATAATTGAAGTTTATGCTTTCTGTTAAGGTTTGTTCACCAAGATTGTCCTCCAGTTAGACTTATTTCCCACAGCAAAGGGAGACAAGCCTGACTTCCGATGTCAGGGTCTAGAATTCACTGGAGGAAAGACCCAGACTCAAGTAGTATGTAGAAGCAAAGAGTATGTATTCTGCAGAGAATTCCAGCATGCAGGGGAGCTCAAAAACCCCTTTTAAAGCCACAAAGGGGAATTCCTACTTTGGCTACCTAACCTTGATTGGGATTGGCTGGGGCCCAAGGAAGCTACAT
This sequence comes from Psammomys obesus, assembly GCF_907164565.1. Lineage (NCBI taxonomy): Eukaryota > Metazoa > Chordata > Mammalia > Rodentia > Muridae > Psammomys > Psammomys obesus. The sequence goes on along the minus strand of NW_026596234.1, from coordinate 12,444,753 downwards.
AACACTGATTGGGACTGGCTTGCTCTTCAGAATTAAGTCCTCTTAACAACCAGCATTAGGTCCATTTTCATATCAAAGAACATGCCACTCAGGGGACCTCACCCTAGAACAGCCTTCAGTCTGCTGTCAAACCCAGGTTCTCCTATGGAAAAAAAAATATTTGAATGAGCAACTCTGGCGAATTTAGGAAATTGCTTTGTCATCTTGTTTAAATCATTAGGAGTGTGGCTTGAGGCCAGGACTTAAAAGAGATTTAAGGATGATAGTGTATGCCCAAGGCCTATATACACCAGCAAATTTTCCTGTTTGGGGCTGGTTTCCTTTTGTATGTTAGCCAGGATTAGTGAGTGCTATTATTAAAGGGTTTTTCCTTTATTAATCTCTCAAGTGCTTGGAGTGATTTCTCACTGGGAAAGCATATTTATTCTTACCACCAGGTGTCAGGACACTCAGCTCCCATAGTGGCTGTGGCTACCCGAGCCTCAGGTGTCAGTGCTCAGCGTTTACAGCAAGTAATGTTAGCTTGGGGCTTTGGATGCTGGAGCCCTTTTCCTCAGGATTTGGCAGCTCCCAGGAACTCTTCCAGAGACAGGCCCGTAGTCTCTGATCCCAGCTCTTCCATCCTTCCACTGGCCTTTGTCATCTCCCAGTCTCTTCCTCACCACCTCTGAAATTCTGGACTAAGGAGGAAGGGCTCTCCATTCCATTTTGAGAGAGAACACTGATATCTAGGTTCTGCCTTTGGCGGCCATTGCAGGATGTCTGGAGCAGACCTGATTAGAACAAGGCCTCCTGGGGGGCAGGAATTCTGGCTTCAGCCACACTGATCCTTAAGGCTACAGTTTCCTCAGAGTGAGCATAGGTATCCAAAACAGCCAGCCCACCATCAGAGTAATCCAGTCACTTGCCAGAGAAGTAACTTCTCAGTTAATGGCTCCCCTGCCAGGCTTTAAGGTCTGAGGGAGGGGCCTGTCTGCTGCTGCTCACAGGCCTGAATAGTCTTGCTCTAGACGGTTTTACTCTTTAGAAAACAAAAAACAAACAAAATAACCTATTAAGAGAGTACTTAGAAAAGAAATTTAGACTGTTAAAACTAACAGTTATTAGAACTAACAGTCTCTAAACATTGAGAAGTTGTTAACAATGCTTAATGGTACTTAGCTCCTGCCTCAGTGTCCTGGGGAGGGTTGGGTCTCTCTGCCTGTCTCATTTTGTTTACAGTTTTCCTATGGGTCTACATCAGGACATTTTCTAAGCTGGTACTTAGAGGACCACAAGGAAAGCAAACACACTCAACAGCTGTCACTGATCATTGGCTGTGTACAGGGCAGAGCCCATTCAGGTTTTATTCTGAACCTCATGCTGGAGCAAAGAATAAAATACAAGAGACTTCTAAAAAGTTTCCATTCATGTGGTTTCATTTTTGTGGGGGTGGCAGAATAAATAAATCAGATCCTTAGGGTGTCCAAGGTCACAGGTTTGTGTGACTGATATAGTGGAGTCTTTTTTTTTTTAATTATTTATTTATTATGTATACAGAGTTCTGTCTGCATGTACACCTGCACCCCAGAAGAGGGCACCAGATCTCATTATAGATGGTTGTGAGCCACCATGTGGCTGCTGGAAATTGAACTCAGGACCTTTGGAAGAGCAGCCAGTGCTCTTAACCTCTGAGCCATCTTTCCAGCACATTGTAGCCAAGTCTTAGAAAGGCAAATAAGCCCCCATCCTCTCATCCCAGTTACTTGTGTCTGTACAGTCTGGTTCACACTTTTTTTCCTTTTAGGTGACTTTCTCCTTTTTTCTATCAAGGTAATTGATGGTGATGAATATGCACTATCTATCTGTCATTCCACAACAAATTACTGCAAACCTAATGACTTAAAGCAAAATTAATTCCCTTATGGTATTTAATGCATGGCAAAGGCTGAAAGCAAAGCAGACTTGCCAGGCGGGCAGAGCTAAGGAAGTGGCACACTGCGGTCTTGGCTGAGGTTCAGTTCTTCACAGGCAGCTGATCTAAGGCCCTCAGTTTCCCGTCTGTTAGTGCCTGGAGGCATCAGCACTGATTCGGTAGAGCTTTGCCCTGGAGGACCAGGTTGGGGGGAAGGGGGCTTCCACAGGGCACCTCACACTGTAGCGAGTGGCTTGGTCAGATCGAATGGTTAAGTGGCCAGGGTACCAAGGGTAAGGCTGACAGTGCCGCCTCGTAAAACCAGATTGTAAATGGCAGATTGTCTATCTTCTATTTGTTAGAAGCCTGTCACAAGGTCTCTGTCACTACTGGCAGGGAAGTGAGGGAAGTGGATGGCCCTAGGACTTGAATACCAGTGGGCAGGGACCATTGGGATGCATTTGAGAAAGGCGCTTCCTCCTTGAGAGGAGCAAATGAGGAGGGAGGCCGCAGTTTTCTGGAAGAGACGGACATGGTGGCAGGCATGCCCCATCCCCACTGCGCCACGGAAGCCACGAAAGCCAAATGCATGGAGGCCATCCCAGTCACACAACTTCTACGGATGATACCACAGAGGCAGAGCAGCCCATGCTGAACTGGATGGTGACAGTTTTGAAGAGGAAGGTTAGAGCCACCACAGGGGACTGGCCAAGAGTCAGGCCATGCAGAATGGCAATATAGTGGGGCAGTGACACACCAGGATACCCCATTTCCCAGTAACTCGCTGCTATGGTTTGAATCCCAGATGCCCCCACAGGCTCCTGCGAGTCTGAAGGTTTAGCTTGCCGGTTGTTTTGGAGGCTGTGGAGAGTAGAGATGGAGCTGACTGGTGGAAGTGGTTTGTTAGAGGCCTTTGAAGGTTATTCCCACCGTTCATTTTGGCCCAGAGTTCTCTGCTTCCTGTCTGTCATGATATGACAATGCCTCTGACACAGGTTTTTGCCAGTATTTACTCCGCAATGCCTTTCCTGCTGGGATGAATCGAAATCCCTCTAAAACCATGAGTCAAACTAAACCTTCCCTCCTGTAAGCCAATTCTGTCGGTTATTTAGGCCAGAGCATTGCCAAAGTATCCAGGCTTGACTGAAGCAAATGTGCCATCTCCCTTGGCCTCAATTTTCTTGTCCCCAAAATGGGGGTAGATTGTAGTAATTTCTACCTCCTTAGGCTATGGTAGGGTTAACACAGAAATAAAACACCAACAATGTTAAATGATTATCAAAAGTAATTTCATTCCATAATTTCAGTTTTCAGTTATTCTTACTGTACAATCTGATTGAAAGTCTTGAAGATTAACCAAGCATTTCTTATAGTTGTGCATGGGATTTGGAGGCCTTGAATTTCAACTGTCACTGCTTCATAGTGTCTAAGGCCTGGGCTAGCTCCTGGGGGCAGGGATCATCACACAGAGCCTGGCTTCAAGATGACCCCCGTCCCCGCCAGCTAGGACTATATATTGAGGCCATTTTCCTGTCACTGTTGTTAGCGTGTGCTTCCTCACAGCATGGCTGACAGCTGGACTTTGTCTTTGTCATTGTCAGCTCATAAGACAAGTAGCCTAAACTGCCCTCCATTTTCCTACTTTGGTTTTCCAATTGCCAGGGTTACAGGTGTGTGCCACCATGCCCAGTTAGTCAGACTCACCCGGAGGCTCAGGGTCCTAGTGTCCTGGTGTCCCAGCCCAGCAGTCACACAGCTTCCTGCTCCATGCAATCTCCTGGTGTGCATACACTAGGGAGAGAGTGAAGTATTCGGAGCCATGTGGTCAAACTGCCCTCACCGCTGTTCTTTTCAGACTGCTGCCTCAGCAGGTCTGCTCTATACCCTCTTTGTCAAGAGATAACAAGACTTGTCTGTGTCTACGGCACTTGGACCTTCTTGGAGAAAGTCTGTCTGAGGGTGGGTTGGTGTGAAGACATGAATGAGAACATGTGAGAAGCTGGGGAAGGCTGCGCTTACTTGAGTGGTCTTGGAGTGAGACTTAGTGACACTATCCCCAGGCTAGGTGCAGATCCAGCTGCCCCCCTAATTCCACACGGTTGTCCAGAGCCATACAGCATCAAGCAGGGAGTGCCAGAGCTCCCCACCCAGCCCCACGGCATTCCCCACCCAGTCCCTCCCAAGTCTCCCTTTGATTTGCCCACCTGTCTCCATCCCAACCAAAATGTCCTCATCTGTCCTGCACCCACTGCTCAACTCCTCATTCCTGGGCTGGAGCTACACTCAGCGGTAGAGCAAACCAGCATGCATTCTTGACACTGGCCCAAGATCTCAGGTGATGGTTCCTCAGCCCATCCACTCCCCTCCACCTGACCTCTCTGAACCCCTAGATTCCAGACCCTCCACCTTCAAATCCAGTCCTGGATTTGACCAGGACGTGCAGGCCCCAGAGCCCAGCCCGCCCCAGCTCCTTTGCCTTTCCCAGGGCCTGCCTGGTCCATCAGGCCCCAGCTGAAGGTTCCCCTCCTTAGACAAATCAACCCAGCAGTCCCCAAATGCCTGGCTCGGAGCCCAGGCTAGTGTTCTGCCCTGCCCTGCTCTTCTTTACGCTTCAGGGCTCTTCTGACTCCTTCAGTTAATTTTCTCCTGCTTTAGAAGTAAGCTCCTTAGCAGCAAGAAACTTGTCTGCCTGTTCCCTAGGCCACCCCGAGTCTAGGCGAGTGTTCCTATGACTTGCAAGTGCCACAGGAGATGTGAATGGTGTTGAATGCCTGGGATGTCAGAGGTGCTGTGGGGGGAGAGGGGTGGGTTGTGTACACATGGGAGAGGCTTGGCACAGGCTGTGTGTATGTGTGTTTGTGTATATGGGAGAGGCCAATATAGGGTGTGTGTGTGTGTGTGTGTGTGTGTGTGTGTGTGTGTGTGTGTGT
>NW_026596234.1:12357103-12439919 GCF_907164565.1 Psammomys obesus | reverse complement strand
GTGTGTGTGTGTGTGTGTGTGTGTGTGTGTGTGTGTGTGTGTGTGTACACTGGGAAGGCCAGTGAAGGGTGGGTGGGCCGCAGTGACTGCGGAAACTATTTGCAGAGTGACAGTCTCTCCTGGGAAACTTGAAGTAAGCTCCCTTGTGGAGCAGCAGGGCGGCCACAGCATTAGCTTTCGGGGCGGTACCGGGCTCCCCTTCGTCCCGCCCCCCAGCCTCAAGTCGGGCTGGCCAACGTGGCGGAGGGAGGGCGCAGGCCCCAGCTCTGGGGAAAGTTTGTCGGCCACTGCTACAGCGGTGATTTGACCCGGACGTGCAGGGGCCCAGAGCCCGGCCCGCCACTTGCTAGCTATGGGTAAGTCGCTGGCCCGGAATTCAGAGCTGGGGAAGCTGCAGGCCTGAGCCGCGCCCTCCTTCCCCCTCCCCCTGCAGGCAGGGTGCTCCCCCACCCCCCACCCCTGCTGTCCATCTGAATTCCTGGGGAGTGGCTTGGCCACAGGGAGCCCCCAGGAAACCCAATGAGACTATTCTGCGTGCAGACAGGGTCGCTTCGGGGTGCTCAGGATGCTGGGGGCTCTGCAGACAGGTCTGGGGACACTCCAGTCCTGCAGATGGGGCCCGTACACCCAGGAGCCAAGCCAGCCGGCAGATTGCTAAGCACCTCAGTGCTGGGTACTGCTCCAGGCCAGGGCACTGAGAGGTACAGATTATACAGAACTCCTGTGCTGGGTTTGACTCCAGTGAGAGGGGACAGGTCCGCTGATGCAGGGGTTCCAGCCAAGAGGGCGTGTCTTTGCCCCTGCAGGGGACCAAGATTGCTGTTATCTTTTCTGGATTTAGAAATTCAAAGGGACTGTCAGTTCCTCGTCTTCAGTGATATGTAGTTCAGGCCACACACAAGGGCTGGGGCACCCAGCGAGACTGCTCTGGTCTCAGAGGAGAGGAGCCGGGGACAGGTAGTGGACTAGATGCCGTGGAACTCACGGGGTTATGAGGGGCAGAAGGTGTGTTCCTTGTGTAGCATAGGGGGCTAAGGCGGACCTGAAACCTTGTCCAGAAGAGGGTTTTGCCGAGCCCTGGGGAAGAGCTTCCCTGTGGAAGGAATGCAGAGTGGGGTCCAAGCAACTCAGTGAATGAGGGGAGGGGTCTGAGAGGTGAGTACCGGGCAGATTGTGTAGGGCTCTGAGGGCTGTGAAGATAACCTTGGATGCCATTCCAAATGACAGCAGAAGCTGGAGGTTTTCAGCTGCGGTGGTAGGTGGGGTCACTTGAATTGTCTGTGAAAGCCCTAACCCAGAGTACTGAGCGTACTGTGGAGGGTGATAGTAGCTAACACTGGCTGTGAGATAGCTGTTATCCCATTTGTAGATAATGAGGTTCAGAAAGGCTTATTCTGTGAGCCCTGTCAGAGAATAAATACCCTCATTCTAAAAGGGAGGATAGCAAGGAAAACTTGAGCCAGAGCAAGAACCAAACCCGGAAAGTTGGTCAGTACTTACTTCCTGGAGACCCGTGCCCAGCATCCAGGACTCACACCATGATGAGGTGAGCGTCCATGGGCTTGAACTACCTTATCTCCATCAACGGAGACACTAAAGACCACGTGCCTCTTTCTGCACCAGCTCCTCTGTGGCTTTCCTTGGTGGAGGGTTTGGTTCCTCTGACTTCCTGAGGTCTCCATGACAAAGTTCTGCCGTCAACTCCAGGTCCTCTGGGATTCACTGCTGCAGTGGCCTCAGAATCCCTGGCTGGCTGATCATGGTGATGTAAACCCCTAGGAAAACACTTCCGAGGTAGCTCTGGGCCAGCATGGTATCCCCCAGAGACTTCTTTCTCTTCAAGGAAAGCCTTTTAATTAAGCTTATAGTTTTGTTGCTGCAATGGATGGGATTTCTCAGATGCCAACAAAGCATCTTACCTATTGTCCCAGTACAGTGTGCTTGGCTTGTTTTTAATGGTGTGAATCTCTTCAGAGACCTTGCCTTTCTCAGCCCTGACTTTACACAGGATTCCCAAGCTAGGCTGTTCTTCTGCTCTTGCTCCCAACTCTCCCTGTAAACCTGGCAAAGAGCAGCTAGCAATGGCTGTGTCATAGCCTGAACACTGGACTACCTTGAAATTTCCATTCAGCTTAGTTGTTTAAAAATCACTTAAAAAAATTCTCTCTGTCCTCTGTGTGTGTGTATGTGAAAGAGACAGAGAGAGAGGGGGAGAGATGATGATGATGATGATGATGATGATGATGATGATGATGATGATGATGATGATGTAGACTGATGGGAAGAGGAGCACAGAAGACATGTTCCATGCTGAGCTTATGGAGGTCAGTGAACAAACAGCCTTCAGTAACCAGCTTTCTTCCCACCACCTCAGCGGGGTCTCTCTGGCTGCTTTTGTTGTTCTGTGAGCTCCAGGATAGCTGCCCCCAAGCCTCTGTGTGATTCTACTGCCTCTGCTTCCCACCCTGCCAGAGAAATGGTGGGATTACAGATGTGACACCACGTCTGGCTTTCTGTGGGTTCTAGGACTCAAACTCCAGTTGTCAGGCTTGTTCAGCAAGTGTTTTTACTTTTAGAACACCTCATTGTGCCTAAAGTATGACTTTAAAAGTTAGCTTACAAAAGAGTCTTGGGCTGTGGACAAATTGTACACAACTTCTTTGTTGGAAAGTAACCAATGGCCTATAGTCCAATTCTGAATGGAATTTGTATTCGTCTCTGAAGCCTCATAAGCCTGGCCATCGCTGCCTGCATTCTTGTAGGTGTTCTGGCCTTCTGAGCACCTACTGAACATACTCATTAAGCCCTGATAGGCCTAGGAGTATTCTTGGGCTTCTTTAGTCCATATCTCTAAACTCTTGCAAAACCTTCCCACAGACCTGTTTCATAGATTTAAGAATCACAGGGCTAGGCATCGCCACAGCGACAACCCCACTCCTGACACCAATTTCCTTTATTAGTTACTTTCCATAGCTGCAACCCAAATACCCAAGAGAATAACTTGAAAGTAGGCAAGGCTTATTTTTACTTCAGAGTTTCAGAGTGTTCAGTCCATGGTTTCTTGGTCCACTGCATCAAGACAGGACAGCATGGGGGGAGAAGCATACAGTGGGGGACCCTTCCCCCCACAACACCAGCTTTTCGTGGGTTCAATTCATACATAAGTCATAGCAATCACCTCATTTAGCCTGACAGAACCTCTGAGACTGAACCCCAGTGACCATGGGAGGTGAGGCCCCAAGGGGGCCAGGCAGCAATTTTTGGCTGCTTCCTTCATCAGGGACAGGAATAATGGATGGCAGGGATGTTGTGAGTAGGGGCTAGGAAGAAGGTAAATCAAAATAATTTTTCCACCATGAGCATTTTGCCTCTTCATAAAAAATTGACAGCTGAGAAGAGGCAGGAGTGTGAGATCAGAACAAAATCCTATCGCACAAGCATTTGTTAACTAGGAGCATTGATGGTCTGGCTTTGGCACTGGTAAGGCTCGTCCACTTTCTAGCCATGAGTTTATTCCCTGAGAGGTAATACCAAAGCACACCTCATCAAGTTGTGGTGAGACACAAATGAGTTATTAAGCTTGGTGACCAAAGCAGTACCTGGACCAGAGACTGCTCTCAGTCAATCTGGAGTGGGGTTTGGGTGGTTGATGCTGCTGGATGCTTCTAGAGATATCTATGTTTAAATGTGTGACCTATAACTTAAGAATGACCTATACAAACCCAATACCAATGTGGCAATCCCCAAACACATGGGTTATTAATATTACTATTAATAATAAAAGAAATGTCATTCTGAAGGTCATGGACACTAAGAGGTTGTTTTTCCAAGTAAATGAATGGAAATGAAACCTGAGGCCCTCCCTCACATTAGCTGCCATTCAAGTGTCCAGTTGTCTATACGCGGCTGGTCACTGCTATATGAGCAGCACAGGTGCAGATGTGTCTGTGTTCTAGAACCTTCTCCTAGACAGCACCGCTGTTAGATGACAGGAAATGGATCTGTGTGTGTGTGTGTGTGTGTGTGTGTGTGTGTGTGTGTGTGAGAGAGAGAGAGAGAGAGAGAGAGAGAGAGAGAGAGAGAGAGCAGCATAGCAGCCCCAAGCTTAATCCATCTGTGAAAAGCAGGCTTGGCAACAAAAAGCAGCGAGTAGAGAACCGAGTGCATCTAAATTGATCTTGGCAACTCTTATGTTGAACTGGAAAGCTTCCAGTTTTAACTGGTTGGGTGTCAAGTGATCTGGAAACTTGGGGATGTGAGTGTGGTCCCTTCGTGACCAGCCTTGAGGATATATGAGCTGAGGGTGAGGGAGATCATGGCTGACAAACACTGGGTCACTGCTCTGTGTTTTTCTCCAGTGTCTCTGCTCACAGTCGCCTTATAATCCCACTGTTTGTATTTCTTCCTTCTCAACCTGTGCAAACCCTCAAGGCTTAGTGACCTAGATTCTCCCACCGCCCACCACTTCATTAACATCTGCTTTTGAATTCATGAATTCCACTTGTTCCTTGGGGCTATTTTTCTTGCATTTTTTTTTCTCATTCCCTTACTTGGAGAAGTCATTTATGGTTAGGTTATTTTGGGGTTTCTGATGAAAATCACCTGCCTGCCTCTTTGACTACATCCCACAGTCTTGGGCTTGTGGCCTTTCTGTTCCCTGTAGATGGCTATTTTTATCTTATTTCTTCTCCTCTGCAAGCCTTTTGTGTTTTGAGACAGAGTCTCGCTGTGTAGACCAGGCTGGCTTCAGACTCTTTATACTCCTCCTGCCTTACCCTATAGTCTGCTGGGTCTGCAGCCTGCTTATGTCTCATAGGAACACATAGTTTCATGATTCTTAAGGAAGGAGGTGACTTCCTGAAGGTGCACCCTGATTTCCACAAACTGATTTCTTTTCCTTTGGCAGTCTGGGCATAGAACCAGAGCTCCATTCACTGTAGTCAAGCACTGTTGTCTCCAGGCTCACACAACTGCTTCCTATAGACTCTGGTCATTCACTCTTTCTCTGTTTTGAAGCTGGGCCAAGTGGCATGTCCCAACTACAGGAAGGCTGAGACAGGAGAATCTCTTGAGCCCAGAATTTTGAGGCAAGCTTGGGAAACATTGAGACTACTCAGAGAGGGGAAGGGACTGGCCTTGTGTCACCCAGTTAGTTAGCTGTGACAACAGACTTGTCATTTCTGATTATCTAACATATTGTCCTTGTCTCCATTAGCAAGTATATTAAAATGACTTTGTATCCTCTTCAAGTCCTCCAACTTAAAAAAAAAAAACCAACAGTAAGTGACTAGACATTGAGAGAGCTCTACCATCTCCATAAAACAGTGAAATCAAGTGTTTAAAAATTAAGATTAGCTAGGTGGTGGTGGCACACACTTTTAATCCCAGCACTCAGGAGGCAGAGGCAGGAAGACCTCTGATTCTGAGGCCAGCATCAGAGTGAGTTCCAGGACATCCAGGTATACAGAGAGAAACCCTGTCTCAAAAAAACCAAAACCCACACCAAAAAGTTAAAATTGAAATTAGACCACCAATCACCTTACTCCCCTGTAAGCTATCAGAGGCTCATTCCCCTAAAAAAATAAGATTCTTCATTGTCCTGGTGACCCAAAGAACCCCTCGTGATCTGGTCCTTGTCAGCCTCTCTCACCTCAAGTTTCCCATTGCTCACCCTCGCTGGACTCCAATCTCTCCACCCTGGCAGATCAGCCCAGAGCTCAAAAGCTCTCTCTCCACCTTAGCTCCGCCCCTTACTCTGTGACCTTGCCAACATTTTGTAACCTCTCTGTTCTGCGTGGATGAGGCTGATGATGGCAGAGGGATGGTGTGAGAGTCACTAAGGAACGATGAGCACAGCTTTCACGACACGATGTGTGAACATCACACACGGACCGCTGTACATACTCCCAGGTGCTCACATACCGAAGGCTTCCTGCCTCAGGGCCTCTATACTTGCTCTTCCCACTGTACTGTCTGTCCTGGTACATTTCTCCAGTTTCTCCCTCACTGTGTTCAGGTCTTCCCAATTGTCCCCTCCCCAGAGAGGCTTTAGATGACTCCTCTGTGTAAAGCAGAACTCTGCAGCGCTCCTCCACTGCCTGCTTTCCCCGTGTGGTGCTGTGAAGTCTTCACCTGAAATTATGTGAGCTTTGCCATCTGGCTGGCTGGGTGCCAGGTCCTGGACAAAACCACTGCAGTGCCAGCCTTAGGAGCACATCCAGCATGCGGTAGATGCTGGATGGGTGGGTGTCCATGACAATGGACATGAATATGAAGATGGGTGGGAAACGGATGGATCTGTGGATAGATATATCAATAAATCAAGGGATGGTTGGGCAAATTAAAGGGTAAACAGAGAGATAAATGGATGGATGGGTGGATAGATAAATTCATGACTGGGTAGATTGGTAAACACGAAGGAGGAAGGAAAATAGGATGGATGAGTATGTGTGTTAGTGGAAGGAAGGGAGGGAGGGAAGGCTGGATGGAAGGAAGAGTTGGCTGGAAGGATGGATGGGTGCGTGGATGAATGGATAGGTGGAAGTCTATGTGGGTGGATGGATGGGGCAGGAAGGGAAGGAGGAAAGAGGCACAGTAGACAGATGGCTGTCTGGTTGATTGGGTGGGTGGGTGGATTGATGGATATGTGAGTTGATGGAAGAAGGAAGAGGAAGTAAACCAAAGATTAGTAGTTGACTGATTAGATGTTTATAGGTATAGATAGATGGGTGGAAAGAGAAAAGGCTTGTGGAGACAGGCTGAGTAGATGGCTGCCTGGTTTGTTAGACTGTGGGCTGGAATGACAAATGGATTTGTCAATGGAAAGAAGGAAGGAAGGAAGGAAGGAAGGAAGGAAGGAAGGAAGGAAGGAAGGAAGAAAGAAAGAAAGAAAGAAAGAAAGAAAGAAAGAAAGAAAGAAAGGACAGAGAGGTGGTCGAACAGTAGACTGCTGGATTGATGGACAGTGGGCAGACAGAAGGAAGGATGGATGAAGGATGTGGTACATGGACCCTCTGGTGAGAGTCACTGCCCCTGCCCTGTCACTTTTGTTTTCCAGGCCATCGCCCACCTGTCCTCCCACTCTGTGCCTCCGTGTCTCTGCTGGGTGGCCTGACCTTTGGCTATGAGCTGGCTGTCATATCCGGTGCTCTGCTACCATTGCAGCTTGACTTTGGGCTGAGTTGCCTGGAACAGGAGCTCGTGGTGGGCAGTCTGCTCTTGGGCGCTCTCCTCGCTTCCCTGGTTGGCGGCTTCCTCATTGACTGCTATGGCAGGAGACGAGCCATCCTGGGGAGCAATGTGGTGCTGCTCGCTGGCAGCCTGATTCTGGGTCTGGCCAGCTCCCTGCCCTGGCTGCTCCTGGGCCGCTCATCCGTCGGCTTCGCCATCTCATTGTCCTCCATGGCTTGCTGTATCTACGTGTCAGAGTTGGTGGGGCCGAGGCAGCGGGGTGTGCTGGTGTCCCTCTATGAGGTGGGCATCACCGTGGGCATCCTGTTCTCTTACGCCCTCAACTATATACTGGCTGGCACCCCATGGGGCTGGAGGCACATGTTTGGCTGGGCGGCTGCACCTGCTCTGCTGCAGTCTCTCAGCCTCCTTTTCCTTCCTGCTGGAACAGAGGGCACAGCAACCCACCAAGACCTCATCCCGCTCCAGGGAAGGGAGGCCAGCAAACTGGGCCTAGGGAAGCCACGGTACACCTTTCTGGACCTTTTCAGGGCCCGGGACAGCATGCAGAGCCGGACTGTGGTGGGGCTGGGGCTGGTGCTCTTCCAGCAACTAACGGGACAGCCCAACGTGTTATATTACGCCTCCACCATCTTCCGCTCTGTTGGCTTCCAAGGGGGCTCCTCAGCTGTGCTGGCTTCCGTGGGGCTGGGGACTGTGAAGGTGGCCGCCACCCTGACTGCCACGGGGCTGGTGGACCGTGCGGGCCGCAGGGCCCTTCTGCTTTCTGGATGTGCTCTCATGGCCTTGTCTGTCAGTGGCATAGGCCTGGTCAGCTTTGCTGTGTCCCTGGACTCGGGCCCTAGCTGCCTGGCCACATCCAACACCAGCCAGCGGATGGACCTGCCTCGCAGCTCGGGTCTGCTTGTGCATTCACCTCCACCACCAGGGCTAGGAACCAGTGGGGGCCAAGGGCAACCGGTCCTGCCAATCACTGAGAGAACGGAGCCCCATCCAGTCACCACAGTGTCCTTGGGGCCAGCCCTGAATACTGCCTCTCCAGGTCCCCCGGGCCCCATCCTGGAGCACACCCTGCTATGCTGGTCTGCGCTGGTTTGCATGATGGTCTATGTGAGTGCCTTCTCCTTTGGATTTGGACCAGGTAGGAGGGCTTATGGGGCAGGTAAATCCAGCCTTCTTTCCCTTTGAGTGGGCCTTCTAGGTCTAGGGACACTGGCGCTCTAACGGTGGGCGACTGAGGCTCCAGGGTTCCTTGCATATAGCAAGGGGCCCTAACACAGCCACAATCCAATTGCACTTGCAAGTTTTTAAGCCCACTCCCCTTCCTCGACCCCAGCACGAAATTTTAAGCTTTAGGTCTCTTCAAACCTTGGCTCTGTCCCTGAGACGCTGGAAAAGAATGTAATGAGTCAGATAAAAACCAGACATTCCAGTTTGCCTATGACCCTCCTCTTAGCACTGAGTGTCCCATATCCCAGGGACACAGCTACTCAATGGGATTCTTGCAGGGACAATCGGGCGTGCAGTTGGGAGCATCTGGGGCAAAGAGTGTGACACAGGGCTCAGCTAACGAGGGTGGGAGGTGGCCTGCCCCGCTCATGGGTACTCAGAAACTCTTTTCTCTCACCCGCCAGTAACTTGGCTAGTCCTCAGTGAGATCTACCCTGTGGAGATCCGAGGGAGGGCCTTCGCCTTCTGCAACAGCTTCAACTGGGCAGCCAACCTTTTCATCAGCCTCTCCTTCCTTGACCTCATTGGTGAGTGTTCTGGCCTCAGCCCAGACCACGTGGGCCCAGCTGGGACCCAGAGACAGTTTTCTCCCAAATTTGCTGGGTCACAGTGGCACGAAATCTGATGCAGCCCGGCCTATGAGCCAGAAGGGAGTATTTTGTCTCGAGTCACCTAAATGAGTGGGCGTTGGTGGCTTCAGGCAGAGCCAGTCCTGGCTTTTCCCACCACAGGGTCTGTCCTTCATTCTTTCTCAGCTCTGCTTATCACTTGGGGCCTTTGTCCCTAGTCTTTCCTTTCTCGTGGTATAAGGGCCACCAGGCCCCTGTGCCTCTTTCTCATGAGATACGGTCCAAGTCCTGGGCCCTGCTCTCATTAGCTCAAAAAGATCATTTGCCTCTCCCACGGCCAACGGCATCCTTCACCCTAGGCAGGTCTTAGGCCTGGGTTACTTTTCTACTCCCCATGGTCAAGGGTTTCCTTGCCTAGCTCATGAGGCTGTGGGGCCATTTTGGAGAGGCCACACATATGTTGGTCTCCTGTCTTCCTTCTTCCAGGAGCCTTCTCCCTGGAGACACTGTGGGATGGATGAAGTGGGAGGGAGGAAGGGGTGAGAGGAGGGACCCATAGAGATTCCTGCCCTAGCCTCATCTCCCTCTCACAGATGGGGAAATGGGTAATTGCTAAGTCCAGCCAGGTGTCAGAGGACTGGAGCCTGGCCCTACAGACCCGGCCCAGAGCTCCCACTGCTCAGGGAGGCTGATGAAAAGGTGATCTCGGCTGCCAGAGAGAAAGGCGCCCACACAGAACCTGGCTTCCCTGTCTACACAGTCCCTACGTTCAAGGCCCCCCCTCCCTGTCATGGGCCCCCTGACTTTAGAGGGCCATGGGGTCATCTCTGATGCGGTCCTTAAATCTGGGAGGAGCCCTCCATTTTGGGTTCAAGCAGTGGCTCTTGTCTTCCTGTTCTCCTGGCTCAGGTCCAGTCTAGACCAACTGTAGCTCAATTTGCAGGGTGACTCTTTGTGGCCTTCCGGAGCAGAAGCTCGGGAGACATCTTTGTCATGGTCCTTGCAGCCGGCCACACCTCCATTTGGATGTTCTGACTCTGAGGGACCTTTCCTTCCACACAAGTTGCCCTCACTGTGTTGATGACTCCAGTCTCAGGGACAGCTGGCCATATTCGGGCTTTCAGGTCCTTTCCTTACCTGAGAGCTTGCCAGCCACTCTGCAACCAGCCATCCGTGGTCCTGGGTAAACTGCTGGTTCTACACCTAGGACCTGCTGGGTGGGCCGGGCTTCAAGAGTGGGGTGCTCAGCTTCTGACCCTCACTCCCAACATTGTGTCCCAAGGTGCCATCGGCTTGGCCTGGACCTTCCTGCTCTATGGGCTGACTGCTGTCCTCGGCCTGGCTTTCGTCTACTTACTTGTTCCTGAAACGAAAGGACAGTCATTGGCTGAGGTAGAGCAGCAGTTTCGGACGAGCAGGTACTTGGTAGATAGGGGTGGGGCAGGGGCTGGGACGGTGCCTCAGAGGTGGGGCCCTTCAGGACCTCAGGCTCTTCTTCCTTTTGGCAGAAGCTCACCTCTCCTCCTGCCATTGTCTCCAAGCCATTTTTCTTCAGCTATTTTGTATCATCTGACAACCTTAAGGCCCAGCTCCTGGATTTGTGTGTGTGGTGGAGGGATTAAACATGGGCCCAGGCACATGTAACCAACTGTAAGCATTCTACCACTGAGCTCCAGCTCAGCCATAGCTTTTGTTTTTGATCCCACCATCTAGTCCATTTTAACCTGGGACCTGCTGACTAGCTCAAGCCAACTTTATGCTTGCAAGCTTCCTGCCTCAGACTTCTGATGGTTAGAACTGCCAGTGGGAGCCACCCTGCCAGGCTTTCCCAATGAGTTAAAATTTAATTACAAAGCTGACACACACCCATAATCCCAGCACTTGGCGATGCAGTGGCAGGTGGATCTTTGTGAGTTTGAGGCCAGCCTGGTCTACAAAGCAAGTCCAGGAGACCCAAGGCCACACAGATAAACTCTGCCTCAACAAACCAAATAAAAAAAGAAAGAAGGAAGGAGGAAGGAAGGAAAGAAATTTAATTCATTAATTACAAAACTGCAGAGTACTGGAATCTTAAAACCACAGAATCTTAGTCTATGAGCATTGGAGAAGAGAACACAGCTGCAGCCCAATCCGTGTTCCACCAGGTGTTAGTAGTAAGCCCTAGCAGCTGTGCCCCAGGCAGGTTTGAGGCCTTTGGGAATGTAGCAGAGGACAAGGATGACAAGTCACTGTCCTCAATGAACTGCTGTTCAAGTCGGGAAGGAGCAGATAATAAGCGAACAGACCATCAGAGAAGAGCGGTCTAAACCAACGACATTTAATGAGAAGAAAAATCGAGCAGCGTTCGTTACCTTGCTGGGAGATCAGACAGAGAAGGAGAGGATCAGGGGTTGTGGCTCAGTGTCAGGGAGGACCTTTCTGAGCAGATGCAAGTTTAGCCAGCAAGGGGGGAAGGCAGCCATGTAAAGGCGAGGGGAGGAGCATCCCTCATGGAGGGAGTAGCTGGTACAAAGCCCCTGAGGTGGGACTGTCTGACCGGGGGAGGGAACAAGGGATCCCATGGGACTGGAAGAGGGAGGGAAGAGGGTGAGAGGTGAGAGTAGCCAGATGGATCTAGGCCATTTCAGGCCTGGAGCTGACAAATGGGATTTCAGAATCTTAGCATCCTGGGAGAAAAGGGAAGGGACAGGAGCACAGAAAGGGGCTGAGGGTGTTGCAGTGATGAGAAAAATATCCTGAGAGGAGTGTGGGGAGTGGAGATGGAGTGAGGGGAGAGGCTGAACCTCCAGGAGACAGATGGCTGAGGTGGGCATGGTGCGGTCACTCTGGCTAGGGTGCTTGGGTTTAGGCTGTCACACAGAGGTTTCCTGAGAATTCTCCAGGAACGTGACCCTGGTTGCCTGTGCGAGATGTCCTGTGGCGGGCGCTTTGCCGTCATCAGTGACACAGCTCTATGAATGAGCGAGATGGGGTTCAAGGGCAGCTGGTGCCTGAGCTGACACCTGAGTGGGGAGAAAAGGCCAGCAGCTTCAGAGCTGGGGGAATGATCTTGGAGGAGGGACGAGCAAGCGCAAAGGCCATGGCTGGAGCGATGGTGTTTGGAGAGAGGGGCACCTGAGGCCAGGGTGGCTACTGTGTTAGAGTGAGCACTACAAAACAGGTCCTCACTGCGACATGGAAGGGTCTGGCTCTGGGTTTGGAAAGGACATAGTAGCTGGGATGGAGGCGCAGTAAAAGCCTACAAAGACTGTGCAGGCTGGAGAATGTTAGAAAGGAACCAGGAAGGGGCAGAACACAGTGAGGGCAGGAAAGTCCACTACTTCCTGCCCAGGCCAGGCTGCAGGCCTGCTGCTCTCTGATTGTATTGTTTCCTTGGCAGGTTCCCTCTGAGCTTTGGCCACAGGCAGAACCCCAGCGGTATCCAGTACCAGCGCCTGGAGGTCTCCTCAGCCTCCTGAGGGATTCATTTGCTTGGAAGACGCTGGGACACTGGTTTCAGGAGTCCATCTCGATCCAGATTTTCTTCTGTAGTGACCCCTGCCCCAGAGGTTGCTAGGTTGAGAGATGAACCCCAAACTCTTCATTTTGAATGTGAGACTCCAAGGGTTCTGGAAGGTCTAGCTCCATACCTCAGTTTCCCCAAAGAGTTGGCTTATCTGCAATGTTTATGACGATAGCCTTTGTGGTGTCTACACCACGGTGCTTCTCAATTAACCTGGGAAAGAGGTATCTCCTGCCACCATCCCAGACCGGCAGAGGCTGAGAGTCTCTGCCTACCTTGTCCACTTGCCAGGGCCTTAGTGGTCGGGAGCCTGTTTTTGCCACCTGCTTCCTCTTGCCCAGGGTATTTTTTGGGTGTTGGGACTCTGGCTGGGGACAGAGGAACATAAGCAGTCAGCAAGGGCCCTGTCAAGTGGCTCTGGGGACGGAAGCTTATTTAGCAGAGAGTGTACCTTGAGGCACCCTGAAATGCAAGAGCTGGGCCCCAACATGTGACAAGTGCTAGGAACCCAACAGCTCCCAGGGTACAGCAGGGGGCTATGAAGGAAGGACTCACCCAGGTGTTGGTGGTGTGGCTTCTACTTTGGGTGCTACTGACTTCCTCAAGCTTCAATTTATTTATCTGCAGAACTGGCCCAGCTGTGCCCCCCAGGATAGACTGACTTCCTCCTTCTCTCTCCGGAGGGTCTTCAGTGAGCCCTCAGGGGCCTTCTGACGCTTCCTTTGGGGCATTGTCAGGGGTCAGTCAGCTGGAGACAAGCAACTGGCTGGCTCAGGTCAGAGGTCACATAAAGAGGACATCGATAGGACAGAGTTCCCAGACACTGGGTAGCTGGCCTCACTGGTGCTGCCAGCCACACCCTTCTGGTTTTCAAGCCTGGCCCGGTAACCTTTCTCTGTTTCTAGATATTTCATTTGTAGCCAGTGGCATGCTGGATTCCGTGTGTGCTGGCTCCCCAGGGCCGACTGCCACAGAGTCTAGATTTCTGCAGACTGGTTGCTAAGCCCTGCCTTTATTTTTAAACAAAAAAGTCTTAATTTGTAATAAAATTAATACAATTATAATAGCCAAGACTCAAATATCATCACCTTCCTCAGGGTGTGGTGGCGCGCGCCTGTAATCTCAGCACTGCTGAGACTAGAGGATTGGTAGTTGCCCAACTAAATAAATAGGTAAATACACAAACCAAACTTGTGTCACCATATCCTAACTTCTCTGCTGCGCTGCCCCCTCCTCCTCTGTGCTGCTGGATGGCGCTGAACCATCCTCATGGGGCCTGATGGAGCTGGAGGAAAGTACCGGCCGTTGTACTGGTTCTGCATTCAATGTCATCAAAACAAACCGAAAAAAGCATCTTTGCATTCCAGAGGTTAGGAAGCACTGTAGACCAGGGCTTGGTTCATTGGTTGGTTGATTTTTCTGGAATTGAGAACTGCTGGGTCAAGGGTCAATTACACAAGTGAAACTCAAAGGTGCCTCCTGTGTGTAACGTTGTACACAGCACAGCAAACGGGTCGTGTGTGACAATTCCTCCACTCTGGTCAGTTCAGCAGATGCTTGCTGGTGCCCTGGGTGGAGGGACAGGGGGAGGGGCTCTTGAAGTAGGAGTTTCTTTGAAGACTCACTTGAGTCCATGTGGTGATCTGCTAGAAGCTGGCTTGTGAGAGGGCACATGATGTTTTTCTGTGAGCTCTCTGGTGCAAGGGGTATGACTCTGGCCAGCTAAGAACATTCGTGGGTGGACTCTGAGGAGAGGAGATATATAGAAGCCCACGGACAGAAAAACATCACTTTTTGGATCAACATCACTGCACTGATCTTCATGCTTTGACCCTTGACTACACAGAGAAAAACGTCCCCGAAATCTCTGGCAATCCAACCGAGTCTTGTGGCTTTCTCTGACTCGTCCCGATCTTCTGGATCAGGCTGATTCGCGCTGCTGCTTCATGTTGGCCTTTGGACTGGACGGCTGGTATCCAGACAACGAAGAGCGGACTCATCCCAAAGAACTACTTCTAAAAAGGTCTACAACCCCTTTAACTAATAACCTTCTTTCTCCCCTACCTCAGGTCAGTGGGTGGAAGGGAGGAAGCAGCATTTAGGAACCCTAAACAAAGCAGGTTTGGTGAAAAATCTAAGCCAGAAAGCTCTGATATACATCTCACCTTCTGGAATGTGTGTCTCTTATCTAGCCCCAACTGGCACCCCAACTGCTTCCAGAATGCTCTTTAAATGAAATGTCTTTTCCACACAAATGCCTACGTTTTAAAAATTGTATTTTGAAATAAATTATTTCAAACGAAAAGGTATATGATGGTTTCTATTTCTGCACAAACACACATTTATTGTCTGTTGGTATTGAGCATTGTTTCAGACCCCAAGGGCAGAGTTCTGAGCTAGATAAGGTCCCTGTACTTGTTCTGATACTCTGGCTGGGCGGTGGGTCCATGAGAAATAGAAAAGGAGATGAAGGAGAGGGGAAGGGAGGGACAGGAAAAGGAAGAGAGTGAGAAAAAAAAATCATTGATTGACAGACACTGAAGAGGAGGCAGATGATAGACGGGTTAGAGATGACAGACAGCAGGCTGATGGGTGATATATAGGTGGCCATAATTCTCTCTTACTCACCCGGCCAGGGTGCAGGCTTGCAAGCCCTTGACCTTGGGATTCACTCCAGATCTATGCAACCATTCCAGCATTTGAGAGTAACCACCTCAAGAATGAAAGAAAATCCACCTAACTGTAGTAATCTCAAGGAAGTGAGACCAGGAGTGTTAGAGCGACAGGAAAAGTCTTAACTCCCCACCTAGAACCATCTAGGTTTGCCTCAGGTAAACCATACCTGTGTTTACATGGCTCCCATAATGTTCCATTCCTATAAAAAGTTACTAAATAAAAAAATCTTTTAACAATACTTTAAAAAATATGCATGTTTGCTTGCATGTGTCTGTGTGTGCGCACACATGTGTGTTGGTCCCTGTGGAAGCCAGAAGAGCCATCGGTTTCCCTGGAGGTGGAGTTGCAGGTGCTGGGTGCTGGGAGCTGAACCCGGGGTCCTGTGCAAAAGTGGCAAGAGCTCTTGACTGCTAAGCCATCTCTCCAGCCCCCCCAAGACTTTTTTTTTAAAAAACGCTTTTGGAAACACTGAAAACTCTAAATCTTAAAGGTTAAGGACTGTCCACAGTGTACATGTTACAGAGAATGTTTGGTGTTTGCTCACCTTCTTCCTTTGCCTATGATGATAAATCAAGCCAATATTAGAAGACAGAAGCTACACGGAGAAACCCTATCCCAAAAACACCCCCAAAAGGAAGGAAGGAAGGAAGGAAAGAAGGAAGAAAGGAAGGAAGGAAGGAAGGAAGGAAGGAAGGAAGGAAGGAAGGAAGGAAGGAAGGAAGGAAGGAAAGAAAAAAGAAAAAAATGAAGACAGAAGATGTGTGGTGGCCCATGCCTTTAATCTCAACACTAGGGAGGCAGAGGCAGGTGGATCTCTGTGAGTTCTAGGCCAGCCTGGTCTACGCAGTGAGTTCCAGTACAGCCAGAGCTACATAGCAAGATTAAAAAGCAAAAACTAAAACAAACAAAAATGTTATATCCAGGCATCTTACTTTCTCTTCCTCCTTTTTGTTGTTGTTATCTTTTTGAGACAGGGTTTCTCTGTGTAGCCCTGGCTGTCCTGAAACTCACTGTGTAGACCAGGCTGGCTTCATGCTCACAGAGATCCACCTGCCTTTGTCACCTGTAAGGCTGGGCTTACAGGTGCTCCCCACCATGCCCGGTTTCCCAGGAGGCTGAGTTCAGAAACACCGTGTTCTGGCCAAGGTCAGGAGCAGAGTCAGCCGTTTCTCCTGTCATCTGGCTGTTTCTGCTGCCTCTGTAGAAACTTGATTTACATGTGTGCCAAGGCAACGCCCCAGATTTCCTGGTAAAGAGTGTGGCAGTGGAAACAACATGTTTTCATTTTCTTTCTCACCCGCATCTAAGCTTTTCTGCTTTCTCTGTGCCTGGGTATCCCCTGCATTCAGCCCTGCGAAGTTGCTAAATTCTTACAGACTTTCGGGCCAGATGCCACCTTAAGTCTCTGGTTTCGACAGTCTGGGCTGGTGGTTGCCAAGATATGACCCAAAAAAATTCCTCTGGAGCCGTTTGTCAGTCAAAAGTCAACTTCTGGGGAGGGAGGACTTGGCAACTGTGCCCAACGTGGGTGCCACAGATGGTTGCCCTCTGCTGGGACTGAGCTGGGCACTGGACAGGTTGCTATGACATCCCAGGAGGTTAAAACAATCGCTTTGGCTCCTCACCGCCCCTTATCAGCATCTCAGGCCCTAAGCAGTGCCTCAAACTCTCCCACAGTGGGGCACTGAGGGCCCCTGAGTTTTGACCATCAGTGAGTTAGGTTTTGAAGGCGGTTTCATCTGAAACATGGACAAGCTCCTAAGATTTCCAGCCAGAAGATCTTGTTCCATGGCAAGTGGGTCAGGAATGACCAGCTCCTGTCCCTGTGCTTTTCTTTGGCTGTGAGGTTGTTTTCAGGGCTATGAGCTCCACATGTTGAAAGCACAGTCAGAAAGATGCAAACATGCTTCCTAGGATTTAGGGGTTGCTTCCCTGTCGATCCGCTCTCAAGTTTGCCTATAGGTCCCAGGCAGCCCAAAGTCTGACACCTTGCTTGGGTTTGTTTCTCTTTGGTGGCAGATGAACAATCCGTGGAGCTTCAGAGGCCAAGCAGCTGCCGTCTCTAACATTTAGAATTTTCTAAGCATGCATTCGTATTTACACAACCAGGTTCTGTTTTCTTACCTGGATAGAAACTGTGGAAAGGCTAAATCTTCTTCCTCCCCTCCCTTCCTCTGTCCCTCCCAGCCTCCCTCTTGCTCTTCCTCCCTATCCTTTTCCTGCCAGACAAGACCTTACTCTCTGTAGCCCAGACTGGTCTGGAACTCCTCAGCAATCCTCCTGCTTCAGCCTTCCAAGCGCTAAGACTATAGGTGTGACCCACCATGCCCGCAGCTCTCTTAGCCTCAATAGCCCTGACCCATAAGCTGGACTTCCAAAACAGACGTGCGCATCTTGAGAGCTGGAAGATCGTAGCTCATAGTAAGCCAGAGGCTTACTGCTCTGGGCTTAGAGCAAAAACACTCAGCCACTGGAGAGACAGCCCGTGAGCCTTGGCTCTTTAACTGCTGGTATCTTTTACTTTTGTAGGAATGGGGTTTATAGTCCTCCACCCTCCACTCTTCCCGGCTGCTCCCCTCAATGCCTCTGGTTGCCCATAGCCTCTCGCCTTCTTGTCCTTGCTTCCCTATAGTTTCTCCATCACCCTTCGGAACTTTTTTATTTATTATGTATACAGCATTCTGCCTACATGCCAGAAGAGGGCTCCAGATCTCATTATAGATGGTTATGAACCACCATGTGGTTGCTGGGAATCGAATTCAGGACCTTTGGGAGAGCAGACAGCGTTCTTAACCTCGGAGCCCTCTCTTCAGCCCTCTTCGGAACTCTTAACACTTCCCTTGCAGAACAGAAGTCCTGGGTTTTGATTCAGTTTCCAGCATCTAGCTCAGCCTGCTCCACCGGTGGCAAATCCAAAAGTGGACAAAAGTCCTCTTGGGAGAAGCCTTTATTGGGCCTGATGCTGCAGAACGAGGCAGGTAATGCATGGACGAGAAGTCTCCCGGTCACTCCAAGGAGACTGAGAAACAGGCTGTTTACAGACCCGGAAAGGGGTTTGGCACCCAACTGTGTAGGATTCGAATTCCATCAGTCCCAGCCTTGCTTGTGTGTGGCTTCCTGGCAAATAGATACACCACCATTCATGGCTGGCCCAGTTGGGTTTTGCTTTGTTTTGTCTGTTTTTGTCAACTCGACACAAACCTAGACATATCTGAAATGAGAGAATCTTAATTGAGAAAATGCTTCCCTAAAATTGGCCTGTAGGCAAGTCTGTGGGGGTATGGTCTTGATTAATGGCTGCTGTGAGAGAGCCCAGTCCTCACGGGCAGAGCCATCCCTGGTCTTGGGTTGTATAAGAAAGCAGGCTGACGTGAGGAGCCAGCCAGTAAGCAGTGTCCCCATGGCATCTCCTTCAGTTCCTGCCTCCGGGTTCCTGTCCTGAGTTCCTGCCATGACTCCCTTGGAAGATGGACAGTGCTGTGGATGTGTAAGCCCAGTAACCCTTTCCTCCCCAAGTTGCTCTTAGTAGTGGTGGTTCATTGCCGCCATAAACACCCGAACTAAGACAACCTCTTCACAGTGCAGCAGTCACAGGCCTTTTGTCACTGCGTGCCACCTGTGTGCCCTGAGTGAGAGCAGCCACAGCGTGAGCAGGCTCATCTGGAGTCCACTGAGACTGGGCTACACCCATCTCACAGTTGTTGGGGTATTTTTTTACTTAAAAAAAAAAACCCTTTTATTTACATTTCTTATATCTTTTCCTCCCTACTCCACCCCAATCCCTTCCAACAACCCAACGCCAGGTAGGAGAGAGAAAGGGTTAGTGGGAGAGGGAGCGCAGTCCTCTTAGCTAATTCCTGCTGGTTAGGGTCGTTAGGTTCCTTAGAGCCAGTCCAACCCTTGTTTCAGAAGATCTCCAATTTCCTGTCTCACAGCAGCAACCAGGAGCAGCAAGGGGGAAGCAGGAGCAGTCTTGTTCTTCCTCTGAGCCTCCACACTCTCTGGGTTCTGGCATTTATTGTCTCTCCAGAGTCCTCAGATTCAAACTATCTGCAGCTGGCCAAGAGCTCCTCTCAGAGCCCACATGAGGCAAATAGTCTGCTGCTGTGGACCATGTCAATCAGTCCCACTCCCCACACCCGGGACCAAAACCAAAGCATGTTTATATCCACAATTCACAGTTGCTGGTCTGACAGTATGGCTGTCAAAGCCATCCACCCACCCATCCATCCACCCATCCACCATCTTACCATCCTCTCTGTGATACCAACATGGGTGGAGGGAAGGATTCTGGCTACCCATTGAACTCTCCTCGGCCTTTGGGTTTCAGCCAAAAGAGAAGCACGAAGATCCCCCTAGTCACACATCCTGGTGCCTTCACTTCCCTGTCCCCACTTGACCAGACATCCTTCACACTCTCTGTCCTGCTGGTCCTGTGGGCAGCTGTCCTCTCCTGTCTGCACCAACTCACACATAGGGAATACCTGTACAGTCTCTTCATTCCCGAACTCACACAGTACAGCAATCCAAGAGCCTTTGTAACCTGTGTGGTAACAGGATCAGCTGTGCCGCTTAGACAGGATCCTCTCCTGGTTTTCTCCCCTGGGGACAATTTCCTGAGGGCACAGTTCATGGCTGCCACTGGCCAATGAGCCTTCCACCCTCCACATTCCCGGGTAAGGAAGAGCAACAAGACTCTTGACAATGGGATTTGAACCCAGGTCCTCTAGAAGAGCAGACAGTGCCCTTAACCACTGAGCCATCTCTCCAGCCTCCAGGAGTAGTTCTTAAAATCTTACGAAAATTTCTGTTTTGAGGATGAAGCCAAATGTTCTCTGTCTGCAGCCTTTATCGCATGCAGGGAACAATGGAACTGCATTGGTAGTATAATTCCACACACCACCACCCCCCTTAGGCAGGCGCGCGAGCACACACACACCTAAGAATTCATTTTACAGGTGTTTTGTATACAGACCCACACCAGAGCCATGATGGAAAGTTGGGCAGATTGTGGACTGTCGAACACAAGGGGACACGATTTACATCTCAGGGGACAGGAGAGGGAGATGACTTTCCCTTTCCCGTGTGTGTCTCTGCGTGCTGAGTGGTTTTTATTTTTATTCACGGTAGTTTCGTGTTTTTCCGAAGAAGACGTTGCTCGGCAAATCCACGGCCTTAGGGTCCCAGCAACAAGTCCCTCATTCTGACCTGAAAACGCCCGAGATGTTATTACAGCACATGAACACAAGAGGGCGCACTAGGTACCCGTGAAAGGGCTTTCTGAGCAGCAGCCTATGGAGGAGAGTACAGACGGTGGGAAAACAGCATGCAGGTTCCCCGTGGGTAATGAGGGAGTCCTCGTACCGTCTAGATCCAGTCTGCCAGCCTTGCTGGTCATGTCAAACCCTCCTTTTCTGAACGCTCCCCAGGTCTGGAGACAACTGACTCCCCACGCTTGTGTCCTTAGCCACGCAAGGGGCCTAGCGCAGGGACCCACAGGGCAGAGCTAGTGAGACTAGGCGTTCAGCGGAAGTGTGAGTCTGTTTTCTAGAGCAAGAACCACAAGGAGGGAAAAGAGCAAGAGAAGACCCAACGTCCCCGAGATTACTAACACAGGAAGGGGCCTTCCCCAGACGGGCTTGCAGAGAGAGCTCAGTGCTGTAGCCATGATGGTAGAGGGCGCGTGCACTTGGAAATGATGGGCCAGTGGAACGGCCCCATAAGGGCGCTTGCTTCCAAGCTCCATGACCTGAGTTCAGTCCCCAGGAACTCCATGGTGGAAAGGGAAAACCAGCTCCTGAAAGTTGTCCTCTGACCTCCACACGTGTCCTGTAATGCACACACACACACACACACACACACACACACACACACACACCACATACACACAAACATCCAAACACCATACACACACACACCCCTCAGACACACATACAGAAACACAAAACACACATACACACACACACACACACACACACACACACACACTAAATGCAGTTAAAAATACAAATATTGTCTCTTACCAGAGTGGGGCTCCAGCTTCACAGAACCCCCATCTTCCTCTGTCCTCTGCAGGTGCTTTCGTGTGGCTCGCTCTGAATTCCCTCCGGCTTTGTTTTTTTGTTTTTTTGTTTTTTTGTTTTTTTTTTTTTCCTATGAGGTTGTGGAAGTGGACCTCACAGTCCATGGCCTTTGGAGACGGCCTTCCTTCGCCAGCAGGGCCCACTGGGCCACAGCCCTGCCCAGTGGTCCTCCCTACTGCTGGGACACAGGCCCCACTCAGGCTGGACCGTAGCATGCTCCGAGTTTCCCAGTGGAGGGACACTGCGGTGAGGGTGGGGGCGGTTTTAGCTCAAGGGGATGATGAGCGAGGTGTGATCATCCTTTGTGTAGACCCTGGTGTTTAATTCTGGGTTGCACACCCAGGGGTGGGCTCGTGGAGTGACCCAGGACGTGTGAATGAAACCTGCTGAGGAAGCGCTCACGTTTGCAGAGGAGCCAGGGGGGCGGCTCTGAGGAACTCTGTTACAGCTCCCACCAGCAAGGGATGAGCCTCGGCGGCTTTGTGCCCCCGTGTCTGCTCTTTCCTCGCCAATGATTTCCTACCATCTAGAGGAGCACGTGGCGCATAGTAGGTAGTCATCAAACAGGCACACAGTAGGTGCTCAAAACGACAGATATTTACATTATTATTCACGACAGGCACACACAGAACTGAGAATGCTCCGTCCCACAATGTCACCAGGGCTCAGATGAGGACCCCTGCCTACTGACTGTGGCCTTGCATGATGAGGAAGCCGAGGCACGAAGACATGCAGCCACAAAGAGTCTCGCTGCTAGGCTCTACCCAGGTACTTCTTGGGGTTGCATCAAAGGGGAAGATAAGGGGGCCAGAAGGAGAGGCCCCTAAGCTGGGAGTGGAGTTTTGGGGGCGTCTTTCTACTTAGAGGTGTCAGCTGAGTGTGAGATCTGTGAGCATCTGTCCTGGTCCCTCTTGCAAGGTGCTTCTGATGGAAGGAAAACCTGCTTCCCAGCCAGGCGTTCGCTGTGCTGCAGTTCCACAGCATGACCAGCAGAGGGCGCAAGAGCACCTTTGCGTTTTCCAGTAAAGGGACCAGGGCGCCTTCCAGAAAAACGAGGAAAACACACAAAAGCAGAACAACAAAAACCATCCTGCCCACAGCCTGACTTCTGAGGCCTGTTCAGCAAGGGAGCAGTGCCTTTCTCCCGTCCTTTCTGGGGTTGAAACCGTTTCCCGACGCAGGTGTAACCTCCCGGCACTCGAACTTGGCAGCCTAGGTCGTCCCATCACACTTGGCCTGTGAGTGACAAGCCCTGTGGACGTCTTCAGTGCCTAAGGATGCCTGTAGAGTGGGACACACCTTGTCCACCCACACGTGTTAACTTGGGTGTGCCTGCTGTGGAGACCTGACAAGCAAAGAGGCCGGGGTCTGTCTTTGTCTTAGCTGCTAGGACAGCTTTGTCTTAGCTCCCAGGAGGGCTCCTAGGAGGAGGTGATGGTACAGACCAGAGGGGTGACAGCAAGGAGTCCTGGGAAGCCCCATTGTCAGAAAAGCCCCTGGGCTGTGTAAAGGACACAGCAAGAAGGGGGGGGGGAGTGTCATTGCTTTGTGGGTTGAGGGGAAAGGCAGGTGCTTTGTGAGGAGACCCACTCCCTGCTCTCTGCTTTTGGGTAGGAGCCAGCAGGCTGGCCAGGTCCTCCCCGGTCTCTGGTCTCCTTTTCCAGCAGACTGGGAGGCAGGCACAGCGCTGCTGACCACCACCCGGCTGCTAAGCCAGGGAGAGCAGAATGGTGAGGACAGGCCGAGCTTGCGGTGGCACCAATAAAACTGGTTACTTGTTTACTCCTCCATGTTGCAAAAATAATTCCTGGCTGGTGTAGAAACATATACAGCAAACAGCCAAGAACGAGGGAGGAAATGGACTAGGGTGGACCCGGGAAGGGCAGACACAAACTCACATGATCCTACCCACCAGAAGGCCTCAGGAAGTGTTTAAAATGTATGTATCTCTCTGTCTCTCAATCTCTATCTCTATCTATCTATCTATCTATCTATCTATCTATCTATCTATCTATCCACATGCATGCATACGTGTGTGTGGACGTCACAGGACAACTTGTGGGAGTCAGTGTCTCCTACCATGCGGATGCTGGGCCTGGCACTCAGGCTGTCAAGCTTGGCTGCAAGTGTCTTTGCTCGTGGAGCTACCTCCCTGGCTCCTCAGGAATCATTTAAAGCATTTCCTTCTGGTAAGTTCTTTAACACGTGTGTGTGTGTGTGTGTGTGTGTGTGTGTGTGTGTGTGTGTACATGAACATTCATTCTATCCGGGGCACCTACTAAACAGCAGGTGTTTCTCTAGCTGCTAGAATACGGCAGAGAGTTAAGAGCTTGAAGTTCCTGTCCTTGAGGGCTGATAGGCCAAAATGGGCAGCACAGACTGCCAGGGCCCCCTGCGGTGCGCCAGCAGGCGGAAAGCCGAGTGTGGATGTGGGTTTGGAATGGGCTTGGCATTTGACCTAGGTTGAAGGATGCGGCAGAACAGAAGCCTGAAGCTTAGAGGGAGCGAAGCGCAGACG
Source organism: Psammomys obesus (assembly GCF_907164565.1). NCBI lineage: Eukaryota > Metazoa > Chordata > Mammalia > Rodentia > Muridae > Psammomys > Psammomys obesus. The sequence goes on along the minus strand of NW_026596234.1, from coordinate 12,416,150 downwards.
CTGCGGGAAGCTGGACGAGGGCATTCAGCAGGGCAGGCGACGTGCCAGGCAGTTGGGGAAGGCTTCCCCTTGAGCTGACCCCTAGAGGCTGAGGTGGAGTGATGGGTGACTTCACGAGCTGCCTCCCGAGCCTGTAGCCCTCCTCACCCCCTGCCCGGCGGCAGGCACCTCAGCAACTTTCCCAGAACACCCATGTTTGACTGTGGCTTCTGCGGCCACACCAGCTCTGCAGGGTGGACCTGCTCGCTGCTGCGGCTCAGTGCCTGAGGTGGGACTGACACCCGTCTGGTTCTTGTGGATCCAGATCCAGCAGCCGCTGTAGGTCGCTCAGAACAGGCAAGGGAGAGAAAAATGATGCCTGGTGATTGAGTTGGGGCAGGTGAAGCAGCTGGTACTGGCAGAGGCCTGCTACACTCCATTCCAGGTGCGATAATCACAGTTTACATTAACCCCCGGCCCTAGCACCATAGACGCCATCTTACCTTGGGCAAGACGCCCATGCTGACCTTCCATTTCTGCCTCTAGGAAATGGGGGTAAACAACAGGCCATGAAGAGGACTAGCCAGACGAAGAGTGAACTGGGGCACTGGATTCTCTCACTACAAAACTCACTGTAATGCCGTGGAGGCTGGAAGGTGGGCAAGACCGCTACGAAGCCTGAGGAAGGCGTAAGGGTGTCTGCCATGGGGCCTTTGCACTGGCTGGGCTCGCTCTCTGCCTCTGCTTCCCTCTGGTCATTCGGCTGGATGTCACTTCCTAAGAAGGCTCCCTGGCTGCTATGGCCCTTACCATCCTTTTTCCTGCCATCACTCCTACCCCTCCGTCATCTTGCTTCTTTCAAGTCCCATCACCACCTGGAAGCTGCCACAGACTTACCTCACAGCCACCCCAGCCTACCCCGAGTGCTCCAAGTACGACAGGGTCTCTGCATCAGCTGGTGTTAGGGCCACCACAGGCACTCAAGAAGTGGAGTGATGAAAGGCGGAGAGGAGTGGGAGTGAGACTGTACTGGAACATCAGGGGACCCCCTGGGATGAAGGGGGCCGGGAAGCCACCCTCCTCCAAGCAGAGCAGGGAGGGGGGGCGCTTCGGAGTTTCCTGTCGGGGTGGGTGGAAGTGTGAAGACAGATCCCCAGGAAATAGCAAGCTGCCCCGCCATGTTCCAGCTTCATAAACTCAGCCTTAATGTGGTTTCTGCATATTGGGAATCGTAAAAACGTAGGCGATGGAACAGACTCCCTGATTCAATTTCCACTCTGCTTCTGGGTGTGCGGTTACGCTGTCTGGTCCTGGGGGGTGGTGGGGGAGACGGAGGCAGAGTGAGTTAAGTGGGGAGGCCCAGACAGGTGGCCTAGCGCAGGGCTTTGGCATCTTGAGACCGTAGGAAATGAGACGTCCCCGTGACTCAGTGTGTAAGTGTGGGCACACAAGCACGCACATGTCACAGGGCCAGGGGCCCAGCCTTTTTCGCAACACAGTTATTCTCTATTCGTTACATTCTCCTTGTTTTTAAGTGATGCTCATGAACCAACAAACTGGTTTCAGGACCAACTTCCCGGCTCTGCTCATGGCTCAGTGAGGAAAATCAGCAGCCTCAGCGCTATTGGAAATAGGGGTCCCAAGGTGAACGGAGGAGAATGCAGAGCAGATCTAGGGCAGAGGACCGCCTGTCTGCTAGTGCAGAAATCTGGAATCCTGTTGGGCAAGTTATCCCAAGCCTTGGCCTTTTGGACCTCAGTCCTGAGCACCGTGGATCAGGATGGCCCACCTCTTCCCCGAGCACCAATCTCTCCCCCCCCCCCCCCCCAAAGAGCCTCCCACTATCTCTACTCAGCTGCCAGGCTGTCTTCGTGGTACTCGCCGCTCCCGACAGAGCTAAGGTCCTTCCTTCCCTTCCTTGCCATCTGTCTCCTGCTGGTCGTACCAACTTGTGAATGTGACGTGACAGACAGCATGGCACATGGCAGCCTGCCACCTGCTGTGTCCTTGATGCCTGGTGTTTGGTGCATAATAGGAGCTCCATAAATGGTTGGTGTTGGAAGACAGGAATAAAGGGGTCAGGCTGCTAGCACCCAGGTTTGGCCAAAGCAAGATTCAGAACCCATCCATTTGCTCGTGTGAACAAGCGGCTGAAATGGCCTAGGGGCCAGGGAGTGGGGACATTCAGAGCACAAACCTGGAGTGTGGTTCCTTGGGGTACAGGGTACCATCCCCTCAAGTTCTGAGGAGACTCAGTGCTCTGCTCCGCGCTAGCCACCTCCGCCCGCTGTGGTCCCCCAGTTCCGAAGGGGCAGCTGCTGTGATGGAGGGGCTGGACTTCCTAGATTGAAGCTGAAGCGAAGGTGACCGCGGTGTGACCGTGGCCGCTGCTGGCTTCAGCAGGCTGCAGCCCTCCCGCAGGGAGAAGCTACTCTGAAGCACCATCCTGGCCTGCTCTTCTCAAACAGCTCTGAGGACACTGGCTTTCACCCGGCCGGTCATCAGCCACGATTCCCACCAGAGGACACTTCTTTCTCATGGCTGATGCCGACAGAGGAGCCTCCGGCGTTGACGGTACAGAAGCCCCCTGGAGCCCTGTGGTCTTTCCAATAGTCCCCACGCCCAGAGGACAAATTCCCAGCTAGGCCACCTGGCTGCAGCTATGGGGAGGCCGAGGTTAACCAGCATTTTGCCATCACCAGCTACACAGAAGGAGCAGAGATGCGGAGGACATTATTCTGTCATCACCATTATAGGGGGTTATTCAGGATGCTGAGAGTGACGCGATACGGCGGGGTCCAGCCTCTCCCCTAAAGCTATTTCCGCAATGCTGGGGTGTTCTTCTACCGAGCCTCACCCCCTCCCATGAGAATTATAATCAGGTCAGGTAGGAAACACGTCAGCAAGGAGCGAGTCAGCAAAGGCCTGAAGGGCAAACTGGGGACTCAGGAGGAGATGGAGACACGGCTCAGTCGCTGAAGCACTTGCCATGCAAACTAAAGGACCCCAGTTCACATCTCCAGGGCCTACACAAAAGGCTAGCACGATGCTGTGTGCCTGTAGCCACACACACATATATGAGCACACAGGAACATACACACAAACACGCACGAACACCAACATACACGCAAACACAGTCATGCAGCACATCCATACGCAAGTCTAACGTGAGTTGGTGGGAAAACCAGGAAGGGCCCAGACCCTTCTGGAAGCCCTACCATAGCAAAGTTTTGGGCTTTTGTCCCTATACCTGGTTTTCCCTCTCTTGGTGAAGGGCTGGCTGGCACTGGGTTGTGAGTTAGCGAAGCCAGTGGAGACAGAATCCTCTGCTCTTGCCCTTCTGGAGAATTTGGCTCCACATCAATGGTCTCTTTAGAGATCCGTCGTCCGCATTAGCTTGAAGCCAGGGCGCCTGTGATGCCTGGTGCGCTTCGCCTATTGACTCGCCGAATGAAATCTTAGCTGTAATCTTTTTTTATTTCATGCTATTAAGGACCCGGGAGAGAGCAGCAACTGAACCGTCCCCGCTCAGTTAATGCTCGGGGTCAGCGGGAAGCCGCCCCACAGCTGTTGTAAAAAGACTGTCGTTTGGGCCTTCCCACTAGTGCTTCACATTACCAGTAATTGGGAAGTCAGTTCTCCCCTCCTCGTGGAGTTAATGGAGGGACATCTCCCCTTTGGCACGTCTAATTTTATGGGCGACTCCCGGTGTCGCCTTGGTACCCTCAGGAAGCCGTCAGTGCGGTTTGCTCCTGTGTCAGCCTGCGGTCAATGGTGGTGGGAGAGGCCGAGGGAAAGGGTGGCCCTCCCGGAACCTTGAGATGCTTGAGGGGACGCAGTGGGAACATGGCTAGATGCCGTGTCCCCGTCCTCCCCTCCTCTTCCCTCCCCCCTTCTTCTCTGTGTAATAGAGCACTTTTGTTTGTATTATGATATTAATAAACGTCCACTCTAGTTAGAGAAAACGCAAGGACAGACAGCGCTGGCCCTGCCCCCAGGGACGCCAGGCCCTGAGCGCTCTGCAGCAGCAGGTCCCTCTCCTGGAGCCTCTCCCCCACTTAACCTCACCCCTCCCCTCTTTCGCAACTTTGCTCAGCCACTGTCACCTCAGCGAGTCTTTCTGACACCACCCTCCCTGAAGAGACTCGGTACCCCAGGCCTTACCCAGCTCTCCAGCACACACCACCGCAGCCTTCTCCCTGGTTTCGTTCCTTAACTGCCCACATCTGTGTATACCCACTAGGGAGTTCTGCCTTTGTATCTTCATTACATGAAGCAGATGCTTAGTAACATTTTTCCCCCCTGGGGGCAGAGGCAGGGGTTTCTCGGTGTAGCCCTGGCTGCCCCAGTACTCACTCTGTAGACCAGGCTGGCCCAAACTCAGAGATCTACCTGCCAATGCCTCCCAAGTGCTGGAATTGAAGGCTTGCGCCGCCACCCCCTGGCTTAATAAAATTTTTTAAATGAGGGCTGGAGCGTGGGTCAGTTGGCACAGATGAGGACTTGAAATCAGACCACACATACACACACACACACACACACACACACACACACACACACACACACACACACACACAAAAAGCCAAGAGTAGCAGCACACATCTGCAAACCCAGCCCTAGAGACCGGAGAATGCCTGAGGCTCTCTGGCCAGGCTGCTCAGCCTAACTGATGAGCCTCAGGTTCAGGGAGAGACCATGTCTCAAAAAATAAGATGGAGGTCCAGTGAGATGGCTCGGTGGCTAGGGAGCTTGCCACTCAGCCTCAAAACCCGAGTTTGACTCCCGGGATCCACAATTTACTGCTAAAAGTTGGCCTCTAACCTCTACCCGTGCACCCCGCGTAAGAGTGGCCTCCAACACACAAGCAAATAAATAGATATAACAAGACATCAGATGGAAAGCAATAGAAGAAGACACCCTCGGACCTCTGGCTTTCACACACATGTACACATGGGGGGGGGTGTGTGCGCACACCTGAACGCATGAACACACACACACATGCACTTTGGCTCAAGCGAAGCATGTTTCTCGTAGTCTCATGTGTTTGAACAATTGCTTCCCCACTGGTGGTGCTCTTTGGGGGGGGGGGGGACACGTGTTATAGAACCTTCAGAAGGCCTTGTTGGAGGAAGTGCGTCACCAGGGGTGAGCTTTGAGATGCCTCAGCCCCACTTCTGGTCCTCTCATCTGGGGATGAGACGTGACCAGCCAGTTTCCGACTCCCACCCTCCGGCCTATCTCTTCCTGCTGCCACACCTTCCCCCTGATAGACCGTACCCCTTCAGAACTGCAAGCTGCTTTGGGTCCTGGCATTTTATTCAAGCAACGGAAAAGTAACTAGCATACACACTGACCAAACAGATAAAAATAAAAAATTTCAATTAAAAAAATTGTAAATTAATAATGGAAAGGGGTGCCGATTCCCTTTCATACTCAACCACTATTCTGGGCTGTGCACCTTTATGTCTCCAGCAGAACTCCTCACAGACATGGGGTCAGGTTTCATGGAAAAACACTTAGAAGATTCTGGAAGTCTGCGGGAGGCTTGGGCATGGCTTCCGATCTCAGCTGGCATAGAGTGGCTGGGTGGCACTGGGAGGCGTGCCACCTGAGAAGAGGCCGGAGGACCTCATAGTTGTTCAGCAGGAGGAGTGATAACAGGGGTCCCCAGGCCCCCTGTCTAGGTCACACTCAACAAGGACAAAGGCCAGGAAATGACTGTCCACATATGTGGATGCGGAGGCTGACCGGCTAACTGATCTACCTAGCGCCCGCCACACAGCCCACCAATGGCAGAAGCTGACATTCAAACAAGACAGCACGCTTCATTCTGTTCACGGACCACCTTAAAATCCAGACTCTTCTGCTGGGCATGATGCTCAAGCATAGAGTGCTCCCGTGGCAGACACAAGGCCCTGGGTTCGATCCCTTCTGTGGCATGAAGCAGGTGTCGCAGCGCTCACCTGTTGTCTGCAGAGGGGGAGGCAAGATCTATCTCAGCCAGGCCTTCCACTCACCGTGGGTACCTGTTTCCCTCATGTAAATAGCCCTGAGGCTGTTAATTTTCACAGCTGGGCTTTGAGACGTGAAGTTGGTCACGAAACCAATTTGTTGGTTTATGAGCATGGTTTAAAAAGAGGAAAAAAAGAACAAATAGATAATAATTGTGTGTTGCGCAAAGCATGGTCAGTTAAAGGCCATCCTTGGCTACATAGTGAGTTTGTAGTCAGTCTAGGATATATGAGACACAGTCTTCAAACAAACAAATAAACACACACACGCACAAACTCCAGGCCCAACTCCAGACTAGAAAGTTGGCTCAGCAGTTTAAAACAGGGGACCTGGATTCCACTCGAAGAGAAAAGTGAAGAAACGAGGAAGTGAAAAGGAAAAGCAAGGGAGCTGTGTTAGGGTGTCTCAGACAGACACACAGTCAGATGGGGCTGGAGAGAGCAGGTAGGTGGAAGACCTGGATTCCAGTCCCACGTACATTTAAATCACAGTTCACGACCCTCTGGAACTCCGGTCAGATGACTTCCTCTGGCCTCCGAAGGCACCGAGCGCTCCAGAGACGCACACACATACCTGCCAGCAAAACACTCAACACACATCAAACAACAAAATAAATAAATCTAAAGCGAAAACCAACCAGTCTCAGCCAGACTGAGATCCCAGGCGGTGTAGTCAGCAGGACACAGTGTGGGCCAATCTTGTAAGACAAACATAGATGGGTGACATAAGAGTGGTGGGAGGTGACAATCATGCTGCGTGCCACACAGGAGGGACCCTTTTCCATTTCTTTTTCCGTCTCCACCCTCCAGGACCCAGAGGCTCACCTGGGGAGCTCCCTGGTGGCATGGTGAGCTTCAGTGGAAGGGAAGATCTAGGGTGTGAGCAGGAACTGTTTCCTGGTTCTTCCCTGCGGAACTTAGGGCTGTTCCTCGCTCCCCTCAGCTTCCACGTTTGGAGCAGCAGCAGACCCCGAGGTTAACCCTTTCCTTGCCCTCCACCCACCCGCTCTGTCCAACTCTATTTGACTGTGTCTGTTTCCATCCGGGACACCCTAATACAGCCCCCTTTCTGTTCCTCCTCACTTCCTCATTTCTCCCCCTTCTCGCCAAGCGCACCTTGCGCACTGGTGGTCATGGCAGACGGGAGGGGAGAGGGGCCTGGATTCAGCGGTCTCCAGCCTTCAGCAGCCATGCACAGCCTAGTGCTTGCAAATTCTTCCAAATTGCCTTGCAGCCAGGGACCCTGGGGAGCATTCACACGGAACTCCAGATCTTTCGACTTCTCTGGATGGCAAAATGAAACACAACTGGGGGCCGTCGCTCTCAGCCACCACAGACGAACTGCTTCGGATCCAGGCCTGGGCTCAGGCTCCTTCCTCACCCTGCGACCACGGCAGACATTGAGTTTACAAGCCACTCTCTGGCTCTCCCAACTCGCTTGCTTTGACCAGGGCTGCTGGTGAGACAAACCAGAGCTAGGGGCTGTTCTGCACCTGGGATCGGATCCAACGGCAGTCAATGCCACAGGAAATGGGGAAGCTGCGAGGCCCTGGGGCTGGGCCCTGCACAGATCTGCTGAAGGAGAGAGACTGCCCCTCAACAGAGGGTGATTCTAGTTAGAGTTGGGAATAGTTGCCTCAGTAATTAACCTCCCTAAGAGCTCAGGGGGAACTTGAGCTCACCAAAGAGGCCTGTCTCGGGCTCTTGGGCTCTGTAAGGCTCTCTGTGAAATGACCCCATTCACCCTCCTCTTAGGGATTCCTAGAGGTCTCTGGGTAGGGGGGAGGCTACAGATTTCTTCCCAATTTGTTTTCCAAGGTCACTAACTCATACTGGTCAAGTGTAGGACTGAGCTAGGAAAGCATCCTCCGCTGTCAAGAAGGTTCTAGCAGACTTACCAGCTTTGTGCTAGAGAGAACTGAGGAAGAGCTCTGAAGATGGTAGGTTGGGTGGAGGGTGGCAGGTTGGGTTGGGGTGATGTTGCAATTTGGCTGGCCCAATGGAGTAGGTTCCAGACCTCTGGGAGGCATTATAGCTAGTCCTACTTGGAAAGCTGGAAGGAAGCCCTCAGGGGACCCTCCATCTCAGAGTCTATAGTACAGCCCTTAGAGCACTGGCCTTTCACATTACAAAAAAAAAAAAAAAAAAAAAAAAAGATCCCTTTGGAACTGGCTTTGCTTCCGGGCAAATGTATGACAGTTGTGGTGGCCAAATGTTTGCTGCTTCTCCCACGGCCAAGGGCCAGTAACGGCACCACCATCACCACCACCGCCTCTGACATTATCATGGTCATCATCATCATCACCACGATCTTTATCATCATCACCACGATCTTTATCACCACCACCATCACCGCCACCATTATTATCAGATAGCTCTGAGCCGTGTACTGTCTTGAAGCAGCCATCGCCCCCCCAGATTCAGAACTTACTTTTTCCCAGACTGCCCAGGGGCTTGCATGTCTACGAAAGCTTGCGCTGGACTGACCTGCCACTAGGACTCTGTGGGTGTGAGTGGAGCGGTCCATGGCTTCAGTGTTCATTTACTGAGCACATACACTGGGCTTGACTCTGGCTAAATGCTGACAACACGGTGCTGAGCTGGACAGAAAAGGCCTGGCTGTTGTGGAATTTTCTCTGTAATAAGAAGAGATGGACAGAAAAACATGTAAAGTATGGAACACATGGGCAGGTATAGAAATGCACAATGAAACTCCTTACTTTGGGCAATTAAAAATGTTTAAAAGGATATGTATTCATGGAGAGAAAAGACTACAGCAAACTAAATGAATTGGGATTTTTTTTTTTTTTTGAAAGGGGAACTGTGAGACATCAGTAAGTGTAAATGAGGAAAAAGCATTCCTGGGTAGAAATGCCTGGGAGAAAGATTGAGGGTAGACAGGATGACAAGAGAGAGCCATTGAGTGATGTCTGTTACGTTCATGCAATCCGAACAGTGTATGCATGTATGAAAGGGCCTGTGGAAGCTGCATGCTCTCTGTGTCTGGCAGTGACTAGAATAAGGTGAAGGGGGAAAAGAAGAGCCAGAGTGAGGATCTGTGACTTCAGATGCCACTGAGGACCGTGGCTTCTATGAACAGCTATCCAATGTAGCTGGGTGAAAGAAAGTCAGCCACTGGGTGTCATCTAGCTAATGGCACTGAAGCCTCTGGCACAGGTGAGACTCACTCTTGAGGTTTCTGCCTAGATATCGTTTCACCAGAGTTGAGCTGTGGGCTGGGCACACCTTTGAAGACCCTGGGTTCTCAAAGCTCCTGGCAGGGCTGAGGTAGGGGCTGGTAGCTGAGAGAGAGAGAGAGAAAGAGAGAGGCAGAGACAGACAGACAGAGACAGGGACAGAGAGGATAAAGGAGGCATAAGCCTGCCCCAGGACTAACATATGAACCTTTGTTTTGTGACAAGGGCTCACTGTGTAACTCAGCCTTACCTTGAACTTGAGATCTTCCTGCCTCACAATCCCTACGTTCAAGTTTTATACACATACAGGCCATTTTAACATTTGGATCTTTGTATCATCTCCCAAGTTACCGAGTCAAACTTTGGTCAGTCAACTTTGGACAAATCAGTCGGGAGCGGGAAGAACAGCCAGTGGGCAGCAGAACAGTGTGTCTCTATGAAGAGTGGAGGAGGGACAGATCCAGAAGCCCGGGGGCTAAGTAGCCAGGCACACAAGATGACATTTTTTTCCACTAATTTTTTTTCCGTTTAATACCTAATATCTATAAGAGGAAAAATTAGAAGTGGGTCAGTTGTGAACCACCTGAGGGGAGGCTGAAGAATTAGCCAAGTGACCAAGATGGGACAATAGAGACCAAGCAAAACAAGGGACAATTGGTCTTTTACTAGCTCCAGGCGACTGAAACAGAAGGCATGAAAATAACGAAAGAGGGTCATGGAAATGGGAGCAGGTGATGAAGGACCTGGGCAGGCCGGGGCTTCTGAAGCAAGATGGCAGCTATGGGGGAGATCTAGCTGCTGTCCAGGAAAGAGGCATCAGGATGGAGAAAGGGCACCAGGAGCCTGCGCTGGGGTGCCGGCTAGAAGGCCGGCTGCGGATGGCTGGCACCCTGTGGTAGCAGAGGCCTGACACCTGGCATGTCTAAAATATGAACCCACAATATTTGCTGGTGGGTCACTGGTGGAAGCGAGGAGGAGAGACTCAGGAAGGAGACGCCATGGACACCCAACCACCCAAACCGGTCAGCTGCAAAATGGCTTGCTTTAGTGTGTGTCCCTCTTTTCTGAGTCTCCCAGACAAGAATTTCAGCCTGCTGCCTCAAAACAGAGTGAGGCCTTTGGCCTCCATCTTAATCAGATCTCTCCCATCCTATTAAGCAATTTGGGGCCATTTCTAGAAAAGATTTTGTTATTTCCCCAAATCTCCGGCTGCTTCATTTAGAGCCGGTGTTTAGGCGGAATGCAATTAAACGCATTCCAAACCCGGTTTCCCCTGAAATCCAATCAATTCTAACTCGTTTTCCAATCACGCTGCTTTCTCTAATTGTGAGCTGCGGCCTCCGCAGAATAGGGATTTAAGCCAATTATCGCATCGCTCGTCTGAAAATTGTGCGATTTGTGTCGGCGGCTCCCCACATTACTGATGAGCCTCCTCCAGCTAATGGAATAATGAAAACACAAAACAGATTTACCATGCTTAATAAGAGGAGGAGATAATGAAGGCAAATTAAAATGGAGGCTCGGATCTACGTGGAGGAAGGTAATGTGGTTTTCCCCCTTTAAATGAGTGCTCAGGTTCCTGAACACCGGCGCAGGAGGGGCCAGAAACTCAAAACTCTGTCAGACAACACAGGGTGTCACCTATCTTGATTGGACGACGGTGGCCTTCTTTCCCACTTTCTGGAGTTTGGCTGTCGCTCCTCACCCTGCACAGCCACCCCCAGATCTATCAGCGCCACCAGGGTTACCGGGTTTAGCCAGATTTTTCTTTACTTCCCTCTATACCCTTCTGACAGAAGAGGCAAAGGTGAAGCCGTTTCTGCAGGACTCAATGTCGTTGACTGGGGCAGTCCTCAGGACAAGGCGAGTGTGTGTGTGTATGGGGGGGATCTTCAGTTGCCTTCCTGTTTTATCTGTTTTTTGCCGTTCACCGTCCTGCACCCCAAGCAGACACACCAGATAAGCGTAGGAACATAGTCACAGAGCTAAGGAGGCGACTAAGTCGTCTGCTCCTGTTGTTGTGTGATCACCACTGTCCTGATAGCCACCCTGGCTGAGGAAGTGCCAGGAGGGCTGGGTCCTCCTGTGCCCTGCGTAATTTCGTAACCTGGGACACGTCATGAAATCTCAGCGTCATGAAATCTCAGCGGGCCCGACCTACCCACTAGGTGTGACGAGACGGGGACCTGAGTCTGGCTGGGCTGAGGAAGTTTGGCCGAGGTCACGGAAGACCTTGCTGGAGTGAGAGCCAGTGGCCTAGAGGGGAGTCTCAGGGAAGAGGGATGAGAGAGGCGCGGGGGGGTGTGAGCAGGATGTGGGGTGGGCAGCCTGGCAAGGGGTGAGGCCAGGAGCTGAGCAGACCAGACCTGGAAGCAAGTGAAGCAGGGGGGCCCCTCTCCCTCCTCTCTTTTCCCTTTTCTCCTCCTCTCCCTCCTCTCCCTCCTCTTCCTCCTATCTCCCTTCTCCTTCCTCTGCCCCGTCATTGCCTCCTACCACCTCAGGCCTACTTTCCAGCTCAGAAGTTTCTTCATCTCCCAGAGCAGGCTCTCTGAAGTTAGATTCTTCGGCCAACAGGAGGCACAGCAACGATTATGCTAAACAACAAACATACAGAAACAGTTCTGGCGTGACGGTGCAGGCCTGTAATGCCAACAGGAAAAGGCTGAGGTAGTACAGAGTTCAAGATCAGCTAGGCTGCGCCTTGAGACTCTGCCCTTCTTCCCAAAGACAGAAACACCTTCAGGGAGCTGTGGTAAAAAATCTCTAAGCTTATACACCCAGCCACCATCCCAACAGCTGCAGTGCTTAGCCTAATAGCCTGGATGGGGTATCCCAGATAGCCAGGTGTCAGAGCGGCTGGCAACCTCTCTCTCCTTAGAAACCATGGAGAGAGAAGGAGGAAGGGAAGCTGCTAGTGCCTCCTGCTAATAGCTGGCCTTTTCCCTGTGCCAGGCCCTGCTCTGCGCACCTCATGTGACCCTCACCTCAGCTCTTGTATCTCCCTCACAAACGTGAGAGCACAGACAGGTCAGACCACTTGCCAAATGCGCACAGCTAGTAAATGACAGAGCTGTGATTTCAACCTGTGTGGCTCCTTAGTCATTGTCTTGCCAGCTGTCCCCCAGAGCTGATGGCTGCACAGGGTACCTGGGAAGTTTAGGGCGTAGCCAGAGGGGAACTCCCCACCTCAGTGTTTTGTGCTCTAAACATGGCTTTTAGGATCAGGACTTCCAGACTTGAGAGTACTGTGTAGGGACTGAGCCTCTCATTAACTAGGGCACATCAGCCACCATGACCACGCTATCTGAGAAATGCAAATTAAAGAAAAAAAAAGATTTATTTTAGCTCCCAGTCTCAGTGGGTATCAGTTCATCACGGCAGAGCTGGCCAATGCATGGCTGCAGAAGTGCGTGGCAGAGGCTGCCCACGTCACAGTGACAATGAAGCAGTATGGGAAGAGCTACAGGACACGGACAGGTGGCTCCTGCCAGCCCATCGCCACCTCCTAAGCCATCGAATCTCAACCTGTGGATCTCAACCCCCTTTGGGGGTGTCGAATATCAGATATCGTGCTTCTCAGGTGTTTGTATTACAATCCACAACAGTAGCAAAATTACAGCTATGAAGTAGCAACAAAAACAATCTTATGGTTGAGGGTAAGCACAGCAGGAGGAACTGCATTGAACGTCGAAGCATTAGCAGGCTGAGAACCACCCGTAGGAGCCCCCAAATCAGTGCCACCAGCTGCAGAACAAGCGTGGACAACATGAGCTGCGGGGGACGTTACAGACTTAAATCACAACACTGGAAGAATACTGGGACGAGTGTACTCTGGCTACCCAGGTCCTGGGGGCGTTTGCAGGGGCTTCGATGGGAGCCTTAAGATGGTCTGGGCTTGGCTTTTCCACTGTTTATCAGCTTGGTTTATGGCTGGGAGACCCAAGAAAAACAAACAAAGAGCCAGAAATATTTGAGCAAGAATAATTCATAGACAGTCTGTGGTCAGAAAGAGAAGTTCCCAGCACAGGGGCTGGTACCTGCCAGGCACTCACTGATGAGAGGTCAGTCCAGAGCACCCATGCAATTTTGCTTTAAATTCAAGTTTTGCTTTTTTGTTTTTTTTTTTTTAATTTTTTTAATTTAATTTAACTTATTTATTTTGTAATGTAAAGGAGGCACACACATGCTGTGGAACACTGGTAAGGGTGCAAGATACGGTTCTCTGCTTCCATGATGTGGAATCATGGAATCAAACTCCGAAAGTGCCTTTACCTGCTGAGCCACCTCCCTGGCCCTCGGCCCAGCTCTCACATGCTAGAATCTCCACTCTGCTCTTCTCCCCCTGTGTCTACGAGTTGTATACCTCTACGCACAGCTGCAAGCCCATTTCTCACCCTTGACTCTCCACAACCCAGGAGGAGCCCTCCTTTTCCATTACAGCACCCAGGGTGTTTCAGGTGTGAGACTGGGGGTGCTTGGGTTGCCCGTGGTGTCCTTTCCCAGCCCAGGTATAGCTCAGCAGCTGTCTGGGCCAAAGCTAAATATTTACAGGGCTCCTAAGGTTTTCTGCCATGTTAAACCCAGGCCTTTATCTCCAGCCTTCCAGCAGCCCTTCTCTGCTCCCCTTTGGCCAGGCATTTCCCAGGTTCCCGTGGGCTCGGGGCTCCATCTTCTCCCAGGGCGATGAAAGGCAGTGGGCCGCTAATCATTTCCAGCAGTGATAATAACCCCGCCGGCGGATAGAGTTTCTCAAAGCAGTTCATATACGTTTATCTCTCTGCTTCTCCCCCTGACCCCAGCACTTAGATTTTATTTTGAGGCCCATATAAGAGGAAACTTCTCAGACACCTGCTCTGGAGGCTCACAGACAGCCTGTGGGGATCTGTGGATTCTTACTCTTGCCTTCTCCGGTGCCCAAGCTAGCCTTCCCACCCCCCAGTTCACTGTCAGGGGAACGTGAGATTAAGAGTACAAGTGTACCCTACCAATGGTCCAATTTTCAAAGTGTTAAACATGTTTGTTTTGTTTTTGTTTTTTCCTTCCCTTGACACACGAGGAAGCTGAATTCTGACACGGAGATCTTGGAATTCCTTGGAGCTTCCTGTTAGAATGTTCTGGAAGCCATATTTTACATGGCCTTTTAATTTTCATGAGCCAATAAATTTCTTTACATCCCAGCCAGTTCAAGTTTCTGTTACTTGCAACTGAAGAGTCTCCATGAGAGGCCGCTGTGGGAGACGGCCCAGGGGCAGGTGGAAAGGCCAGCGGAGAGACCCACCGTAACTTAAGACTAGACTTAGACAAAGTAGAAATAAGATGAAGTGAAATCAAAGACAGTAACTAAGAAAAAAAGTCCTTGCATGCTGCGTGCGTGCATGCGTGCGTGTGTGTGTGTGTGTGTGTGTGTGTGTGTGTGTGTGTGTGTGTGTGCATGCGAGTACCTTGGAGGACAACTTCTGGGAGCTGGTTCTTGCCCGCCACCATGTGGGTTTCAGGGATTGAATTCAAGTCATCAGGTTTGCCCATAGGCACCTTGCTGGCTCTCTGCCTTATTTTTTGAGGTAGGGACTCTTACTGTACCGGAGCTCACTGATTGGCTAGATTGACGGGCCCCTGTTCTTCCTGTCTCCTCCCAGGACTGGGATTATAGGTGAACACCATGCCTGCCTTTTGCATGGGAGGCGAGGATCCCAATTCGGGTCCTCACACCTGCCCAGTGGCTCTATACCCACCGGGCCCTCTCCAAAGCCCCCAACTTTTTTGATAAGAAATTAGTACAGGGATGTTTTCACTCATGGTTCACTCCCAGAGGAGGCTGAAGCCCGTCTCGGCTTGAGGTTTTTACTTTATAAACAAAGAAATGGAGACTCAGAGAAAAGGTATCTGTCAAGGCCTCATAGCTAGCAACTGGCAAAATTAAATCATTATAGCGGTGAGTACTTAAAGACCCTTTGTCAATTCCTGCAAGAACCATAGGGTAGAAACAGGCAAAACACCAGGAGCGGGGTGGAGTCACTGTGTGTTTATGCAAATAAAGTTTTATTGAAACGCAGCCCTGGCTGCTTGTTAATGGATAGTCTATAGCTTCTTTTGCACTACGGTGGGCATGTTGAAAAGTTGCTATGGGGTCAAGTGGAGACAGAAGAAAGATGACCTTTGGAAACGACCGTGGCCAGGGACTGTAGACCCTTTCTCAAAGCCTTCCAGTGCTCAAACCCTACCCCCATTCCCCTTCCTCTGAAATAGGCCCATCTATGACCTTCCTAGGGTAGCAGTGTTTGCCTGCGGTGTTCTGCAAACCAAAGGCAGGGGGACATAATGTGTACTTGGTCACCGTGTGGCCAAGGACAGTCCTGGTGCTGAGAGCAAAGGACTTAGGAGAGCTTGGCAGGGACCCCGTGGTGGGGTGCAGCAGGTGGCTAGCTGTTCCTTGGGAGCACAAATTTTTTGTCTGGGTAGGATGTGTAGCGTATACTCTCCCACAGGCATCCCAGGAACCCTGACCCAAGCACCGTCCCCTCAGGCTCAGTCATGAGCCGTATGTGGATGCTGAGCAAAAGAACCCTGGGGTTTAGGAGCTGGTGACAATAAAGGGACAGCAAATTGACCCACAAAGCCTACTGGGTGGAGCCTGAGCCCTTTCACAGTCTGCAAGCCCCGCATCTTAGTTACTTTTCTCACCACTGTGGGATGTATCTGACGTAGGGGAGGAGGGGTCTATTCTGCCTCAGAGTTCAGGGTGCCATCCAGCATGGCAGCCAGAACTCAAGGCAGCTAGCTGGTCGTATTGATTCCATAGGGAGGTCACAGAGAGATGGTTGCCACTGTTTTGTTTGCTTTCTCTGTTGTTCATTCTGATTTAGCAGCCCTCGGGATGTGCCACTCAAATTCAGGGTGGGGCTCCCCCTTAGCTAACCTTTCTGGAAACATACCTTATGGATTTACGTCTGCTGTGTGTCTCCTGGGTGATTCTGAATCCAGGTCAGGATGACAACTAGCCACCACGCCCCACAAACAACGACAGACTGCCCACAGCGTCCACTCTGTGGAGACAGAAACCTCAGCCACGGTGCTCCACAGATGCAGGTATGGGAGCTGGGGGCACCAGAGCTCCAGGACAGGTGTGTTCTGTCTCGATTTTGGGGGAGCAGTGAAATCCTAATTTTGCCAAACTGAGGCTCTCCCACCTTCTCTGTGTCAACTGTCGGTTTTGGAGTTTTTGTGGTGTCGGGTTTGGAAGGCACTGGGAGGGTTCCTGGCTGTCTGTAGTATTTTGGGGGATCGTTGTTGTTTTCTTTTAAGACTGAGTCCATATATCCCTGGCTGTCCTGGAACTATGTAGACCAGGCTGGCTTCCAACTCAGAGATCCTCCCGCCTCTGCCTCCTGAGTGCTGGGATTAAGGCATGCACCACCGCATCCTGCCTCTTCTGCACTAATTTGGTCCTTGATTATGCTCCTGAAGTGGCTGTGATGGGACTGAATCCCACTTCAGAGCATCCACAAGGCAGGGACTCTCTGCAGGAACCTTGAGACCAAGTGTTCAAATATTCTCATTCAAACCACCAAGCTATGGGACCCTCAGGCTCATCCCAGGGGTAGGCAGGGGACTTCTGTGAGGTCCAGGTGTTTTGACTTGGACCTGTGCTTACAGCCTTCAGTATCTAGCTGCCTCTTCCTCCTCCTCCTCCTCCTCCTCCTTCTTTCTTCTTCTTCTATGAAGTGGGCACAGCCTCTGCCCTGGGCATCTCCTTGGCACCTGTCTTCTCATGGTCATGTCTTCCCATGGCCCACTCCAAGCTGCCACCATCCCTTATTTCTCATCATTCTGAGAAAACAGCTTAAAGGAGGAAGAATTGATTCAGTCACATGGCTTCAGTCCGTGGAGGGAGTGTGGGACAGAGCAAGAGTGCTCACCTCATGGTGGCCAGGAAGCAGAGGGAAGTGGGGCACTTCTTCTCCAGGGCATACCCTGGTCATCTGCTTTCTCCAAGGCTCTGTCTGCCTCCTGGTTCCCACCATCTCCCAACTATAAAGCCATCAGGGATTGGTCTATGATGAAAGCGGAGCCCTCAGGCGCCAATCACCTCTCAGTAGGGCCACCCACTGGACGAAGACAGAGCCAAGTCTGTCTATGACATGCTAATATGCGTGATCCTGATAGTGGCTTCCTAACTGCTCTTTATAATCCCACTGTTTCCTCTACCTCATCCTAAGCAGACTGGTACCAGGCAGCCATAGTAATGTTGTAACATGTTAACTCAGTGATGTCACTCCTTTGCTCTCTAGCACCTTGTTTATTTCCCATCTACCTCCATTCAATAGAATAGTTAGGTCCTTTCTTTACACAGTGAATGCAGATTGCATTTATGACGATTATTACTACGAAATGATCGGGCAACAGTTGTTAAAGATGAGATGTCACGACAGTGTTTAGCATGACCTTGGGCCATGTCTGGAAGCTCCCACTGTCCCCACTGAGAGGCCCAAGAGCCCTTGGCCAGCAGGGTAGGCTTTCTGCTTCTCTGCTGCCCTCAGTAGGGACCAGGGCAGCAGCCCTCACCTAAGAATCTTCATCAGAAAATAAACACTGTTAATATACAGGAAACCCCATCGCAGAGCTTAGTCAAAACCTCTCTGGGAGGGCCTGATAGGATCCTAATGGACTCCAGATGTCCCACAGACTCTGTTGGGGTGACCTGAGAAGATGCGGGGCAGGTTTGTAGCCCAGAAGAAGCATCTTTGGGGGCCTTTCTTCCCACTCACATCACCAGGCTTGGTTTGTCTTGACCCTTGTTAGTCTCTGTACCCCATTCTACGGAGCAGAGCTATCCAACCCATGGAGGTGCTGGTCCAGCGACACTCTCTGTCAAGAGTCTGGACCGAAGTGGCTCCTAGGCTCAGGGGTGATCCAAGCAAGGCAGTGCCCCCCAGAGGCGTATGGAGGAGCTGTGGCCCAGGTGAAGGTCTCAGGGTGGGGGTGAGCCTGCGGAGGGGCAAGTGTAGAGATCAGAGGGAAAGCAAGGTCAGCTTGGTAGCAGTGACCAGGGGCCTGACTCTGAGATCACAATTTATAATCATTCTGGTCCCCAAACACCAGAGGGGCCAGCTGCTCTCACCAGCTGCCACAGTCCTGCCCTGGCTCCCGCTGCCAGGGGCCAGCTCCCCTCCTGAGTAACCCAGACTTGACCTTCTGCAGGCCGAGGTTTCACCTGACTGTCCTCTGAAGGTGTCTCCTTGACTTCCAGCCTCCTCCCTTTCTTTTACCTTCTTAGCTCTTCTTGCCTCTGACCTTTATATCCAGTAATTCCCGTCTGCTGAGTCCTATATTTGACCTGGTAGCTACACTGAGCTACCAGGGATTTGGTTTGTCTGTGCCTGTCTCCGGCACCTAGAGTTTGGCCTGCACCATACTGTGCTGGACACACATGCCCAGAGATGCAGCTATCCAGCCACTGACAAGGTCAAGGCTAGGTGGGCTGGCTTAAGCAATGCAGCAAGCTCTTTGGAGGCCTGTCCATCTGTCCTTGAACAGCTCCCAATCCACCCCATTTCTCAGGACTCCAGGAGTAACTCTGGGTAGCTGGACCACTCACTGGGATGACGTCCTTACCCCGATGGGTGCAAACACAGGGATGGGTCACTAGTCACAACCTCTGCCAATAGGCACAAGGTCCTGTTGATGCCTTATCCCTAGCTCTAGTATTCAGTATCCCCATTAGCAGAGGACACTACCGAGCCACAGAGAGGCTGAATGTGACCCCAGGGTCACATGGCAGGCAAAGGCAAGAGGAAGAGCTATAAGCTGGACTTCTGCCTTCCCAGGTGGGAATATGGTCCCACGCCCCCTGGAGGCCACATGCAATATCGGAAGAACATCTGAAGCATCCTTAGTGGGCTCTGGAACCCAAGAGAAACACAGGCCTCAACACCAACCCTCTTAGCTTAGCTCTGAAAGAAGAGGACAACAGAGAGCCAGTGCCCCATGGGGAGAGGAGAGGCCTGAGAGACCCAGGCTAATGGGTCAAGTGTCTAAGGTCTGTTCCAGCCCTGAGATTGTGAGTCATGTGCCCCATCCCTCCACACCCCATCACTGCCTGGGTATTAGGACCACTGTCTGTAGTGCTGCAATGGGCCAACCCTGTGTCCCCACACATTCGCTTCTTCCCTGAAGATCTGTGTGCCTCACCCATCCCCCACTCAGCATGTGCGCAATTCCAGTTAAGCTGTTTGAGCCACACAGAAGCAGGGTCTAGAAGCCCATCCCTCCTTCTCCCCTCCCCCCCCCCAGGAAAAGGAAACCCTAAACCCTAAACCCCTGTCCCAGCCCCTTCTGCTCCTCAGTTGCTGCTATTATTCTCAGTGCCCTTGGGCACCTTTCTCCACACTGCTGGGCCCCCTGCCGGAAACCCAGGCAACATTATTCCTGTCTTGCCCGACATGTCAACTCTTTGCTTAGGTCTCTCTTCGTTTCTCCTGAAATGGCAGGTGTTCCTCTTTCCTTCCATGCAGTGCTTTCTCCACCTTCCAGAAGGTCAGCATTATAGGGACAGTGGGTTGCCCGCACATGCCCAGAGCTGACACTTGGGAGATGTCCCCATCATGGGACCTGCTATATCAACAGATGGATGTGGTTCACATTTTTTTCAATGCCATCTACCTACCTACCTACCTATCTATCTATGCATTTGTTTGTTTGTTATTTGTGGGAGACACGAGAGGTCAGAAGAACTGGTTTCCTCCTTCCACTGTGTGGGACCCGAGGATGGAACTCACACTGTTAGGTTTGGTGGCAAGCACTGGGCCGTCTCAGCAGGGACGAGTCAGTAGTTTACAGCTGGGCACTACAGGACCAGGAGTGTGAGGTGTCTGACTCAGTCCCTACAGCTGCCATTCGGGCCCCTGCACTCTGGATGGTGGAGAACAAGAGAACAGTGTCTGCACACAGCTCTCCAGGGCAGAACCAGATGTCAAGGCATTATCAGGGCTGTGCACCGAGAAGGTGCCGGGAGGGGAGCCCTGCCGTTTCTTCTAGCTTCTCTATCTCCCCATCCTTGCCACACCTCCACGGCCCGGCTGCTGCTCTGTGTACCTCCTCTCCTCTCAATAAGCTCCATCACTGCTTAGGGCAGTGATGTTCTCGACCTTCCTAATGCTGCCCTTTAAAATAGTTCCTCACCTTGTGGTACCACCCTCTCTCCACCCCCTGCCAAACCATAACATTATTTTCATTGCTCCTCCACAACTGTAATTCTGCCACCGTCATGACTCATAATGTAAATATCTGGTATGTGACCCCTGTGGAAGAGTCAGGCATCTCCCCAAGGGGGTCTCGACCCACAGGTTGAGAACCATGCTTGCTTAGAGGCCGTCACCCGGGACCTTAGCTCACAATCCTCAGCAAATCTAAGCAAGAGTGTGTTCTGAACTTCATGTTAGTCACCTCCCATGGAAGTGGAGCTGGCAGAGTCCCCATCCCTTCCTGTTCATGGCCCCCCGGGGCTGCAAGAAGATCTGTGCCCGTGGAGGGGGCCTGGACAAGCGGCTGTGGCTGTCAGTCTCCGGAACCCAGCAGGAGGGAGAAGGAAGGATAAACTGTGGGGTTCATGAGACAGAGGCATGATCCTGGCTGATCCCCTAATCCCTTCCAAGCCAGCTTCCCACAGTGTAAAGGCAAAAGGTCCTTCTGTTCTTCTGGAAGATTCTCCCAGGAAATCTGTCCTTCCAGGTTCAATAGCTCTCTCTGCTCTCCCCTTACCCACTCCCATTGGCAGCCACTACCCGACACTGATGTTTGGGTGACAAGTGCCACACGCAGCCTCAAAGTGGCTTCAGCCGTGGCCATGCTTTCTGCTCACATAACTGAAGGCTGCAGTCTTCAGACTAGCCCCAGGCCTTGGATGACCCGAGTTCAATCCCTGAGAGCCCAAATGATGGAAAGAGATACCTGATTCCTGCAAGTTGTCCTGGCATTCATATATGCACTATGACCCATGCATGCCCTCACGGGCACACATATGATCTCATGTAATTCATAAGATAAATGAAAAAAAATGTTTTCACTAAATCCCTGTTCAAATCCGCTCACACCATCCCCCCCAAACCCCGAGTCCATGGCCACTCCAGCAGCACACCTTTAAGGAGTCCCAGGGATCCGCCCTTGTCCTGCTCTTTCCTTGCTCTGTGGGTGACCTAAAGCCAAACTTCATAAGGTTTGGCAGGAGTCTGGGTCCTTCTCTCATGAGCGGCAGCTTTGGATTTCCAGGGACTTTTGAAAGAAAGCGTCCCTCCAGGGGTGGACACAGGGTCCAGGCAGGTCAGGACACCCTCCCCAGAACCCACACTTAGTAGGCCCACTCAGCCAGCAAGCCCTTGTGGACTCCATTGCCCCTGGCCAGCAGCCTCTAGGGGTCTCTGGGGAAGGCTACTCCTGTCAAGAACTTGTCAGAGGAGGGTTGAGTGGAGGGACCGTCCTACCCAGACACCAACCATGCTTGGCCCAAAGCTCTTCCCCTTGGGGCAGCTTCAGTGATTCCCTGGTGACAAGAGGCATTGGATTCCAAGGCTCTAGGAGGCGGGCAGCAAGGGCCTCCCTCTCTCCCCACCTTACTTGGTCTTTTTCTCCATCTCTCACTTCCAAACAGCCCTCACAGGAGCAAACAGTTTCTGTTCCAGCCACAGGTTCTCTGGCGGGTCCCAATGCCTCCATGCCAGACCGCAGGCTCTCCTCCCTTCAGAGGTTCAACAGAGCTGCTTCCATCCTCCAGCCCCCAAAGTTTGGGGCCATTTTATCATGCCTTCATTCACTTACTCTCTCACTCATTCATTCACTAACGCGTTCATTTCCTCACTCATTTGTTCATTCACTCATGCATTCACTCACTCACTCATCACTGTGGCCCCTTGGAACCTTGCTTCCCTTGCTTCCCACCTCGTTGGCTGCTTCAGTGCACACTACACTTTTGCTGGGGTGAAGCTCAGGGCTCTCAAGTCCAAATACCTGAGGCTCAGTGTGTGGGCAAGTGTGAGGGTCTGAGTTTGAATCTGCAGCACCCAGGTACAAAGCTAGAGGTGTCTGTGTATGCCAGCCCTGGCAGAGATAGGTGGATCATGAGAGCTCACTGGCAAGACAGCTTAGCCCAAAACACGGCTCAAAGAAAGAAGGTAAAGAAGGATGGAGGAAGACACTGATATCCTGTTTGTGAAGGGGCATGAAACCGCTCATTCATGTGCATGCACTACACACACACACACACGCATGCATGCATGCAAATACACACACATGCGCATGTGCATGCACACACATACGAACACACCAGACACACACACACACACACACACACACACAAAATCTTAAGCACAGTAGCCAGAAGTTGAGGTCCACCCCTGGGACCCTGTGTCCTAACTGTGTCCTATGCACAGACCATGTTGTAGCCCAGCTACACACTGTGACAGCTCTTGCTAGAAAATATCTCCCCCCACCGGCCTCCCATCTCCCAATCCAATCACCGGCTCTAAGCTGTCACCACCATCCTAAGCCGCTGCTGTTGCCCCTCTGGGTGTCTGACTTCATGCTCTCACCTTTTCTAGTCCCTTATCTAGCACAGGAGTCCTTGAAAAAAAGAATGGAGGTCAAGTCCCTCCTGAGGCTGATCACTCCAGGGCTCCTGTCTGCCACTGAGAGGCTTCATCCCATCCACAGCTGGGCAGCATAGTGCTTCCTCCCCTGACTAATCTACCCTCCATGTGGCTCAAATTCTTCTCTCGAACATCTTAATGGAACGCCACTTCCTGGACGAGTCTCAGGCTAAGCAGCCAGTGGCCTCGGTGGCCATGACACCTTCTGACTCTGCTTCTTCTTAACACCTTTCTTATGTTTGTTTCTTTATTTTTTTTTCTCCTTGCTAAAGTGTTCTGCTTAGCACACTGTAGATGCTCAACTAAAGGCTCCCCAGCTCATTAATGGAACGAATTAGTGGCCTTTAACCAGCGAGTCATCCCCACTTCCTCCGAGAACATGAGACCCCTGTCTTCCCAGAGTCCCCCAAACGTGTCTTGGAGCCAGCTCTGAGCCTTTGGCATCGGAACAAAACACACAGTACACATGGTTCCCAGCCGATTGTGCTTTGTGAACTCAGTACTAAGCAGTGTGTATCCTTATGAGGCCCAACAAGATGGCTCAGTGAGTAAAGCTTGCTGCCAAGCCTGAGGACCCGAGTTCAATCCCTGGGAGGCACATAATAGAAGGAGAACATTGGTTTCACAGAGCTATTCCACGCACCCATATAAAAGCCAGAAGAGAGCCCTGTAACCCCAGCCCTGGGCAGAGAGACAAGCAGAACTTAGGGGCCTCATTGGGCAGCCAGCCAAACCAGAATGGTGATCTCCGGGTCAATGAGAGACCCTGTCTCAAAACACAAGGTGAAGAGCGACAGAGGAAGATACCTCAAATTGACCTCTGGCCCCCTTGCGTACACTCGCCTAAGTCCGCACGCCTGCACACACCTGAGCATACATAACTGCACACACAACTTAAAAAACGGTTTAAGGCTAGGGCTTTGGGGGGAAGTACACACGCTCCGGGATGCTTCTTGTCACATTACTTGTCCAGGAAAAAGAAATGGAATTTGTCTAAAATCCGCATTGGAAGGGAAGTGCTCCACGAGCTGTAGTCTCCGTGTGACGAAACCCTGCAGGGAGGGGTTTCATGGGCCGTCATGGGAGGGGCCAGGCGCTTGGCTGTTTGCTTTGCCCACTTGGCACCAGGTGCACCAGGCACTGTTCGAAGGAGGCAGGCTGTGACAGGACACAGAAATGATGGAGGCTTCTTCTCAGTTTTCACAAGAAAAAAATCCAAGACCAGGGAGCAACGGGGCAGAGGCTCACAAGAGCTTTGGAGCCCGAGGAATGGGGATGGTGAGGCGGGGGCCTGCTGTTGCCTGTAGAGCCATGGAGGATGTGGGAAGGGGTGACTATATCTTTCTGGACTGGGAAAGGGTCGAAGAGCAGGTGAGACTGGCCCTGGTGGCTCTGGGTTGTTGAGGCAGGCAGCATGCATTCGGCGACGGGGCAGGGTCTTCTGGCTGTGCAGAGCCCAGGGCCTGCACACCTGTGGCTGGACTCAGGCAGACAGGGGTCTCTTCTGCTGTCCTCATCACACAGAGTGAGACTTCAAACTTGAACTCCCCCTGGATATGCAAGCTCAAAGGCTGGCTTGGAAGCAAGGCCTAGACTGTCATCAGCCAGATCAGAGGGAGGCTAAATACGAGACAGAGGTCAGGCATGTTTTTATAACAAATAGGTACTGTTTTGTCTTTTTTAAAATGCTGAACAGGAAACAAAAGGCCAGACTCCACTGAGCCCAAGGCGTCAGGACTCCATGCTGTGTGGGCAGCAGAGGGGACAGAAGCCCTTCTTGGACATCTGTGTGGCACTCAAGGGACCATGGTGTATGGGGCACACTCAGCAAATATATTCCAATAAGGAAGGGAGGAAGGAGTGACGAGGGAGAGGGGAAGGGTGGAGAAAATGAAGAAATGGGGGTGGGGTGAGAGAAAAGGTGGAGGAAAGGTGAGGAACAGAAAGAGGAGGAGAAACAGGAAAAACAAAAAGGAAATGAAAAAGAACTGTGGGAAGAGGGCAAGAGAAGAAAGGGAATCAAGAGGAAGGAGGGAGGGGAAAGGGGAGGGAGGCAGTCTCATAGAGATGCTGGGTTCTTCCTCTCTGCACTCTCAGACATGGGAGAGACACAAACTCGGCAACAAGAGCACATGAGACCCCACTTGAACGTGGTCCCTCTGGCCTGCTGCTTAATTAATTGACCCCATAATGAAATCTCTCCTCACTGAGTATGTATTTAATAATTAATCACCCTCACCAGCCAGCCAGGCTTGGAACACTCAACACTCACTCCCAGGCAATAGCGAGAGACTGAGAGAGGGTCTTGGGGGTGGGGAAGGTCCCCCCAAATGCTGATTTGCAAGAGGATGGGGAGGGATGCTAAGGGCAGACCCACGCCTAGCCTGAAGTGAAGACTCTCCTGACAGGCTCTTTAATAAGAATGCAAAATTGTTAATGGCAAACAGTGGCCATGGGAACAGATGCCATGGAAGAGGAAATAGCAACCAGTTGTTTTTCTGTTTTGTTTTTATGTGAGTAGATGTTTTGTTTGCATGTGTCTGGGCACCACATGCATGCCTGGAGGTCAGAAGAGGGCATTGGATCATCTGGGACTGGGGTTCCAGGCAGTTGTGAGCTGCCATGTGGATGTGGGGAATCGAACCTGGGTTCTCTGAAAGAGCAGCCAGGGCTCTTAACCTCTGAGCCACTTCTCTAGTCCTCAACCGGCTGCTTTTCAAGCAGTGGTTACAAGTCCAAAAATTAAGAAAAAGGAAGAAAAAAGCCAATTTTTATGAACCGTCTGGCAAACTCAAAGAGTTTGGCCCAGTGGGTAAAGGAGCTTGCCAGCAAGGCTGACAACCCGAGTTTAATACTCAGGCCCATGTGAGGAAGGAGCTAGCTAGCTGACTTCTGCAAGCTGTCCTCTGACCTTTGCCCTCTCGCTGTAATGTATGTGCCCATACACAGCATGCACACACACGGCAGAATAGCTGTCTTATGGAAGAGGTGTGGTTCTTGCCACCCGGGAAACAGGCTTGTGTGAACTCTGAGGAGGGATAGATGGAAGCCCATGGACAGAAAGACAAGGGACAGTGAGACAACACTTTTGCATTGCTACGATTGCAACAGTTCAGACCCCTCAGTGGGCTTCTCAGAGAGCAACGCTCCAGAGAACTCGTGCTGCTTTGGCGGAGTTTTGCACTTTGGAGGACTTGTGCCATTTGGGCGGAGTGTCGCTCCTTCTTCTGAGTCGTTGTGCTGCCGATGACAATTGTTAATATGGCTGCTTTGCTATTTGACTGGACTGCTGGTATCCAGACAACGAGAAGTGAAATTGCCCCAAGGAACGACGTCTAAAAAGGTCCACAATCCCCTTTTCCTAATAACCTTCTTTCTCCCCCACCTCTGGTCAGTGGGTTGGAAGGGAGGTAGAAGCATTTAAGAACCCTAAAAAAAAGTAGGTTTTTGGAAAATCTAATCCTACAGAGGGAGAGAGGGAGGGAAGGAGGAGAGGGAGAAAGAGTGTTCTTTGGTCTGTGGTCTTAGAGTCACGTCACTGACTGGATCATTCACCAGGAGTGTCACAGTAGACAGCACAGCTGTGTGGATTAGACAACAGTTGTCCTGCAGTCCTGAGCCTGGCCACTGAGGTCACACTATCAGGAGGGGGGTTGTCCCACTGTGTGCACAAGGCTGTCCCTCTGTCTGTCTGTCCTGTCCTCTTCTAAGGACACAGATTCAACTGGGGCCCAATGACCTCACTTAGACTTAACTCACTTGATTTTTTTTTTAAATTACATTTATTTGTCTATTTTTAAACTTTTGATTGATTCTGTTAGTTCACATCATGAACCCTAGTCCCACTCATCTTCCCATCTCTTCATATCCATCCTTCACCCCTGCAACCTCATTGGTCTGGTTGGAGATCTCTGGTTTCTCGGACACCATCAATATTGGATTCTCGCTGGGACCCCTCCTGGTTATCCTCTTGCTGCCCTGTGTCATAGAAATCCTTCAGCTTTGGATCAGCAGGACTGGCCCTTTCATTCATCCAGCCATGTATGGATAATATACATTTTGGAGATGGGCCAATTCAGAGCACTGGATCCGGACCCGGGTGGTAGCTGAGCTGGTCAGCCCACCGGCTCTCCCTTCTCCGCACCACCAGGGTCAGCTCTCCAGCACTGATGCAGCTAGGACACCAAGTGCCACCATGGGCAGGGGGCAAAGGTCAGCTCTTCTTCTCTCATAGCCAGCTCCACTGTGCTGGACCCAGACGAGGTTCAGGGCCCGCTCTCCAGAGTGTTGCAGCCTTCAAGGAGCATGGACAGCTCATCTGCTGTCGTGACCCTGGGGCCAGTTCTCCCAACTGCTGCAGGTGGCAAGGGGCACAGTGTGGGGACATCACACCTGTCCCCCTCCCACCTCATGGCAGATGAGTGGCAGGGCCAGCTCTCCCCTGGGGTTGGCTCGCCTGCACCTCTCTCACCAGGGTCATCTCTGCTGTGCTGTCCAGGTGGCATACAGGGCCACCTCTCTGGAGTGCTGCAGCTGGGCAGGGGTAGCTCTCCTGGGCTCATGGCCCTGTGGGCAGCTTTCCCACAGGGGTGGTATGTGGTGACAGGGGAGGGTGTAGAGGGAGGGCGCATCACCTTTGTACCCGTACTGCCCCACAGCAGACAAGTGTCAGAGTCAGCTCTCCCACACGCACACCCTGGGGCCCAGCTCACCCCCCCACACACACACACTCTCCCCTCCCCCTGCCACCAGGGACAGCTCCACTGTGCTGCCTAGACCAGGCTCAAGGGCCTGCTCTTCCAAGTGCGGCCACCAGCAAAAGATGGGGCCAGTGGTCCCCGGCAGCTGTCCTGACCAGGGACAGTAATATGAGCCACAGACATCGACACCAGCCCCTGCCACTGCCAACTAGCAATAGACACAGATGTGGCCCTCAGTGGCAGCTCGAGCTGGGACCTCACTATGGCCCCAGGTGGTGGGACTGGTTCCTCACCACAGGCTACTCCTCTCTGGTTCCACCTCTCTTCACAGTGCTCAAGCTGCTCCACTTCTTTCTTTCCCATCTGACCACCACATACTCACAGACCGTGGTGTCTCTGGTTGCAGGCTGACCACGTGGCTAGCGGGGCCCCCATGTGACATCCTCCATCCATGCTGCATAACATGGCAGCAAGCAGGTGTCTGTGACCTGCCTGTGCCGTGCGCTAGGGCAGGTCTGAGGGTGTCACGGGGGGGTCCGCTGGTCTCTTGTCTTCCTCTTCCTGCTGCACCACCTGGATTTCACTTGATTTGATTTTTATGAGTCCAGAACATAAAACAGCCTTGGCTCCCAAGCCAGGTATAGAGCTAGGATAAAGAAAAGGCTGCCATCTGCTCTGCCCCTGTCTGCTGTAAGAATACCACCATCAGCAAGG
The DNA here is from genome assembly GCF_907164565.1 of Psammomys obesus. Classification (NCBI taxonomy): domain Eukaryota; kingdom Metazoa; phylum Chordata; class Mammalia; order Rodentia; family Muridae; genus Psammomys; species Psammomys obesus. The sequence continues at coordinate 12,387,912 of NW_026596234.1, read as the reverse complement.
TGTCTGTCTGCCCACTGCCAGGGCTGGAGGGGTCGTATTTATGTTTTCAGATGTATTTATCTATGTGTTGAACACTCTGCTTGCATGTGTGTCTGTGCACCATTTATACCTGTTACTTATGGTGATCAGAAGAGAGCATCGGATGCCCTGGAACTGGAGTTGCAGACAGCTGTGACCTGCCTTATTGGGTGCTGGGAACCAAACCCAGGTCTTCTTCAAGAGCAGTCAGTGCTCTTAACACCGAGCCATCTCTATAACCCCCTTTAATTACACCTGTGTTCGTGTGTGTGTGTGTGTGTGTGTGTGTGTGTGTGTGTGTGTGTAGGTCAAACTTGGGTCTCAGCAGGCTTGGCATCAAGGACCTTTTTATCTGCTGAGCCATCTCACTGATCCCTTATTTCATCCTATAAATCCCATCTGCAAATGCAGTCACATTCCAAGGTCCCAGGGCTGGGGCCTCAGTGTATGAACAGGAGCTCAGGACTTCTTCCTGGGCACCTCAGATTGTAATAAGATAGTTGTCAAGTCTGGGGTAGTCGCTACCAAGTTTCTTGCCTTCAGGGATGAAACAGTTCAAGGCACTTTCATGTCCTGACGATGGTGACTAATCTTAAACTTTTAGGGTGGGGTAGTGTCATAGGACTGGAGGCCTCTTCGACCCTCTCCTGTCACTAGCCAAATGCAACCCCAGTCTATGGCTACCGCAGTGTCACAGTGTCACAGATGCAGAGGACAGAGGGAGGCAGGGCTCCGTGGGTCGTAGTCTAAACCTTTCTTTTGTAAATTTCATCAGCCTTTCTTCCAGAAAGGGCACATAGCACTCTTGACCTTCGGAAACTCCCCATGAAACCTGCCTCCAGGTGGGTCTTGAACACCTTTCCTCACATCCCACCTTACAGTCCCTGGCCAGAGTCCCCCAAAGAGAAAAACACCTGGGCTTCCCTTACAGATGTGGGATGGAGGGAAGTTTCATTTTCTTATGGCTGCAAAGAAATAACAAAGGAGCAGTTGGTTTGGCTCCTGGTTTCAGCCCACAGCAGCGGTAAGGCACGGCAGAGCTCATGGTGGCGGAAGCAACACAGCCTCTGAACAGGAAACACAGTTTGGGCCACACCTAGAAGCCGTCTGTGACCTGCTTGCATTGGCCAGGCTCCACTTCCCCAGGGTTCCAGGAACCCTTAAAGCAGGAGCAGCCGCTGGGAACCGTGATCTTGGGGTTGGTGATGGGGTATCAGCAGTCAGTCTCAAACCAGAAGAGGAGGTATTTTTCTTTGGCTACTTCAACAAGCCTGATGGCTTAAAATGTCATCCATACTTCACCATACTTCTAGAGGCCTGAATGTCAAGATATGTGTCAGTAGGTCAGCCCCCTCCAAAGGCTCTGGGGGAGGAGCCTTCCTGTTCCCTCTACCATCACCTGCTATTCCTGGGCTCCTGGCAACATCACCATCATGCCTGCCTTCGCCACCACCTGTCTGCTTCCCTGGCTCTCTGAATGGCATCCTCAGTGTTTCCTCAGGAGGCCAACATGGGCCTTAGGCCACAGGAAGCAGGCGTGGGGGGGGGCACTTGGACATATCTTTGGGAGGAAATAGATCTTCTTATTACTGGGGGGGGGGGAGTCAACAATTCGCAGGCCCTTGTCTTGAGGACAGTAGGCCAAAGCCTCGGAGATCCAACTGACTCCCAGCTAGACTGGACTGGCCATGCAGGTCACTTGGTAGAAGGTTTCACCCCCCCAAGCCCTTCGTAAACTGCACCTGGTGACACGTGCCTGTGACCCAAGTACTCTCAGAGGTGGAAGCAGGAGGACCCGGAGTTCCAATCTGGGTCACCCACTGTGGCAACGGTGACAGTGCTGCCCTGGAGGCTGAGGCAGGAGGGTGGCAAGTTCGAGTGTTGTTTAGCCCTCAGAATGGACCTCAAGGCCCAGCCAGGGAAACCTGGCAAGGCTCTGCCTCTCTATGAAGTAGAAAGAGGGTGGGAGCAGGGTTCGGTGGCAAAGCGCCCGTCCAGCATGGGTGTAAGGCTCTGGGTTGATCCTCCCGACACTTCAAAACACAGCCAAAGAAAAGCGAGCAAAAACTACCCCAGGTAGAAGGGTCGCTCAACACCTCTGAGAGTCCCTGGACAGGGAGGACAGGGAGGATAGGGAGGACAGAGAGTCCTCGGAGGAACCACCGCTTGTTGCTGCTCTCCGGTGCCCAGCTGGTCTGGTAGGGTTCCACCTTATAGTCTCTCCTGCCAGGGTCACAGGATCTAAAAGACTCCTCCAAGGTGGAAGATCTTGGTGGAAGGAGGCTACGGGAGGGAAGAAGGAGGTGGAGAGTTCCCTCCCCTCTCCAGCCTCCACGCCCAGCCCACTCGGGCTCTCAGGCTTCCTGGAATGCCCCGGGGACGCCGCTGCGGTAATGACCCCGCGACAGCTGCGCTCCAGGAGAAGCAGCCGCCGCTTCCCGGGCGCCGCCGCCTCCGGAGGCAGGTTCGCACCTGCTGGGGACATTTCTCATCAATTAGACCTTGGCAGCGCCTGAATGGGGCCCGGGAGGGCGCGTCCCCGCCGCCCGAGGCCGCCCGCGCGCACAGATGGCAGCCCTGGGCGCAGCTGCCCGGCGGGTGCGCGGAGTCACAATCGGCTCAGTGTTAGCGAAGCCCCAGGTTGGCCAGGGTCCGGGCACACCTGCGCGGCGCAGATGGTGTCGCCTGCAGCAGCAGGCACCCGACGCCCCACTGGGGACGCCGAGGCGGGTGCTGGGCCCGGAGTCGTTGACCTTAGGGGCGGCAGGCCACGCCCCGCTGGCAGCCCGCACCTCGCTTCTCTCCGCCCTCCCTCCATGTCCCCGGGCCACCAAAATTTGTCTGCCCAAAGTGAAACCCGGTCGTGGTTAGTAGCGGGATCATCCAAGTGCGCAGCAACGGGGATTGATTGGGAAATGTGTCTGGAAAATGTGTTCTCCTCAACAAACGCGCTAACACAGAACCATGAAAAACTGGCTGAAGAGAGTCACGGGTGCGGCCTAGCAGGCTAAACTTACTTAGCGCGCTAAACTCTTGCTTGATCCCCAGTATGGAAAATGCTGTATAGTTTTACACTGGCCATGAATTCAAGGTAACCCTCCTTCCTCAGCCTGCTTCCTTGAGCGTTGGGATTACAATCTTGATGCGCGCGCGCACGCACGCACGCACACACACACACACACACACACACACACCATCCTTTCTTTTTAGCCTCAGACTCGAAACTACCAGCACAAAAGTAAAAAACAGTTTATCGGTCCGGTCTGGAGGCTCCCACCAGCCTCTGATGACGACAGCCATCGCCTCTTTCTTTGGGTGACTTTGGGACTTGAGACCACACAGCAGAGGGCCCCCCCCTCCCCCGTCTAGGGAGACAGGGGCTGTCTGTCTGTCTACCTGGGCTGGTATCCTGTCCTAACACACAGTGACAACTTGTCCCCTCGCACTGCAGTTGGTGGCTCGGGTTACCCCAGGCTGTGTGCTGTTTTGTCTCAGATCTGCACAGTGCAAGCCTCATTCTCAAGAAAGCCTTTAATTCTGGGGGGGGGGGGCTCTCACGCGCCAAGGAAAGTGAATTCCAGGGCACTAGCCCTTTGGGGCTCTGCCTGAATGATCTCCACTACTGCACCTTACCTTCGATCCAGCCCACCCCCCACCCCATCCCACTCCCCACTTCTCTCTCCATTCCTCTGCCTCAGCCAGCCACTGCTCTGAGCAGCCTAGAGCCTGGAACTGAGGCGCGTTAGTCACGGTCTCAGGCTCAGGGGCCCGTAGGGAGCTGGTAACAAAGCACCTCTGAGGTCTGCTCGTGGCCGCATTAATGGCAGCACAGTGTTCTGGAGACATAGAGCGCTGGGCAGAGCTGAGTGTCAGCGAGCCTCTCCATGGCGGGGAAGCAGCTGACCCAGCCGGTCCTAACCAGACATGGCGTTCTAAACTCACCCAGCCCCTTGTTGTTGGGACCCTGTGGGGAACCTTGCCATTTCACAGAAGAAGACACGAGGAAGGTAGCAATACATCCCGACCCTGAGGCAGGTGACAAGTGGCTGTGGTGGATCATGACCCCAGAGGGTCCCCACTGATCTTCTATTCCTTCTCATTCTCCCCAGTCTTCCACAGCCGGGGGGGGGGGGGAGAATGCCACAAGAACCTAAAATAAAATTAAAACTTTAAAATCCAAACCCAGTTAAAAAAAACAAGCAAACATATCTGTGGGGTTGGGGGTATGCCCAGGCCACACAACATACGTGTGGAGGTTGGAGGACGGCCTTGTGTGTCAGTCACTGCTTTTCACCTTCCTTTGAGCCTGGAGCTCCTGGTCGGTTTTTCACTGCCTATACCAGGATGGCCGGGGAACTTCAGGGCGTCTCCAGCCCCAGGCCTCCAGTCTCCTCGTGGAAAGGCCGGGACTACCGACCTGTGCCACAGAGGCTGGCTTCTACGTGGATTCGGGGTATTTGCACGCTCACTCTTGCACGGCAAGCCCTCCCCCGCAACCCCAAGGCACACACTTTATCTCACTCCTCCAGGCTCTAATCAGTCATCACTCAGCGAGGCTGACGTTTGAGCAGCCCACAAAGACTTTGGGGAGCGTAGTTACTTGAAGGCCTCGGAGCTGGGTGAGCACAGCCCGCTTCCTCCCTCAAATGAACCCACACACGTCAGGGAGTACCCTGCTCAAGGAGATCCCCCCAACAGTCTGTGATCCATCCCGCCCTTGGAGACACCCAATAGTTGGCTCATTGTGGGTACTTCTTTCAGGGTAGGGCCAAGCCCTTGCAGCTCTAGGCAAAGGACTCCCAGGAGGAGCAGCAGGCGCTGGAAGCTGAAAGTCATCCAGGAGCCATGTCTTTGCCCCTGTTGGGTGACTCCTCACCCCTCTCTCCTTGTGTGTAAGAGAAGAGTGGGTTCCTGGGCAGGTGCCCACAGGACACAGGCAAGCCTCGGGCATTCGGGGTCTCTGGGTGCTAGTGCAGAAACAGGAACTCAAAGTCATCATCTAGGCCAGCAGAGGGGAGAGAGGCCCAGTTCTATCTGGCCACGGGCTGCTTCTAGGAGCACAGGCCCATCACTTGGCTTGCCCTGAGCTCTGAATGTGGTGCCGTTAACCTAGGGTGGAGAAGCAATGGTTCTGCTGAGAGGAGGCAGAGCGAATGGACGAAGAAGGGGTGGCAGTTTCAAATAGCTGCCGTCTTATGAGGGCCGGATATGATGACTAGCCATAAGTAATCACCCACTGTTTGCCTGGTATGACCAGCCATTAATAAACACCCACTGTTTGCTTGGCAGCACCCTGAGTGGTTTCTTTGTATAGTTCCATTAAAAAAGAACTTACTTATATATCCCCCTATTTAAAATAAGACAAAGATTAGAGAAACCTGGAGTTTGCATAAAACCACACACTCCATTAACACTTCATAGATAAAGGTTAAACCCAGGTCAGGCCGTTCCCCCGCCTCCCTCGCCCCCCACCCCCCCCCCCCCCATCTTTGGTGTTTTGAGACAAGGTGTTACTTATGTGGCCCTAGCTGGCATGGAAGTGTGTGGACCATTCTGTCCTCAAGCTTGGAGACACCCCCCTTGCCTCTGCCCTTTGCTGCTGGGATTATAGGCATGAGCCACCACAGGCTGCCCTGGCCGATCTCTACCAGGTTCCGACACTTCTTTGGCCCACTGGAGCAGCATGTGGCAGGTTATTACAAGAGCCCAAATGAGTACAATGCTAATCCTCTCCCTACACTGATCTGCCACCAGAGCCTCAGCCGCCATAAAGCACTTGGGTGACTCTTTGTAATTTGATGGCTCACACGAGCCCAGGAACCTGAATTACAGCTTTCCAAATCTGTGATAATTTCCTTCAACTTTCTCATTTTATTGCAGCCATTAAAATCCCGTTGTGTTCTTTAAAACAGGAAAAAAAAATGATTAAAACAGATGTGGCTCTTAAAGTTACAATGCACCCTAAGTTTTACAGCCTTAAGTTTTTATGATGCTGAGAGAGACTTCAGTCACTCACCAGGGTCAGAAGGAAGAGAACTGGGGTTTCTGAACTAGGCTCGGGGACAGGGGACAGTGTGGGGCAGGGAGTTCCACATGGCAAAGATGGCCAGTGGAGCTAGTTTTCTGAGCGTGCCCTACTCTGGAGGGCCATGGCAGAATGTCACATTTGCAGTATGAAGCCAGGTCCCCACGGCTACTGAGTTTTGACAAGCCCATCTTTTCCCTCCAGCCTTTCTTCCTGTCTCCAACTCCCTGCTTCCAAGGTCACAGGTCTCAAGTGCGATGATCCCCAGTGCCCCTTGTTTTATTGGGAGCAGAATTTCCATAGTTAAAAAAAAAAAAGTCATTGGCTTGGGTTTTCAACTAATTTAATTGGTGGGTGACTCTTGGGCTTTGTTTTTTTTGTTGTTGTTTGTTTTTTGTTTTTTTGGTTTTTTGTTTTTTGGTTTTTTTTGGTCCACAAAACCAAAGGTGATAGCAGATATCTCCAGCACAGTGGTTTATCTGTAGGCTGCCGTGCAGATCCTGAGGGGCTCTGCCATCTGTCACCACAAGAGAGAAGTGGATTCTAAAGCCTCATTCCTTCTTCCTCCCTCCCCCTCAGAAACAGGAGAGCGTCATTAACTTCTGCTGAGATTTTTTTTTTTTAAACACATGAAAATAGTTTCCCTTTCTAGAATTGCTGCCAATCTGTGGCAAGGATTTTAAAGATACTTGCTGACAGAAATGCAAAGAAAAGGGGAATTTTCTGCACAGCTGGTGGGGAGTTAGCTCGGCCTGGTAATCTGGAGGGTGGACGGTCACGCGTTCAATGGCCACATCCAGAGACTCAGCAGTTACTCTCTCAGGAATTCATCCTAAGGAAATAATCAGAAGAAAGAAATGGAAGAAAAAACAAACAAACATTTGAAGCATGAAAAAAATGCCACATAAGAAGTTCAGAAGACAGCGAGTTAATACCACATAAAATATACACAGGTGTGGTGTTGTAGCCTGTGATCTTAGCACTTGGGAGGCTGAGACAGGAGGATCGGGAGTTTGTGGCCAAGCCTGGGCTACATACAAGAAGATCCTAAAAAAACAGACAACGCCCCACACCATAGAAAACGAATAGATTTTATCATTCTACATTGTTTATGTGAAATCCACACTGAAAGTAACTTAAAGGAAACCTCCAAGTGCTGCAGAGTCATTTTCTCATGGACAACGCTACGCCTTCATGGTTTCATCCTTTCCCACCTTCATATCTGAATGCTGGTCTTGCCCACTGACCTCCAGTCTCTGCTCAGGTGTCAGCTGACTATCATGACCAGCTCATGTGGCAGCTGGCCCTGCTCTAGCCCTGCCATCACTGTTCTCTAACCCACTTTGATCTTTATTCCCTTTATATCATCAAACTGGATCGGTCAGTTTTCTGTTACTGGAAGAAAATACCCAAGGCTGGTTGACTTTACAAAGAGAGAGAGAGAGAGAGAGAGAGAGAGAGAGAGAGAGAAAGAGAGAGACAGGGCACCTGCTAGGCCTGAAACCTTTCCTCTGGAATTATCCACTGTGTCATGCTAGACCATTGCACTTGAGCTTCTATTGTTTATAAATAAAAGACATACAAGCAGCCCTAAGGCTAGCCTGTAACTCCTTGGCAGTTATTTTATCAGCCAGAGATCTCTTATTACTCAACTCGACAGGGATTTGTAGCCTTGGAGGCCACTGAGGATAAGCTACTCCTCACGGTGGACTTTGGACCTCATCTTCTGTTTCCCTGGTAACACCAGACTAAACATCAGTTTCACCACCCTTTAGGCCTCCTGGTCAAAAGGATGGAATATTTCCAGTCTTGGGTGGAGACATGACATTCTGATCTGCTCCAGAGGTGAAAATGTCACAAACTATTGTTTCTTCACTTAAGAGCCTCAACCCAGCTGGGCCTGTCAATCACGGAGCTAGGAAATCTAATTCACTGGAAGACAGGCTGAAGAGAGGGAGAAATAACTATCCCCTTAATGTGACAGCGTACCCATCCTTCCCCGGCACCCCTCCGCCATGCAGCCACATGGCTTGGCCCACTGCTTCTTTGCATTGCCTTTTCTGCTGACCCTGACCCTCTGGGTTCTCTTCTTCTTCCTCTGAAGGAAGCCCCAATACCCCCTAACACCATGCAGTTGCTCATCCATCTCCATTGTGGAACCTTTGTGCTTTTTTGGACCCTAATCCCAAAAGTGTGGGTTCTTCCCTTCCTCTTCTCCATCTCCTCCCTCCTGGGAGCTGCCAAGATTTACAGCTAGCCTGTGCTGCCGTCCTTCCCTTAAACACTAATAAAATTGTCCTGGAGCTCTCTTACGAGTTCGTTTCCAAATTGCTCTTATGAATGGGACGAAGAACCCCAGAGGGAGAACCTTAAATTCCTTGCTCATCCCCCCCTCTGCTTCTCCAGCCTCCAGTGCACTCAGCGCTGGGTTCCCTTCCTTGTGTTTGGGACTTGCTATTTGTCTGTCTCCCCTGACCCTGAGTTCAGCAGATGCTGGAGGCCCGACACCCACCTTCTCTGTGTCTGCGTTTTCAAAGTCCAGCCTGGAGGCTAGAACAGGCAGTTTCTGGGTCCTTACAGTGTAGCAAGGCATCATTTGAAAAACATTTGTTGCCTCCCCCTGTACCCAGGCTTACCCAGGCATTGATGTTAATGAAATTCTGGTTTGCTACGTCTCACAGATTCTGACCAGTGGCTGTTCTTCCAGCATGGATGAGCTTAGGGTCTCAAACTTCCTGGACATCTGGACCACGGCTGGTGTTGGGTCTCTTTCCCATAACATCTACAGCTGCGGGCTGCTGTTCCATCCCTATGCCAGGCACACCGTCCACCAACACAGCACTCAGATTTGGTTTTTGGGGTCTCCCTTCCACATTCTCAGGTCTCAATGCTATTTGCTCCTCATGTGGGAACCAGGAGCCCTTGGCCTCTGATCCCTGCCACTGCTCTCCGGTCTGTGTCCCTGGTCCCCTTGCAGCGTCCTCATGGTTCATTGAGCCTGCTTCAGCTCCACAGTGGGCTTCGACGGCCCGTTAAATAAGAACCACACCACAGCATCTACCTGCCCCCCCACCTCTGAAGCACTGAGCGAAGAGGCCCCTTCCCATCAGGTATCTGGTCAAATGCCTCCACAGGGAATCCTTCCGTGCGCTCCACACCCTGCTGACACTAGATGTTCTGTACTGTCCTTTAACACGACAACATACCCACCAGCACCCTTCACGAGGTGTTCACACATCTGTAGGCTGGACACACCCTGACGTTGAAGGAATCACTGCTCTGCCGGCTTCTAGCCACCTCCCTACTTGCTCAGCATTGGGCACACAGTAGGGAATTCTGAAGAAAAACAGACTGACTGACGACTGACTGACTGCTGTCTGACGACGACGGACAGGCTGACATCTGACTGACTGTTAACCGATGGCTGATCTATGGCTTATGCTGGTAACTGACCGTCAACTGACTGAGGTCTAATTGGTGGCTGACCTGCAATTGGCATACTGAAAAATGACTGACAACTGATCGATGAGTAAACCAGTGACTGATGAGTGGATGATGACCAACCGATGCTTGATGACTGGCTGATAAATGACTGATCGGTGACTGATGAATGAACGGTGAGTGTCTGATGGATGGCTGATGACCAACTGAGGATTGATGGCTGGCTGATAAATGATTGATGGATTGCTGACTGCTGACTGAAAACTGTCGATGACTGCTGGATGACAGACAACTGCCTGATAACTGGTTGTTGCCTAGGCCTGCTATGGGTGAGTGTGTGTATGAGAACTGTCATGATGTCAAAGTGTCACAGTAACTCACTCCCAAAATGCTAAGAAGTTACTATTGTGACTCTGTGAGGTTTTGCTGGGGTCAGCCTGTCTGCCTCCTCCATCACTCACTAGCTATGTGACCTTCTTTGAGTATCTGATGTTGTCTTTCTGAGCCTCAGTTTCTACACTTATAAAATGGGAGCAATCACACTTATTGGTGTCCAGAAGAATATGAAATGGGTGTCCTCATGTGACACTGATTGGCATGCGACAGCCTCTTACACCTTCTTTGGTTTTCACATTCTCACAGTCCATTTACAGACATCATAAGGCTGAGAACGGGCCAGGGAAGATGGGGGATGAGAAGCAATTTCTTCCTTTACTTCCACTTATTAAGCTAGCTTCAGAAACTGATAATGAGAGCTAGTCATAAATGCTTGCCTTGTGCCTGGTTCTGCTTTGAGCACCAATCTTTGCACCTAGTCTAAACTCTCTACAGACCTGCAAAGCATCTGTAGTATAATTACCTCTGCTCTCCTGGTTATCAGCTCAGAAAGGTAAAGTGGCTCACACAAGGAAACAGCAAGTTGGGAGGACATTGTAGCCCTAACCCTGCTAAAGCCACCCTCAAAATCAGGGTTTGAAATAGCAACCATTATGTCTGCTCATGGATCCTGTGGGCTGGGCCTTCAGCAAGGGCCCGGCAGAGATTGCATCTGCAGCCCCACGATGTCTGAGACCCTGTCCTCACTATCTGTCTGGGGAGAGGATGATTCTGACCCTTCATGCAGCAGGTGCCTCCAGCCCGGCCTGGAGGCCTCCGGGCTCAATCGAAGCATTCTAGCAGACCAAGGGGACAGCATGTCCCTTTCTAACCCGGCCCTGTGGGCCTCTTTGCTCTCCATCTGCTGTGTTCCGTTAGTAACGCACAAGCAAGTCCCTTGGAGTCGGGAGAAAGGGCCTGCTGTGGTTTGAAGGGACCCCAAAGTTTATGCGTTAAAATCTTAATCCCTAGTGCAACACTGCGGCAGTGGAAGCTTTAAGGGTGAGTCACTACGGGCTGGGAAGATGGCTCTGCGCGCAGAGCGCTGCCTGTCTAAGTGAGGGCCCGAGTCTGGATCCCTGGAAACCACACAAATGCTGGATAGGGTGATGACTTGCCTCAAGCTCCAGACCCAGAGAGGGGAGACAGGGGATCACCAGAGCGAGCTAGCCAGCATGACTAGCCATATCAACCACCTCTGGGTTCGACCGAGAACCTGCCTCAATTAGTGAGACAGAGGAGTGAGCTAACATTGCAATGCAGGATTCTCAGCCTCGGCCTCTGGCCTCTGCACACACACACATACACGCGTGTACACAATATATAGCATGTCCACACATGTGCAAAATCACGCATATAGCCACACCCCTCCACACACAGGAGAAATGGAAGAGAGAAAGCCGTTAGAAGACAGGGGCTCTGCCTTCATGAACTCAGGCCTTCTGCAGAAGTGGGTTTCCTGTAGAAGCTGCTTCTCCTCTGCCCTGACCTACCACAGCACCCTGGCCACTCACTACGTGCCTAATTTTGCCCTTCCCAGCTTCCAGGACGGCAAGAAAGAAACATCTGTTCTTTATAGCATGTACAGCTTCTGGTGCTCTGTTCCAGGAGCACAAGACAGGACTCCACTCCTCTCATAGCACTGTGGAAGAAGGCAGGGGCCAGAAGATACTGTTGAGATCATCCTGTGGGAGACAAAGGACACCAGTGCAGTCAAATGCCATCACCTATGACCTACAAAGCGACTGTGAGAATTAAATGTTATGATATTCACATGGCGTTTAGAACCAGAAGGGGGCGTAGTAGAAATTCAGTAAAGCTGGCTTCCCGATTTGATTGATGTGCTTTCTCCAGCTATTTTCATATCGGGCCTTCCCTAAACCACCAGCAAACCTCTTGCTCTGTGGTCTCCAGCGGCTTCCATAGAACGCTCCCTGCAGGTGGCGTTCCCTGTTCTACCCCCACACGGCTCCTCTATGTTTTGGGGAACCCAGGCAAGGGCCGAGGAGGCATGCACCCAGCTCTAGCCGCTGACCCCAGGGACTGGAGCTGAGGGTTGAAGAGTTCAAATCCTGCATAGTTCGGGAATGTTCCTGCACCCCAAAGAGTAACTCGAGAAATTGTTTGTATCAGCAAGAGATGACTTAACTGTTGGCAAACCCAGCAAACTACCCTACCCCTCTTCCTGTTTCCAGAGGCCGTCCAAAGAAAAGAAACCATTTAAGCTTTCTCAGCTCTGTGGATGACTGCAGACCCTCACCCCAGGCTGAGGGCTCGGCTCCCAGGAGCACGGGGAGGGAACATTCAGGGAGCACAGCCCAGACTGTTTGGTTTTCTCAGAACAGCCAGAGGGAGGGGGAGGGGGTGGACCTGGGTGTTAGCTTCTGAGACCACCAACGGCTTGGAGGGCTGTAGACCCTAATCCCAAAATATCTCTACCCCGAACCTCCCAAGCAAGCAGAACAGGCTTCTCCCTACCCTGCACCTAATGGTCCTTTTCTATGGTCTGGTTTTTGTGCATGCACTGAGCTGCTGCCCTGGACCACGCCTGAACTTTGAGCATGGAACTCTGCCTTCATCTCACTGACCACTTCCTGCGAACAGCAGCTCTAGGCACTTCCTCCCTTCACTACGGGACTGGATTTGTTTGTGAGTTCCAAAGACAGGGTTCAGGGAAGCTGTTTCATGGAGAGTGATACCGCCACCACAATGCCCCAGGACTGATGGAAACAAAGTAGTGTTGATCTGATGGGTCCCTGATGGGTTTGGGGAAGCTGAAGTCATCAAGGCACACCTCATAGCCACACTGTGTTAGGTACTAAACTCTCCTGCCCTCTCTTCATCTCTCCTTGAGAACTGACGTATAGAGCGGGGCGGTGAGGCACACGTCTTTAATCCCAGCACTCAGGAGGCAGAGGCAGGCAGATCTCTGTGAGTTTGAGGTCAGCCTGGTCTACAAAAGGAGTTCCAGGACAGCCGGGGCTTTGTAGAGAAACCTTGTCTTGAAGGCAAACAAGCAAACAAAAATGATTTATCGTAGTTGCTCGGGTGGTTTGCCTGCATGCATGTCTGTTTCTTACCTACGATTCTTGCACTCCTAGACACCAGAGGAGGTCAGCAGATCCCTCTACCGTGGAGTTACAGACAGTTGTGAACTGCAGTGTAAGTGCTGGGAACTAGTGTGTTCTCTGGAACAGCAACCCATGCTCTTAACCACTGAGAGATCTCTCTAGTCCCTGTCTTCATTTTTGTCTCTCTCTCTTCTGCTTCCACCCAAGCCTTCCTTTGTGAGAAGGGTCTTACCTGAAAGTCGTTAATATTGACCAGGCCAGCTTTGAATTCATCCAGATGCACCTGCCTCGGCCTCCCAAGTGTTTCTGTTGGTTGGTTGGTTGGTTGGTTGGTTGGTTGGGTTTGTTTAAACTTCATTTATGTGTGTGAGCGAGTGTGAGTGATGTGTGTGGAGAGGGCACTGAATTCGGGTCGCCAGGCTTGGCAGAGAGCACTTTTGCCCACCAAGCCACCTTGGCAGCCTTTCAAGCCCTTTCATCTTATATCTGTTCTTGGCTTCTGTATATGATGTCAGTGTCTGTTTTTCTGGTCTAGGTTAGCATTCGAGCTAATTGAACAAGTTAGGCCCAGTGGCTCAGCCTGCAATCCCAGTGACTTAGGAGACTGAAGAGAGGGATAACCTTGACTACAGAGTGAACTAAAGTCCAGCCTGGGCTACAGAGTGAACTGAAAGCCAGCCTGGGAAACTTAGTGAGCTCTTGTCTCTATGTGATAAGTCAACAAAGGCCTGAGGACACACTTCAGTGGCAGAGTGCTTGCCTGGCACACAGGAGGCCCCGGGTCTTGTTACTACCCAGCCAAAAGAGCAACAAATTGAGTTGAGGGAAGAAAAGGAAAGAGTAACGATGGAAGGATCACAGTGCAAACTTGATTCTCTTGGAGAACTGTGCACGGGGCCACGAGTACTGCCCTCAGAGGCTGTCCCCTTGCTCCAGACCAGGCAGTGTGGATGGATGTGGCACACAGTGTAGCTGGGAGCCATGCTGGAGAGTTTGAAGGTTTCTTACAGAATGTCAGGTTGAGGCAGTCTTCAACCCTATACCCAAAGTATAGGGTATATCCCTCAGCGCTGTGGGGAAGAGTGCCAAGCTTGCCAGCTACCTGTGAAAGGGAGCTGGATGATGGACCAGAGTGGTAATAAACCCTGTTAACCATCCCTCAGTCATTCTGACCACACCCAAGAGGAGGGACCTGGCACGTCTTTAACATTCTCCAGCATTCTCCAGTCTCCCCTTGTGATTCCAGAGAGCGCTTTAGGCTCAGTTCTCAGCAAGCCATAGCATCTGCAATAGTATTGGGTATATATCCATATATATATACATATATGGAAACACATAACTATGCATAAACACATATGAAATCTTGTGTTGCTATTATGATGATGAAGATGCATTCCATCGTGAATAGAGATGTCATGTTTCTTTTATTCTTTTGTATGGTCTCTGTGTAGCCCAGGTTGGCCTCTGATTCCAGATTTTCCTATCGCAGACTCCTAAGTGCTGAGATAACAAGGCACACCAGGACACTGGGCTTGCCTGAGACACTTCTGTAACCCCTGGCTCAACTGACCTTTCTTTTTCCTCACACCTCTCCTAAAGACAGAGCATCGCATATCCTAGGTTGTGACCTTTATTCTCCTGCCTCCCCCTCCTGGAATACTGAGATTCCAGGCCTGACCCATCAAGCCTGGATTTATACGGTGCTGGGGATCGAACCCAGGGCCTTGCTGATGCTAAGCAAACACCCTGCCTACTGAGCTACACCCCCAAATTAGTGAAATGTTTCTCATTTAAGTGAATTTATTACAATGGTAAAATGAGTTGATTTAAGAAATGCTTTTTAAAAAACATTGCAGTATGCGTACATAGTGGTCAAAACACAGGCAAGAGTTCCTCCAGAACCATCAGTACCTCCTCTCAAAGGTTCCCAGTCCCCCAAATCAGCAGAAGGAACTGAGGACCGAACCGTGCAAGCCCAGGAGCCCACGGGGACACTTCATATTTAAGTCGTAACAATGAGTGCAGCCATCGTCACCGGGTTAAGTAGCAGAAGGATGATTTGTAAACTGTGTGCCAATTTTTTGTTAAAGAACACGCTGGTTAAATGATGCTTTCTTCTCTGCTGAGGGGAAAGCATGGTCTCATCCACCCGGCCTATATTTATTTCTGTTTATTTGTATATTAGCTCAGACTGGCCTCAAACTCACTATGCAAGTGAGGATGACTTGAAGGCCTGATCCTCCTGTCTCTCTGACTACTGCTGGGATTCCAGGGGTGCACCACTAGACCTGGTTTAGGGGTGCTGGGGCAGGGCATGGAGCTCATGGCTTCCTGCATGCCAGACAAGCAATCTTCCCACTGAGCTGCATCCGTATGTCACTCTGCCTCTGTTGATGTTAGGTCTGACTCGCAAACAGAGGAGAGTTCCCACCTGTGTGGAGACGCCAGCATGTGGCACCTGGCTGTGTGCTCTGCCACACGAAGTCCTGTGTTGACCCTTCAGCGGCTCTTTCTCTTGGGGTGCTATTAAAGCTGGATGGCTTCTGGTTATGACTTTATTTCAGCCTAAAGGAATTTTGGAATCATGGTTTTAATTGTTCCCAACTGACCAGCAATCTTAGTTACAAATTCCATTTTCCCTAAAGGACAGTTGCTTCTGCGCGTAATTTTCACATGAGGTCATCTTGCGGGGTCAAGGGCCTTTGGGCTGAGGGAACAGCAGGGCCAGAGATCCCAGGACCAGGACGAGGTGAGCCTTAGCATCTGAGGAGCATCTTGGAGACAGAGGAACAAGACAGGGCAGGGTGGTGACAGTGGCGGGACAAGAGAGAGCGGGCATGGGCTTCTCCTCTGTGGCTAAGCATTTATCCTGCCCTGCAAGCGTCGGGAAACAGCTGAAGGGCTCTGTGCAGGAGAAAGACCCATGCTGCCTGGTGTTTGCCGTCTTCCAGACAGCTGAGTTGACAGTGGGGCCGGTCTGAGTGTAAAATGTCTTTCACAGGCTCATGCTTTTGGACATTTAGTCCCCAGATGGGGGCGCCGTTCTTGGAGATTATAGCTCCTTTAAGAGGCGGGGTCTAGCTTACAGATGTGGTCTCTGGGGGTTTGAGAGGTACATCTGTCCCTGTTTCTAGACCAGTTCTTTGCTTCCTGGTGGGCCATAGTGTGAACAAGCCTCGGCCATGGCCTTTCACTGCCACAAGGGATTGCACCGTCTTTTGAAATCATGAGCCAAAATAAATCCTTCCTCCCTTAAGATGATCCTGTATCTTGTCATAACAACAAGAAAAGTAAGTGACTCATGAGTACGGAGAGGACCAAGGCAAAGTCACATACGGAAGGTCATGTGGGCCATTATGCTGCGCAGCTAGGGGTGGTACAGAAGAGCCAGGAGCTGGTGACTAGTGTGAATGAGAGGCAAAGGTTGGAGGGTTAAAGGGAAGCGGCAACAGGTTCAGGCTTAGCCTTGGGAGGAAAGAGCTGGCATACACTCACAGGAAGACAGAACTGGAGCTGAAGGGTTCAGTTCCCCGCACACTGGTTGATCACAAGCACCTGTAACTCCAGCTCCAGAAGATCTGATGCCATTCTCTGGCCTCTGAGCATGCACACACAGACACAGACACACAGACACACACACACAGACACAGACACACAGACACACAGACACACACACACACACACAGACACACACACACACACACACACACAGCCCTGAGGATTGAACCCAGGGCCTCACACATGCTGGGAAAATGCTATACACCACTGAACTACAACCCCAGCCAATGAGGTTCAGTGAGAGACAAATGGCAGTCCCCAGAGCAGACTTCCACTGGCTGCCGATCTTCCAGACTTCTCTCAAGAAAGGAGGAAAGTCCAATAATAACCTGAGCCATGGAGTTGGAAGGAAATTTATACTTGTAGCTTCTGATGAAGAAGGGGTGGAGAGACTGGGACCCAGCTTCACTTCAGTCATGCCTCGCTAGGATTGCCTCAGTTTCCTGCCTTATGACTGCAGAGGGTTAGGCCCAATGCTCCCTGTGTTGAAAACTGAACTGAAATCCCTCTAGTGGCTGTAGATTAGAGAAAGACACATAAAGAGAGGACAGAGAGAGAGAGAGAGAGAGAGAGAGAGAGAGCAGTTGGTGATGGTTTTATTTCACTGAGTGCTGCATGATAACTGTGACATCTATTCTATTTTCCTTAGCTCTTGTAGCCCAGGCTAGCCTCCAACTCACCATGCAGTCAGAGATAACCTTAAACTCCTGATCCTCCTACCTCCATCGCCCAGGTTCTGTACCATCACACTCAATTTATGCAGTGCTTGGGATGAAGCCCAGGGCTTTGTGAATGTGGGCCAGTGCTCCGACAGCTGAGCCATGTCCTCAGACCCGATTTGTTTTAAAACATTTTTAACACTGCCGCAGAGAATGACAGCCCACCCTGCGGTCCTTCAGGACGCTTGACAACCTGTGCACAAGGTAACGATGTAGCTTCCCCAGCAACAGCCGCAAAGCCTCATGGTCACTCCGTTAAGGATGCTTTTTGGCAGCAGAAGTGGCTCCTGGACCTAAATGTTTGCCTTGTCTGTGACGGTTTTTTGTTTGTTTGTTGGTTTGTCTGTCTGTCTTGTTTTTGTGGGGATGGGTGAAAACAGCCAAGCTTTCCTTTGAAACCCTTTTTTTTTTGTTGGAATAACTTATGAAAGAAAGCATTAGCAAGTTTTCTGTCTTTCTCTAACCGGGCCAAGCCCCGGCAGCAGTGCAGATAGGGAGAGGTAACTTCCCAGGACCGTGTTTTATGGAGGCCGTCAGTCCCAGGTGTCTCCATCACCAATCATCCGCTACCACCTCGGAAGCTCTCCTCTACTCCTGCACGCAATTGCCCTCGAGAAGGCCCAGGGCCTCCTCTTTCTTCCTTTGCTGCCTGCCTGCTTCTTCATTGCTGTGTTTTTGAGACAATAGCAGCCTGACACCCTCTCTACTTTGCATGGCTTCATGCAAATGCTCACTGCCATAACGCACATCCCAGAAGGGGCCTTTTCTCGCTCTTCTTTTTTTTGCTCTTTCCCCCCAATCTTTGCCCCCCCCAAGCACACCAGAGCCTCTGCTTTTAATATAATCAAATAAAAATGATGGGGAAATGGAATCCAAACAATGAACTTGATTTTTTAAAAAATCAGGTAGGAATTAATTTTTCAAAATAATTGTCTAGGGGTGGTTTGCTTTCACATGCTGTTTAAATATGTATTTATCCGGTGCATCGTGGCTTGAAGGGATGGTTTAAAATTAGTATATAAAATAGTCTCTGAATAAATCATAGAACCAGAACTCTGAGTTGTTAAGTTTGTAGACTTTTTGCTGCAAAAAAATACCCCTTTGAAAATGAAGTTCTCTCATATCAGTTACTTCTGTTGCTGTGACAGAGCACCTGCCCACAGCAGCTGAGGGAAGGGGTTACTTTGGTCTGCGGTGCCAGGGATACAGGGTATTACGGTGGGAAGGAGTGGTGGCATGAGCTCAAGGCTCCTGATCACATTGCCCCCACAGACAGGGAGCAGAAAGAGAGGACAGCAGGCTCGAAGCTGCCTTTGCCCTTTCCATTCAGTCTACAGCCCCCACCGACGGATGGCACCACCCGCATTGAGGTGGGTTAAACCTTTCTGCAAACACTCTTTATAGATACGCCCAGAGATGTGCTTTCACAGTGACTATAAACCCACCAAACAGACAAAATTAACCATCACATCCACTTTCCTGATAAATCTCCTTTTCCTTCCTTCTGCTCCATGGCCAAAATAATTTTTTTTTTAAATTAAAGACAGAGTCTTGTGTCTCTCAGGCTGGCCTTGAACTCACTGGGTAGTCAAGGATGGCCTTAAACTCCTCGTTCCCTGTCTCTGTTTCTCTGGTCCCAGAATTACAGCCCTGCACCACCACAGCTGACCTAAAATAGTTTTTTCAAGGGGCTAATTAAGACTTGGCTTTTTGATAGTTGTAACAGAGAGATGCTGTGGCAGGAAAAATCCATGATCTCTACATCCTAACTCTATTGGTCAGGATGGCTCTTTCCTTTGGAGGGTGGGGTAGCACTTGAGTGGTTTTGATGGTAGACTTTGGCAAAAGCAGTGAACAAGACTGCGTCATCTGAGGGAGTTGGATGCCATTCAAGTGTCACGCACAGGCTGAGTAGCCCCTGTTAGGACCAGCTATGTTTTGATTTTGGATTTGGAGTCTCGGGAGGTGACCCTGTGATCAGAGTGCTTGCTGTGCAAAAAGCCAGATGCCGTAAGTGCTCCTGTGGTGCGAAGAGAGGCTGAGACAGGAGAATCCCCAGAAACTGTTGAGTCAGCTGGCCTGGAGTAGGCAGCAGCAGACAGGAGGCCCTGCCTCAAACAAAATGGGAGGTGAGGACCAACACTACAGATTGTCCTCTGTCCTCCACACACACTCACACCCACAAGTGCTCGCACACACACAATAGATTGGATTTGAGATGTTTGCATAGACATAATGAGCTCTCTTGGGGATAGGACCCAAGTTTGGACTTGAACTTCATCTACCCAATGCACATGGGCTGAGGGGAATCCCAGGTGATGTTTTAAATGAGTTTTTGTGTGAAACAAAGTGTAAGAGGTGTAGACTTTCCACTGTGGGCCACACCCCTCTGAGCCACATGCTGGGGCTCTAGGCACCTCAGAGACTCTGCACCACCAAGTGAACTTTCCATACATGACCCAAAATATGAAATAGCAAAAGAAGAGCCCATGACAAGTCCAGAGAAAGTAGAGCAAGGCACTCTCTGTCTTTGCAACGAGACCCCCAAGCTCCTGTTTCCTATTGGCTCTCAAACTACTCAGACAGCCCTGGAAGAAACTCACTGTTTTAATGTAGATGGTTAGAATGGACAGGTGGATGTATGGATGTACGGATAGACATACAAGTACATAGATGGATAAGTGATAGATGGATGGACAGATGTATGGACAGACACACAGACACATAGATGGATAGATGGATGGACAAATGGATGAATAGACACATACATGGTTGGATCGATGGCTGGTAACTGATGGATGATGGATAGATAGATGGATACATGGATGAATGGGTGGATGAATAGATGGATATGTAGACACACATGGATAGATGAATGGATGGATGGATGATGTATGGGAGAAAGAATGAATAAATGTATAGATATATGAATGGGTGAAATAATGAACACTTGGATGGACAGATAGACACAGAGACATGTAGATGGACAGATGGATGGATAAATATATGGATGGACAGACATAGGTAAATGGCTGACAGATGAACAGAGAGTGGTGTTTGTACACGTGTCTTCGTGTCTTGAGTATGTAGGGCTGTTTATCCAGAAGACAGGAAGACCGTGACATCAGAGTCACCATAGACTCTCAGGTGCAAATCTTGGCTTCTAAAATCCATTTTCATTTGAAAGGAGCAGAGGCAGTTAGTTCCAGCGCAGCAGCAGGGAGGAGGAACAGGTCAGATATGGCCATAAAGGAAGGAACTGCCCGCTGTGCCAAGGGGACACAGAAAACAGCATGAAGACGCTCTCTGGCCACACAGGGGCACAAGCCAGACATCAAAAAATAAAAAATAGTCTAGCTGGGCTGGAGAGACAGTGAGGTGGTTAAGAACACGTTATGCTCTTGCTCAGGACCCGGGTTTAATTACCAGAACCCACATCAGGCCTCCCACAGCCACTTGTAAGTTCAGCTCCAGGGGATCTGATCCTCTCTTCTGGCCTCTGCAGGCCCTGCACATGCACGGCTCTCATGTAGATCAAGTAGGCTCGTACACACACAATGAATCTTAACTGTCGGCTAAAAGCATCCATGGTGTTGTTAGCTGGAACTAGCTAGGGACGTGTGGAGGCCCACATAGCTCGAAGCCTCCACCCACAGAAGCCTTATTAGCTACGGAGGGTGGGAGGTAATTTGATCTCGGAGGAGCCTGGCAGACACCACCTTCAATTAGGCTCAGAGTTAATGTCACTCTGAAGGGGACAAATGAAAACCACGTGCTGAGAGGAGCACGCCGCAGACTCTGTGGTGTGCGTAGCAACGATCCTTGCCTCCACTTAATCCCAAGAGAATGTCAGGTCATCTAAACGGGGACACTCCCCAGACTCGGGGCCTTTTAGAATCACAGCGACACAGCAGCGTGTAGATACGATTTCTTGTCAGACACGGCGGCTTACACCTGTAACCTCCCAGCTCTCAGCGGAGGCAGGATTGCTGCAAGTTCCAGGCCAGCCTGGGCTACAGAGTGAGATATGGTCTTAGAAAAACAAAACAGAAAAAAAAAAAATACAGTGGGGCTGAAGAGATGGCTCAGCCAGTAAAGGTGCTTGCCACCAAGCCTGGTGACCTGAGTCCAGTTCCTGGGACTCCGAGGGCAGAAAAAGAACCAAAGCCAGTTCCCAACAGTTGTTCTTTGACCTCCATAGGTTTGTACTGGCATGCACACACACACACACACACACACTCTAAATGCAGGAAAATAATTTAATAAAGAATTAAGTTTTCTTTAAAAAAAAAAAAAAGTAGGTCTTTTAACATAATTCTTCCAGACATTTCTCTGGATACATGAGTTCATGTGTGCATCTGTGTTCTCTTTGAAATGCACAAATACTGTCACTCACACCATTTACTAGATTCTGTAGATTACCTCTCCTCACCCTATGTCAGCACAGAGGTTTCCCTAGCACTCCGCTGTGTGGGTTTGAGTCACGTGGTCACATGACTCGGACGGCCGTTCGTCTTGATTCCCAGTTTGGGCTACAGCAGTGAACGCCTTGCGCACGCCCCCTGGAGGTGTTCCATGGCGTCCCTGTAAGGATCTGGAAAACAGAACCCGTGGGTTGTGTTTTTCTTGCTTTGGTCACGGTACTAGGGATGGACTCCAGGACCTTGTACGTGCCAGGCGAGCTCTGCTGCTGAGCTGCAACCCCATTCACACAGCACATCTTGAGGAGGTGTTTTCTAATTTGCTGGTTGGTGGCTTCACTGAATTTGAACATTTATGAGAAAATAGTCTAAGAGAACTCACACTGCACAGACCTCAGTGTCCTGACGACTTACTGATTAGTGAGGCTGAGATGAACAGCTCTGTTCAGTCTCCCTTTTTCCTTTGTGATAGTATACTCAGCACTAAGAAAAACCTAGACACAGTCTCTCCCCGCCCCAAAGCTGGTGCAGCTAAGCACGGCTGTTGGTAAGTCCCAGCCAACACGATTTAAGAGAGGTGACACGTTCAACTTCTACACAGCTCCTTTAAGCAAAGGATGTCCCACAGTTCCTTTTCTTCCTTCTGGCTGGAAGAGAGATGAGATGACAGGAGTTACAGCAGCCACTGTAGACCACAAGGTAGAAATCCTTTTATTTGTTTGTTTGTTTTTTGAGAATGGCATTGTAACAAAAACTGAAGGACCCAGGACACAGATGAGATATGGTCTTAGATATGGTCTGTGAGGCCTCAAAACAGCTATCAATGCTTCTTCAGACTTTAATGAAAATAAATTATCACGGGAGAGCTACTTTTTAACAATATCACACTGTCACAGCTGCCGAACAGAGACACTAAGTGACAAGGGTGGTCACTGAGTGTTGAGAGACAAGGTGAAGAAGAGGCGGTAGTCCTTAATGCTGGGAAGATGGCAAAGATCTCTAAGGAGGAGCCGGGGAAGGTGGCGCTCAGCGGCTGCCCATCTCACAGATGGAGAAAGTGCTGTTGCAGGGCCACGTTTTCCCTGTTGGAGGGTGCGATGGCTGATCTTGGCTGCCAGTTTGACACACCTAAGAGGGAAGCTCGGTTGAGGAATTGCCTCCATCAGGTTGGCTTGTGGCCACGTCTGTGAGCATTGTCTTGATTGCTAATTAACGTGGGAGGGCCCTTTCCACTGTGGGTGGCACCATCCCTAGGCGTGTGTATCTGAAAGAAGCCAGGGGAAGCAAACCTGTGAAGACAGTCCTCTGCGGCCTCTGCCTCGGCTCCTGCCTCCAGGTTCCTGCTGGAGTTCCTGCCTTGCCTTCCCTGGATGACTGACTGTGACTATAAGCCAGAGTAACCCTTTCTTCCCCAAGCTGCCCTTGGCCAGTGCTTTATCACAGCAGCTGAAAGCAAATTAGGGCAGAAGCGGGGGGGGGGGGGGGGGGCAAGGACTCTGTCCTGCTCTGGGGGCTTTCAAAACCAACTGCGATGTTGGTCAGGGTCTCTCAAGCTGAGTATTTATTGAGATTTCTGCATTTGGAAAAGTTAAGTGAGTCGCTACTTTAGATTTGTCCCTAGGCCCCATGTATCACTGGGACATGAAGGAACCTGCCTGTGTGCGTGGTTAATTCCTCCACAGCAACGGTCCAGGGAAGGGGGCAGGAGAGATGGAGTCTTCCTGATCAGTTCTGGTTTCGACTGGCCCATCTGCCTGTGAGCAGTGAGGCGTCCTCAGTCTGTTTTTCCCATTGTGTGTGTGTTTAAATTTTCTATTTAAAATCTGCTGTTCCATTTATACTGATTAACCTAGCTAACTACAACTCCCATGAGAGCCAGCGGCAGACTGTAGAAACGGGTCTCAGCAGCGTGTACAACAGCGAGGACCAAGTTCAGTTCCCTGCGTGTGTCTAAGAGCACGTGTGTGCCCACACACATGTGCAAGGGCCGGGGAGGCACGTCTCGTCTGTCGCCCTCCACCTTATCCCCTGAGACCATCTCTTACTGAACCTAAAGACACACTGGCTGCCAGCAGGCCTCCAGGGCCCTCCTGCCTCTGCCCTCCACAATATTGGGGTACTGGGCTCACTCTGGTATGCCTGTCTCTTTACAGGGCTTCCAGGGATTTGAACTCAGGTCCTCCAGCTCGTGCAGCAAACAGGTGTACTCACTGAGCCATCACCCCATCCCTGGGTTCAAAATTTGTGTCTATTTTTTTTTTTCAGTTGGGACATGGATGTTCCTATGCTGGAGCTCTGGAAGTGCCCTGCGTCCCTGGCAGGGACCCCTTTTCTGGTCGTTATATCTGTCCATACTTGTCTGTCTCTGTCCTTCCGTAGCCTTTCAGTTTTTCAATTTCAACTTTTGAGAACTAAGAAAAGGTCAATTTTGGTGTTTTCTTTCATGGTTTGTACTTTCTTGTGCTCGGTGTATACATGTGTATGTGTGCACGCATGGTATACATACGTGTGTATCTGTGTGTGTGCGCACATGAGCATGCGTGTGAAGGCCAGAGGTCATGTCCTAAAATCTTTTCCCTACCCCAAGGTTGCACTGATTTTTCTCCTCCTTTTAGGCATCTTTGGTGGATTTAGAGGCATGGTTCTGAGGAGACTGAGCTGTCATCAGACTGTGGCCAGGGCACATGGCGCACACCTCAGAGGTCTGGCAGACCATGAGAGGGGTTGCAGTCACTGGCGGAGGAGCTCTCAAGACCACAGGGACATCTGTTCCATCTTCCTCCCCAGGGGCCCAGGCCAGGGCGCTCCTGGGGCTTGCTTGAGGCCATGAGGTCCGGTAGCAGACGGCTTTGGGTGAGGCGGCTTTGAGTGAGGCAGCTCACAGCCTGAGGCTGTATTCTGGCTCAGGCAGGGATGACACCCCTCCACTCAGCTGAGAACACCCCCTTTTGTGCTATACCACACCTGCATACCACTCCCACCAGCTCTCTCCCACCAGCTCTCTCTCTCTCTCTCTCTCTGTCGACCTCTGATCCAGGCATCCCTGTGTCCGCCTCACCTACTTAAGGTGTCTTCTAAAGTGCAGGCTTGCTCTCTCAGGGAGTTGGGTGAGTTCAACAAGTGGAGGACATGGGGTTGGGTCCTAAGCAGTCTGCTTTATAGACACACCCCAACAGCTAGCTGGCTCCATTCAGCAGCAAAGACGTTTCTTTGTGGCTAAAAACAAGCGAAAAAGCGAAAAAGAATGCAAATGAAGGCAAGATGGTAGGATATCAGAATTCTGTCCAGGGAAGATGAAAGTCTTTGAAAGAAGAGTCACGAAAGAGGTGACAGGTAGAGATTCCTGAGGGGTCATGTTGGAAAGATAGCCTGTCCCCCTCTGATGGAGAGAGCCTGCTGGAAGTTACCATATTTGGCTTATAACAAAACTCCCAAGGCAATCGACTTTTATAAAGAAAAGGTTCATTGTAGCTCACAGTTCTGGATGTTCTAACTGGTCAATATTTGGGGCCACTAGAGAATACATCACAACAGAAATGAATGGTGAAGCAAACTGTTCACCCCCTAATCCAGGAAGCAGAGAGAGACAGGAAGATCTGGGGGTCCCACAAGCTCATTTGAGGGTGGCCCCTAATAACATAAAGACCTATCAGGTCTCTTCTCCTAAAGGCCACAACATTCCAACAACTCACTAACTTACCATAGTTTCAAGTGGAAAAATTATAAAACATATTGTGTTAGCCTAACACCCAAACTATTTCCTAAAACAGAACTGACACTTTAAATCCTGCCTTAGTCCATTTGTCCTGCTATCACAAAATACCAGGGAGTGGGTATTTTATAACGAGGAGAAACTTACTCCTCGAGCGTTTAGAGGCTGGGGATTTGAGATCAAGGCAGCGGCAGGTTCAGAGCCTGGGCTGCTTGCTCTCTGCCACCAAGATGGCACCTGGCCGCTGCATCCTACCTTGTCTTCATGGGGCAAAAGTCAGAAGGCAAGAAAGCTCATTTACCAACACTTTACTAAGGCCAGCGGTCCTCCACCTTCCTAATGCTGTGACTCTTTAATACAGTTCCTCATATTATAGTGACACCCCAACCAAAAAATTATTTTCTGTTGCTACTTTATGTCTGTACATTTGCTACCGTTATACGCTGTAATGTAAACGTCTTATATGCAGGCTATCTGATACACACCATTGTGAAAAGGTCGGTCCACCCGTGCAGGGGTCGGGGCCCGCAGGTTCACTGCCTTAGGCTTGAATTTTATTCAGGGGAGAGAAGCTTTGTGGATTAACCTCCCTTTAAAGGTCCCTTAATACCAATACAATGGCCATTTGGCTTCAACATCTGAGTTTGGAAGAGGGCATATTCAAACCCTAGCAACTGCCTGCCCCAGTAAAGATCAGACTAGTATGTGAACATAAGGCATTAATTAGTAATTAATGAACACAACTCGCGGCTTTCTGATCAGTGAATGGCACTGAAGTTCTCAACAAGCTGCTGTTTGCACGTGGTGACCCAGCCTCACGGTCACCTTTTGATGAGTGTATCCAGAGGGGACCCAGGGTTCTTTCACCGGTGGTAGTAATATTATTTTTCCTCCCTCCCGGTTTTTGGGAGGAATTCTGAATCAAGCTTGGGGGAGATCAGCGTGAATTCGTGGGATTATTGCAAGAAGCTGTGCATTGTGCAGCTGGGTGTGCGTCAGAAGCAGAGACGCTCCGTCGGCTGCTCACTGGAGGGCTGTTGGAATGAAGTGTGCCTGCGTCTGCCTTCTTGGGTTGGGGAAAATTGGAGCCCCACCCCAGTCCTGTGCATGTGAGCCACAGTGCGCATGTGCAGGTCAGAGGCCAGCCTCCGATGTAGGCCTTCCCCTCTACCGTGTTTGAGACCAGCCTTGATGGGTTGTTGCTGTGTAGACCCAGGCCGTTTGGACCCCGAGTGTCTAGGCATTTCCCTTGCTCTGCGTCCCGTCTCACGTAGGCCCACTGGCATTACAGATGTGTGCTTCCTTGTCCAGCTTTATGTGGTTCTGGGGATCCGAACTCAGGACGTCACACTTACACAGTGGGCTCTTTCCCACGGGGGCATCTCCCGTGCCTTTTTTTTTTTTTTTTTTCCTTTTTCTCTCTTCCTGGTAAGGGAATATTTTTGAGCCCCAGATGTCTGTAATAAGCTCCCTGCTCTTATGCTGTGGCATGTTCCCACATCTGTGAGGACCCCTGGGTCATCTCCCCTGGTGGGTATCAGGCCAGAGGCCTGATTTGCCAGCAGCTCGGTTTGTGGCTGCCTCCTGCACAGTGAACCGCTCAATTTTGACCCTGCAGAGCATTCAGAGGTGTCAGGACTCCCTCAAGGTCCTTCACAATTCCCTCGGAGAGCTGACGCGGGAGCCGGGACCGAGGCTCTTTTTCTCATACCCGGCGTCTTTGCGCGTTTGCTTTTAAATCAGAGAAACGCTGATGTAAGTGACCACATTTTCCTGTTTGCCTTGGCAGCCGGGAAGCTCACGTCTAATTCTCAGCTCAGCACTGACAAGCGCCCAAACCTTCCAGTCCACATTCTGTGCAAACCTCATCCTTGACTTTCTTTCCTTCCCAGCGTCTCGCTGTTACCCCCTTTTCTTTAATCCGTCTCCATTCCGTTAACGCTGCCTCCAATCCCTTTTTGAAAGAACTAAAGTCTGTCTTGTGGGTGGGAAAGGAATGTGTGTGGAAATCGGGGACGGTCCTGCGCTGAAAGTACACGTGTGTTGTGGGCTGTGTTATGTGTATAGAATCTAAAGTATACATGTGTGTGAGCATGCGTGTGTGTAGGATGTGTATGGTGCAGGATAAGGAGGGCACGGGTCTGTTTAGGATGTGTACATACTCAGGATATGAAGTGTACTCGTGTATATATGATACACTTACATGTATGTAGGAATAGTGTGGAGCCCATGGTTTTCACAGTCCATCATGTCTCCTCTGTACTTTGATTGGGAAGGTGCTGGGACGCTGCTCCAAGGCAGATGGGTAAGGCAAGGCATCCCAAGAACCTGCCCTGTGGCCTAGCACTTTCCGATTAAACGCCGAGGCCAAGGGCTGGAGGGCTGGCTTCCAGTCAGAGCTTCCCAAGGATGAGGATTCCCTCTCTGCTGGTTGTAGACACGACCCTCCTGGGGGGGCGGGGGGGGGACTCTGGAAAGTGCTAGTCCCCAGGCCTGTGCCCAGAGAGGCCGGGTTAATTGGTGTGGGGTGGGGATTCAAAAGGTCCCCTGGAGACATTAATGGGCGCCAGCACTGAGATTGCTGTCCTGGGAGGAAAAAAATGAAGCCAATCAACACCTGCCTCTAACCTGCACCTCAGGGGCGGCCCGGGAGGGAGGCTGCAGGGAGGTGATGGGCCATTCGGTGAGCCTCTGTACGAATGTGTGTATGCAATATATGTGTCTGTGTGTACATAAGGTATATGCGTGTATGTGTCTACATACTGTAGCACTTCAGAATATGCAAGTGGTCGGTAAAATGGAGTAACATTTGCATAGAATCTTGGGGCACCCCCTCATGCTTTATGGACTCTAGATTAGTTGGGCATCTAATGTGATCGGAGCTAATGGAAATAGTTTCTGTGCCATATTTCTTGGGGAATAATGACAAGAAAATACGTCTGAGCGTGAACTGCCTGCCGTGACACCGTGCATCCTGTCTTCAGCGCTGCAAACCATCATGCGTGTTCCTGTTCGGTACGGATGAAACACTTTTTCTCCAAACGCTCTGAGTCCGGGATTGATTGGTTGAGTCTGAGAGTGGGGGACCTGCCCTTCACGTGACATGCCCTATTCTTGCCTATCCTCATCTAGTCGTGGTGTGTGCGTGTGTGCGTGCCCGTGTGTGCCAGGGTTTAATGTCACTTGCTCCCTTATTTTTTGAGAGAGGGATCCCCCACTGAATGGGGAGCTCGTTGACTAGACAGGCTGGCCAGCGAGCCCAGGAATCCTCCTGCCTCTGCTTCCCCAGCTCTGGACGGAGAGGCGTGAGATGACCGCAGTGCCTAGCTAGCCATTTACATGGGTGCTGAGGACCCAAACTCAAGCCCGATGCTTACATGGTAGTGCTTTACCAGCGGAGCCGCCACCCCAGCCCTTCACTCCAGTCTTTTAAAACAAAACCTTTTTGTTTGTTGTTTGCTTATGTCTAAGAAAGAGTTGGGGTGCAGGGGCCAAGACAAGGGCTCGTTAGGGAACACTGAGACTCTCCAGTGAGAACAGCTCTGCCTCTTTCTGAGATGACCCCACGTAGAATGAAATGCCAGAGTGGCCGGAAACGTAGGGCACGGCGGGTGGCGGCCACAGCCCTGGAGGGAAGTGCCTTAGCGGTGTGGGCTCCCAGCATTCTCACAGTGAGAACACGAAACAAGCCTCGAGTCTCTGAGCTCTAGGTGAGAAGGTCAAGGCTGAGAGCAGATGTTCGTTCTGCTTCTAAGAGGCACCTGCAGAAACCCAGTGTCTCCCCAGTGAGTGGGGACAGCCATGCTCTGGGGACAGAGGCCTGTGCTCTGGTATGGAGTCTGTAAGGGAAAGGAGAAAGAGAGGAGCAGAGACGGGGTCAGGAATGCCAGGGCCTGACCCAGCCACAGTTAGCCCACTGTTTAAGAAGAGTAGAGAATTGCCATTAAGTGCGAAAGCAGACAGACAGGTGAATATTCCTTTAAATTAAGGAAAGGGTTCACAGCTTGTTCTGATCTTATTTTTGTGTACGAGTATTCGGCCAGCATGTATGTCCGAGTACCATGCACATGCCTGGTTAGGACAATGATTAGCCGCCATGTGAGTGCTGGGAACTTAGCCAGGGTCCTCTGCAGGAGTAACAGGACCCTTAACTGCTGAGCTAGCTCTCCAGCCCCTAATTTTATTTTAATTTGTCTGTGTGTGTGTGTGGGGGGGGGGGGGGGGGGGGTTTGCCCGTGTGAGTGCAGTGCCAACAGAGGCCAGCAGAGGGCATCGGATCCTCTGGAGCTGGAGTTACAGGCGGTAGACCCGTGGAACCAGGAGGTGGGGTCTTTACTGATCACGGCTAGAGGCCAAAAGATGCTGGAGTTTGCACAGTTGGAATAGATCCTCCTCCGCTGGAGTCCAGTTGGACCCTGTTCCTAATTTCCCATTAGGGTCTCTCATAAGCTTGTAAGTCCCAGCACCTGAATAGGCAGCAGAAGCTGTAGCAGTGTGAGGCCAGCTCAGTCCCACAGAGAGGCCCTCGGACTGGAGAGATGGCTCAGCCATTAAAGTGCCATGCTAGCAAGAGAACCTGAGTTCAGATCGTCAGCACCTGCGTAAAATGCTAGGCACGGCAGTTGGTGCCTATAATGCAGAGACAGGAGGCAGAGACAGGAGGATCCCTGGGGCGTGCTGGCCTGCTGCTCTGGCTGAATTGAAAACCTCCAGGTTAAAAAGAGACCCTGCCAGAAAGGAAGAAAAAAAAGGAAGAAAGAAAGGAAGGAAGGAGGGAGGGAAGAAGGGATGGAGGGAAGAAGGGAGGAAGGGAAGGAAAGAAGGAGGAAAGGAAAAAGGGAAGGAAGGAAGAAAGGAAGAAAGAGAGAAAGAAAGAGAGAGAGAAAGAAAGAGAGAGCGAGAGAAAGAAAAAGAGAAAAGAAAGGAAGAGAGCAACTGATAAAAACACTAGTGTTGATCTCTGGCCTAACACACACGCATGCACACACACTCACACTTTCTGGTAATTTAGGTGACACCTCCTCAGAGACGTCTTCCCGGACTGCTCTGCCGCCCCACCACCCACAGCCCCTCTTTCCCCCTCCTCAACATTTACAACTTTCCCCAACTGCCCCCCCCCCCCCCCACACCCGGATTCTTTGTTCGCGGTCGCCTGGCTCAACGCGGCTGCAAAGTTCTAGGACCAGAGCAGCTGAGCGGGTCTTGTAGCAGAGCGGCTGCCCCGACAGGGACAGCGGGAAGGCCGGCGGCCGGGTAGATGCTGGACGGGCGGGTAATGGACGGCTGACCGCGCGCGTGCGGTCCCTGTGTGCGCCGCTGGCTCTTTGGGGGCCGCGCCTGGCCGCGGCGAGGACGCTGCGGGGACTGGAGGCGGCGTGGGCGTCGCCGCGGGGAGGAGGCCGGCGCGTCCCTCCTCCGGGAGCGCAGCGGCGGCGGCGGCGGCGGCGGCGAGAGCAGCGCGCACTGCAG
>NW_026596234.1:12335609-12356703 GCF_907164565.1 Psammomys obesus | reverse complement strand
GCGGCCCGGCGGGGCAGCGGGAGAGCCGCGGCCGGGACAGGGGGCCGGGCCCCGGCACAGGCGGCCCCCGCCAGCCCCCGCGCCACCCGCCGGCTCCGCGTGCCACCCACCGGCCCGGGCCGCTCGGGACGCCTCTGCTCTGCGCGGGTGAGTACCGCGCTCGGGGCGGGGGTGGGGGGACATAGGAGGGGATCGCGGCTCCCAGGGACCCCGCAGACACAGCCGAGACCCTGCCGCCCGCCGAGGGCAGGATCCCGTCTCGGGATCCCTTTGGGTCTCTGGGCCTCAGTTTCCCCGCGTGCGCCAGGTGAGTGGGGTGCGGGGCGCAGTGACTGAAGTTGCCAACGCGCGCGCGGGACAAGTGCAGGAGCCGCCGCCGGGTCTCCGCGTTGGGTTAGCCGCCTGGCCGCGGGGGAGGCTCGTGGGGAGGCTCGGATCCCCAGCATCCGAAAGGAACCCAGAGACAAGACGGTGCCCGGAGCCGGGCTGATGGGGTGGCCGAGGAAAACCTGGGGGCCCGTGGTCCAGCCTCCTCCGCGCGGCTTTAAAGTCTTGACTATTCTGCAGCCTGCACTGGTCCAGCTCGGGGCGCTCAGGCTGGAGCTGAAACTTAACACAACTTTCCATCAGGACGCTTAAACTGGGCTTCCTGGTGAGGGGAGAGCGCGCGCGCGCGCGCGCGCGGACTGGAGTTTCTTTAGCCAGGCAGCTGGGGACTGGCCCTAGCTGCTTCGGTGCTTTTCAAACAGCCTTCAAGCTCAAGGAGTACTCTGGAAGCCTGACTGGGAGGGACATCCCATCGCCAAAGCCTCCGAGCCTTGGCCCGGCATTTAAACGCGAGCCTTTCTTGCAAGGTCGGCTCGGGCTTGACAACCCTCACTCACCGCTGCCTGCGGGAAAGCAAGGCAGCGGCTCCCGGTTGTCCTCTCTCTCGCTCCCGCTACCACCCGAACGCTACCCAATCTTTAGCGACTTAAAAAAATATATTATAGATTATAAATATTATATATATAAATATAACTCCTGGTGGAGAAGTTCAGCGAAGTGAGGGGCCACCAGGGTTGGCTGCCAGGGAAGCATCTGAATTACGTTTGAGTCGGGGAGCTCCCGCCCCAAGGACACTGTAACCGGGGACAGTGGTTGTATTAGTATTTGAAGCCGATTCGATTAATCCCACAAACCTTCTGATGCTCCGGTGAAAGAAACTGGTCCTTTTAGGAGCAGACACCGGCCTATGGCTGTGTGTCAGAGCCCAGCATCCACAGGACGTCCATGAGGACCAAGGCTGGGACTTTTCGAAACTATCCTTATCAAATAACCGTTCTGCAGTTTTACTCAAGAAACGCCCACCCCTTCCCACCTCTCTCCAGAGTCTTAAGCCCCTCCGGCCTAGTATTTCCTGGTCTTGAGACATCTTCAGACTGGGGGAAATTAACGGGCTGTTTATGTAAGAGATGATAATGTTTTGAATCTTGTTTGTGACGGAGCATAGTTTGAATTTGAAACTTGAACTTTTGCAGTTGTAGAAAAGAAAACCAATGTGGATATATCTTGAGAGAACCTGAGGTTGTGTGTGTGTGCGTGTGTGTGTGTGTGTGTATGGGTGTGTCTGTGTGTGTTAATACAGGTTTTAGATCCCTACAGTCCTTTGTATCTTAGTTCACTACTCGAGGAACTGTTTTATCTTCAAAGACTTGTTATTTTCTTTCTGTGTCTTGTAGAGTGCTGTGCCCAAGTGTATAAAAGCAACCCACAAGGATGTAAATCGTTTTCCTAGTATCAGATAACTAAACAATGTGAAGTAAAAATTAAGATTATGTGCCCTGATATTTTATATATATATAAATATTTTTTTATATAAAAAATATTTTTTTAAAATAAGAGCTGTTTTCATGAGCAATATTCTAGCATCTTTTCATGCCTTCTGTGTTGGGTTAAACACATCATGAAGAAACATGCTTTGCTGACCTGTTACAGGACTAACATTTGGGTTGAGGACCACCCATGGTACTCTGCTCCCAAAATGCCAAAGCCTGCTTCTTTAAATCGTGTGTAAGAGATTTCGAAGTTTTGTTCCAGACGGATAAATTGATAAAACGCTAGCTGCTGTGTGGCGGGTGGAAAAGCCTGCAGTGGAGCGGGTCTGTGGCATAGCTGGGCACATCCAGAATTGGGTCGAGTGTGCTGTGGTCGCATGGGGAGTTAGAAAAAAAAAAAGTGTATGCACAGTCCAGGCACAGCCACTTACGATGCCTTTTGGTTCCCCCAAGATAAGATGACTCCATCCGCCACAAAGAAGACACCATTTATTTATTTTTTCACCATTTTTTTTTTCAAAGATAACTTAGGCCGGGAGCAGACACCCAGGACAAAGCAACTGTCCAACTGTCACCAGCTCAGGCCGAGCTCAGGGGGAGAACTCTCTCTGTCCCCCAACCCCCCATCACCAGATGTGTGTCGGGTGTCCTCAGCTGTGACACCCCTTTTGAAACCCATTAAAGCCAGCAATAAACTTGTCGTCTAGTGAAAGCGCAGGCTACCACTGAGAGTGAACAGGGTTCCAGGCAACCGGCCGCAGATGCCTTTCTGGGCAGAGAGACAGCCAGTGGCTGTCAGAAAAGAAAGGGAGGAGAGACGGCTTGCTCAGCCAGGTCAGCTGCAGAAGCCCCTGAAGCTAAGAGGTGGGGTGGGAGCTCAGGCAGGGGCTGGTCCTTGCTTGGTAGGCCTCCTGCCTGTGAAGGATGCTCAGGGCACAGGAGAAAGCCTAGCTCTCAGGCAGTGTCCACAGAGCTGAGGTGTGTGTGTGTGTGTGTGTGTGTGTGTGTGTGTGTGTGTGTGTGTTTGAAGGCAGGGAGAAAGGACTTGCTTCCTGTCATGTGGCCAGAGATACTTTTACCTGCCTCTCACCTGGGCACCAGATACAAAAGAAGACCGTGGGCCCGACAGAAATTCCTTAAGGGAGAGAATTCCTTCCCAGAGGTTTCTGAAGGGGGAGCATTGCTTGGTTCTGTGGCCCTCCTAATCTTGGGGTTTGGAGCTGAGGGGCTCAGAGTCACTCCCAGATGCCACACTTTCTGCCTGTCACCAACCCTGAGTTCTGCTGTGGGCAGGAAACATTTTTCTTGTTATTTGTTCTGAATAAGGAGTTGGAGGCGTTTGCCCAGAAGGAATCCTTTACAGAGGCTTAACCCCGGAGTTGGGAAAGCATGGCCTGTTGACAGAACACACACACACTCTCTCTCTCTCATTCCTCACCCAGTCCTAATACTCTTCCTGATTCCAGAGTCACAGTTTCTGTGAGCACCTCACTTCCCCCTCAGCGTCCCAAACACACCACACACACACAAAGAAACTTCTGGTAGGAGAACAATCAGTGGAGAATTTGCTGCCGACAGTCCTGGCCTAATGGTGTTTGCCTAACACCTTCTAATCCAGGGAGGGTAAACCTGTCATGGGGGCTAAAGCTTGAAATGACAGCTGGTGGCTGCAGAGCCACTTGTCCCGAGGCAGCTGACCCACGGGACCTGGCCCTCTGTAGTTTGTAATTTGGGATAGGACAGTACCTGCCTGGTGCACCTACAGCTGAAGGAAGCCACATGCTTTTACGTGTGTGTGTGTGTGTGTGTGTGTGTGTGTGTGTGTGTGTGTTCTTTTCCTTCTTGATTCCATAGTGGATACTGATGCCAATTTTCTCACAGACAGACCACGCTTAAGACTCTCTTATAAAAACAGGCATTGTTGAAAACAAACGACAAACAAACACCCAGCTATCACACATCCAGGGCTTAAACGCAGAGGACGACAGTCAACTCCCCTCGCCGATCCTCAGGGTAGCCCTTCACTGCAGCCCTTTGAGTGCTGTTATAAAGAGCCCAGCCTTGTCAAGGAGGAAACTGAGTCACAGAGCAGATGAATCCCACAGGCCACAGATGAAGTGCAGGTGAAAACCAAGCCTTCAGTTGCCCGTGGGTGCCTCACCCATGTCCTTCAAAAACTCTTCCTTCCCTCACCTTGGAGGGTGCTGCTCTGTTGGGGTGGTTCTGAACAAGCACGAGCAAATTCTCTTCTGAACCCACTCTGCTTAATTTTGGTTTCTTTTCTTTTCTTTTTTCTTTCTTTCCTTCTTTCTTTCTTTTCTTTTATCTTTCCTTCCTTCTTTCTTTCTTTCTTTCTTTCTTTCTTTCTTTCTTTCTTTCTTTCTTTCCTGCTGTTTTAAATAGAAGGGAAATCATACTCGGTGTTTAGAGAACAGAACTAGAAACCTTGGGAGCCATGTTTAGCAGTTGGGGTCTTGCTCTGTCCAGGAAAATGGCTGTTTATTTACGAGGGCTTAATTTGATTTGTCCCTTTTATATTAACACTGAGCAGTTCTGTTCCTAAAACGAGTCAATAAATTTACCGGCAGAGGGAAGGCCTTAAACCTTACGGTAGGCACAGCCCAGGTCAGCTTTACCGGAAGGCGTCGTATTGTATTGCTCTGGGTGGGCGCTGGTCTGGGGTTCAATTATAAACATTTGGAGGACAAAGTAATTTGGAACAGGTGGTCTCAAGAGTCGGGTAACAGGAGCGGTTCGTCTTGGCCACTTAGAATGTCAAGGGATGCCATCAGTGGCCCAACTGTGGGCGCAGGCAGGCTTGTGGCCAATGGGGCCCGAGAGGAGCACTCTCGGAAAGAAAGCAGAGGGGATGGGAGGGACACAGGGCCTCAGCACAGCTTCCTACTAAAAGCAAGGGCCTCAGCCACACAGTCACTGCCTTCCAGCGCAGAGGTGCCAGTGGCTGGTGTTTTGATGTGTGCTCTTGGACTTTTGAACCTGTGCAGAAACGTGCAACAGGAACGCCAATTTAAACATCTTTTAAAGTGTGCGAAGAATCTGACAGAGGTTAAAAATGATGTCGTCATTTAGCGTCCACAGTGTCCCTGGCTGTACCATAAAATGCGGTGATGTCAACAGTATCCAACTTTCCTCTTCTGTCTGGATAGCTAGTAAAATTAACTTTTGAAAGTCTGTGTGTTCTCAGACTTTCATATCTGCTTGTGTTCGTTCATTCAGGGAACAGCCAGCTCTTAGGGATTGTAATTGGAGGAAAAATGATAAAAACCAATTACCCCTCCCTCCAAAGAATGAGGATCGGGAGAGTCCAATTCCTTCATGTGTATCAACACACTTTTCCTCGAGTCCTCTAGAGTCGGGTTCCCGACATGTCTCCATTCATCTCCTAAGCATCATTTTTTTTTAAGAACTGAAATATGCCATATATTAGCTAGTAGACCTTTTAATTTTGTAAAGAAAAATCATGGCAGAAGCAGCTGGGTCTGTTTCAGCCATTATTGTTCCTGCGATGTGAATACTTTGGGTTTCATGGTACAACACGGGTTTGCCAAAAAAGAAAATCACAGCAGGAAACTATGTGAAAACATACACACTTCTGTTTAAGAAATGGGAAAAACACAGGCAGATTCTGCATGGTAATTGCTTTTACGTGAGTTTTAAATGTCATTGTCTGACTTAGGTCAAAAAAAAAAAAAAAAAAAAGCCCTTCTTAGCTAATTCTCACGTAGGGGGTTACCAGATCTTGCACCTCTAAGAGACAAGCTTCGTTCAGGTGCAAACAACCCTGTGATTTTGGGGCTGTGCAGGCCTTTTACATTTTTAAAAAGGTTACTTAGATATCGATTTTATTTTCTTGACCCAAAATGAGAAAACACGGGGAATTCTCAATAGCTTTTTACAGGCTGCTATTACGAGAAGGGAAGCCAGACCAACATGTATTAGCTCATGGGCTTGAAGTGCATAAATAAGCCACTGAAGGTCACCAAAACAGGACAAAACCACCGGCACTCGTTCCGGGCCAAGTCCAAATTCCTGCCTGTTAGACGTGTTCGGTTGAATCGGACACAGAACTGGGGGAGGGGAGGCTTTCTGCTCTTGTCTTGATCTGGGTTCTCCGAGGACTAGCAGAGGCGTCTGTGGTAGGAGGAGATGGAGCCTGGAATGACGGTCTCCTCCGGAGCTTTCTTTTTCACCGTTCTAGAGGAAAATCGGGGTCTGGGTCTATCTCTCACCACTGATACCTCCTCCTGATGTTTGAGAGTCAGAGGTTAAAACGCCCTGTGGTCTCCCCGGTCAATTTTCTCGCCTCTTATTCCCCTTCTCATGGTCACTTTGTGGTTGAAGTATTAATAGTTTCCCATACTTTTTGTTTGTTTGTTTCTGTGGGTTTTTTTTTGTTTGTTTGTTTGTTTTTGTCTTTAATGTGGGGCACACAGTGTGAGGACCTCGAGCTTCCTGAAATACACACACAGTGTGTCTGCATGGCCCTGGATTCGGTACTAACCCAGGCGCTGATGGGAATTCCACAAAGGGACTAAACCTCTTCAGAGAGACAGAAAAGGTGTCAGCCCAAAGACGTTGTTTGCTTTTGTGGGTGTGTATTTGCAGATATGCTGACTTTTGTTTCGGAATAATACCCTTGGAAAGGGGCAGAGGTGGGGAGGGTCATGTACTCACGGCCTTTTTCACCACCGGGAGGGGAGGGCGAGGGGAACTCAGACTGGCTGCTCCGTTGGGATGCGTGGTCTCAAATGGCAAGGCAAGTTGTGACTTGTGCCTGTGCTGTCAACAGAGTCTTGGCCCCATCCAGCCGTGACAAAGAATGAAGCCTAGGAGATTATTCACCTCCGGTCTGTGTGCTCCCCTCTCACCGAACCCCACCCCCAGAAGCTAGTGGCTGGGGTATAGAGGGAAGGGGGAAGGAATGGGGGGGGAGGCTGCCTTAATCTGGGCAGATGTTGGAAGCGTGTGGAATGTCTCCACGTCACTCAGGCACCACAAAGACAGACAGACTGGTACAGGGACTAAGATGCTGACCCAGGGAGGCAGAAAGGCACGGGGAGGGTGGCTTTGGTCCAGGGTGGGGGTGTTTTCTGACCCCTTGGGACCCTCGGGTAACTTTTAAAACTTGCTTTGGAAAGTTTGTCAGCCGTTTTAATTTTTTTATGTTTTTTTATGGTTTTTTTTTTTCCAGTGAATTAACTTAAAAAAAAAATGATTCCAGTGCCAGAGTTTTTGGCAACAGCCAGTTGCCCCTGTTTATTGAAGATGTGCTGTGTGCCAGGCACTATACTTAGGAAATCTGCTGCTTTGTCTCCGGATGGAGTAGGCTGTTATTATCTCCATTTTACAGATGTGGAAATGGAATGTTAGGGGGGAATAGCCCATGGTGAGGGTCCCGTAGCCTATGTCAGAGCCAGGGCTGCATCCAGTTCTGATCCCAAGCCCCTAGAACAGGCAGCTTCCATGTAGGCCTGGAGAGGCAGACTTTAAAGTAACTGCCCTACCCCCGCTGTGTTGCAGAGTCGGAATAGAAGCCAGGCTCAGAAGAGGGCACTGTCCTCACAGAGCCTTGACTGTCCTGAGGAAGCCAAGGCATATTTGGAGCTAGAGGCATATTTGATTGCTAGACCTGCAACCCAACTGGTCTGCAGCCTGGCAGCCCGGCAGCCCTGCCACTGGCTGTCCCCAACTGCTTTTGCACTATAATAATCTCAGTGTTTCTATGGGGACTATGCAACCCACAGAGCCTGACACACTGGCTGTGACCTTTTAGAACAAAATGTGTTGACCCCTGACCTATTGCGGGATGACAAGATTAATTCCTTGACAAGAAAGAGGACACGCATTGAGCATCTTATAAACCATTGCAGAGACACGCTGTGTTTCCCAGCGCCCTCGTTCTTATCCTTTCCCAGTGACACCCACCTGCCTACAGTCAGAGAGACGGTCAAGAGCAGGACTCCAGTGTCCTCGAGCTGTAGCCCTGCTCCAGTCCTGGTATTCCCGGAGTAGACAGGAAGTGACTCCCAGACTGTCCCAGAGCTTTCTACAGCTCCCACAGCAGGGTGAGGGATAGAGCAACTCTGCCGATGCTCGTCCCAGGAACCCCAGCTCGGCCAGTGTGGTGCACCAGGTTCTGGGACAGGACCTTACCCTGACAGCTGCTCTCTGCTACCCTGGAAAGGGGTGCAGGGTGGAAAGAATCAGCCTTCCCCAAATGAGAGCCTTGCTGGTCAGTGGAGATTGGGAGCAGGAACCATGGGCTTCGGGGGTCGATGTTGCTGTGTGGAATCCCCCCATCACTGTACTTCT
The DNA here is from genome assembly GCF_907164565.1 of Psammomys obesus. Taxonomy (NCBI): domain Eukaryota; kingdom Metazoa; phylum Chordata; class Mammalia; order Rodentia; family Muridae; genus Psammomys; species Psammomys obesus. The sequence continues at coordinate 12,348,553 of NW_026596234.1, read as the reverse complement.
CTGTGCCTCAGTGTCCCCATCTACACAACAAGGACTGTAGCACACCTTTCTGTGTTCATTATTATTAACTTATTAATCCACTTAATAAGGTGAAGTGCTTACAGCAGCAGTGGAGCCCGAATGCCGACCAGAGCAAGCGTGACCCGAGGCTAATGACTCGGCTCTTGGTGCCTCAGTTTCTTAACTTGTAAAACTGGGCGTGATAAGGATCATAATAAGACTTTTGCCATCGGCTGTGGTGAAAATTTACAGACCTCACCTGTGAGAGTCCTGCCTGTCTGAGTTTAATAAGCCGGCTGTAAAGATGACAGGGAATTACACACCAGGCCAACGAGGTGCCTGGAAACTGCCGGTCTGTGTGGAGAGAGTCTGTCAGACTGAGCTGGTGTGAACTTTGGCCACTGACGGTGCCCTAGTACTGCCACCTCTGGGCACAGTTGCTGTTCCTGGAAAGGCTGCACACGTTAAATGAGGTGGCACACATTCACAGGGCGTTTGGCACATAGTAAGCACTCAATAAATCGTAGCTTGTATCATTATCACCCTGACTGCACGCTGCACCCCCAACCCCAAGAAAGCACGGATCGTGGATAAAGCTTAATTTGAAAATAAAAGAACACATTTTTAAACTGCCAAATAGACTTAAAATAATATTCATTAAACAAAATTAAAATATTCTATTAAAGCCAGACTTTGGGCTCAGACCAAATTTTTATAACCCAAGCTTAAAGGCCAGGGAGTCCCCAGCCACAATGGGGACATTGTGATTGAACCTGAGACTTCAACGCCGCTATTGAATGTCTTTGAAATGCATGTTTTCCCATTTAAATGAAAGGGAAGTCACAGGAAGGAAAAAAAAAATGAGGTTCTTGCTCCGTTTAAGAAACCGTAAGGAGCTGAAAAAGAAAAACAAAAGATTTTTCTCCTAACGCCAAAGGCGCATGGTAGACCCGGGGCTCACTGGTACACAAAGAACCAGATGCTATCCGCTCTCTGAGCTAAGCTAATCTCAACCACGTTCTCCACCAGACTCCATAGACAGCTGGGTGAGTGCACTGTTAGCAGCCAAAACCTAGGAGCCTAATTGCCTTAGGTTCAAAGCCTAGCCTTGCCTTCATTTCTCCATTCACAGCACAGATAACCTGCAGGTTCCAGCAAAGGATGGGGAGGTGGGGGGTGGAGTGGGGGAGCTGTGGGAGGGATACGCATCAGGTAGCTGCTTTTGTCTTTTTTGCAAAAGATGTCTTAGAGCATGAAATGTCCCCAGGCTTTGGGATGCTGAAGAATGAAGCCGTGAGGGTATTAGAGGTTAAGAGTATCTCAATGTTCGGAGTGGAATGGAGTGACTGTTAGGTTTAAGGCCTCACCAAGCTGTTATGTGACCTGTGAATTCACAAAGTGAATTTAAAAAAAAAAAAAAATCCTCATGACAGACTGCCGGTGAGATGGTTCTGCAGCTGAGAGGTTGCTCTTCCAGAGGTCCTGGGTTCAGTTCCCAACACCCACACGGAGGCCCACAACGACCAGTTTCTCCAATGCCAGGCCTGCCGCCCCCTGCTGGCCTCCACAGGTACTGCATGTACATGATGCATTTGCAAGTAAATGCTCTTACACATAAAAACAAAACAAAACAGAAAAAGCAGCAGCAACAACAACAACAAAAACCTTGTGACATATGTGAATCTGTGCTGCAAAATGAAGAGACGCATGGCTGATTCTTTATATTAAACCAGCCAGAGTTTCTGTGGCCCGTAACCTCTCTTTTTACTGAGAACCAATATCTTTCCTTCTTTCTTTTCTTTCTTTCCTTCCTTCCTTCCTTCCTTCTTTCTTGCTTTCTTGCTTTTCTTTCTTGTCCAGCATGGTGGCACATGCCTTTAATCCCAGCACTTATGTAGATAGATAGAGATTAGCAGCTAGATAAATAGATAGATGATGAGACAGATAGATACATAGATAATAGCAGATAGAGAGAGGGACCCAAGTGGGCTCCTCCAAGCAGAAGTCTTGAGAACCTGCACCCACCAAGAGGGACTACCCCCTCAGGGCAGGCAGATCCAGCGCTAAGTCTTTGAAATGGGTTGGGGCGGGGCTGACCACACACCCTGTCACCTGCTTGCTGTGTGACCTCGGGCAGACCCCCAGTGCCTCTGAGGCTCAGTGCTTTTACCAGCATAGGGGGCAGGGTCCTTCCTGTGCCGGGTTTGTTTTAGTTACGTGGATAAAATAATATTCCCGGGCTGGGAGGTGGCTCTCTCTGTAGAACACTCGTTTTGCAAGCACTGAGTTGGGTTTGCCCTCCAGAGCCCTCGCAAAGCATGGTAAATGCCCGTTTAAAACCCAGAGCTTTGGAGGGGAAGACAGGCGGAAGCCTGGGGCTCCCCAGCCAGCGAGCCTACCCTGATTGCTGAGGGCGGGGCCAGTGTGAGAGCCTGTCTCCAGAAAGAGGTAGATGGCTTGTGTGTTTGGCCCCCAAACATGCATGCCCGGTGCAGCCACAAAAACACACACGGGCATGCACATGCGCACATACATGTGTACAAACATACAAACACGCCACCGGCATGTTTTCCGACTTAAAATTTTAATGGGGACTAGATCTGCCCTCAGAAAAACTCAAAAAGGGGGGGGGGGTCAAGGTTACTTACCCCTCTGCTTCTCCAGTGACCACAGTCTGTGGGCTGTAGATATTCTGGAAGAATCTATGAGTCTCCCTTTGGAAGGACTGTGCCCTTCCCTGGTAGCTTCAACATGCAGGGACATCTTCCTCCTTAAACTAGGGGGAAAATTAAGGCAAATGAACTCTGAAGTTTTTACTGCTCATAATAAAACGGCTCAGGGTGGTGTAAAACCCAAGCCCTTACACTAGTCAGCGACAAAACCGGGTGTGAGTGCGGCTGGATTCTGGAGGGAAGTTGTGTGCATCTGAGGGTGAGGGATTTCTCTCTGAGGGTGAGGGATTTCTCTATGACCTCTTCATTTAAAATGAGATATTTTAAGATGGGTGTGGTGGCTTCTGTCTACAATCCCAGGCACAAGGGAAACTAAGGCAGGAGGATCACCTTGAGTTTCAGACCAGCCTGGGCTACAGATTGGGAATCTGTCTCAACAGAAAGAAAGAAAAAGAAAAAGAAAAAGAAAAAGAAAAAGAAAGAAAGAAAGAAAGAAGGAAGGAAGGAAGGAAGGAAGGAAGGAAGGAAGGAAGGAAGGAGGGAAGGAGAGGAAGAAAGACAGAAAGAAAGGAAAGAAAGAAGGAAAGAAATACTTTAATCCAGGCATGATGGAATATGGAGTGCTTGGGAGGCAGAGGCAGGAAGCTCTCAATTCCGAGGCTAGCCTAGGCTTTATAGCAAGTCCCTGTTTCAAAAACTGAAAATAAAATAAAACAATGAAATATTTTACTCCTAAAATCTCCCCAAATAACGACTCCCTTACTATCGAGACTGGCTCTGCACTCTGGGGCATAAAATGAAATGAGTAAGGTGCCTGATTGTTATTGTTACTTTTAAGAACTATTTTATTTGCATTTTTATGGCTCTTCCTCCCTTCTCCACCTTAACACCAGGTAGGAGAGAAAGAAGGTTAGTGGGGAGAAGGGGCAGAGTTCTCTTTAGCTACTTCCTGCTGGTTAGGGTCATTGGGTACCTTGGGGCAAGTTTGGTTCTGTTTCAGGAGATCTCCTACTTCTCCTCAAGTTGCATCAACAGCAACAGGAGCAGCAGGAGGGAACGCACCAGCAGCCTTCTTCTTCCTTGGAGCCCCCTTTCTCTGTCTGGGCTCTGATCTTTCTTTATTTCCTCCCGGAGGCCTCAGAGTTAAACTATCTGCAGCTGGCAAAGAGCTCCTCTCAGAGCCCACACAAGGCAAATAGCCTGCTGCTGTGGACAATTTGAATCAGGCCCATAGCCCACACCTGGGATTAAAACAAAGCCAAGTTTACAGATCATAAGCCAGAACTTCCACCATACCGGAGGCTGACAGAAATAGCCATCCGGGCCTATACCATGACAGTTCTCATCTGATTGAGCCTTTGCCTGGTACCCATGTGCACGTGTGTGTCCCAGCTTTGGGCACATACGGAGTCGCCTGCAACAGTCGGAGTGTTCCCTCTGCCAGCCCTGACTGGTCGCAGACACGAGCTCGTCTCTCCCTCATGACAGCTGTTCCCCTCACAGAGGAGCAGACGGCAGCACTCGGTGGCCCATTCACGTCCACACAGAGAAGGGGGTCTAGCCAGGCTTTGTATGTGCTTTGTATGTGGGAGCCCTAGTCTAGGGGCATGTGTCCTGATCGCTCTACTGCCCAGCTTCCATCATCCCAGAAATAACTCAACTCCCCCCCCCACTCCCCTTCACTTAACTGTGTCACTGAGGAACTAAACATGGGTTCACAAATGATGTGAAAATTCTTTACTTAGAATTTTGTAATTAAAAATAAAATAAAATTACGTTCGAGGAGGGAGGGGCTCGTGCAGGGCAGTCGGGGGACCGTTTGTGGGAGTCGCTTGCCTTCCGCCACCTGCATCTTAGAAAGGTTGATCCTTTCCCCATCTTGAGCCACCAGGCCTCATGTGTGTTCTCTCCTGGCCTCAAGGGGCAGGTGAGGAGGGTGAGCCGGGGTCAGACGCAGCCTGTCTGAGCCATGCATTCTGAGGAACGCATCATCAACTGCTCTAGTTATCATGGGGAAGCTGTGTGCATTTACACACATGTAAATGCTGTACGGGACGGCCAGGGCTGCCCTGGTGTGTCCAGCACCCCACTTTACAGCACAGAAGCAGGACACGCTCCAGTGACGCCGTGAAGTGGGCCGAAGCCTGTCCTCGGGCGCTGGTGGGTGCTTTTCTGTCTCGGTCAGGTCCGGTGTGCTGTGAGTAGCGATCATGTGTACAGCGTGTTTATTCTGAGGGCGCCATTGCCAGCCACCCAAACGTGACTGTTGTTCGCCTCGATGACTCAGGGGCCGTGAAGTCACTCGGCAGAGAGAAGCTTTCAGCTCTGTTGCGACCTTACAGGACCACGGTTGTATACTTGGTCCATCACTGATGGAATGTGCTGTTGTGAATGCACTTACTGGCCTCACAACCCTGGGTTCCCTTAACCCTTCCCGGCTTCTTGATGTATAATGGGAATGGGGGAATGGAGTCTTAGGACTGGCTGACAGCTGATACCAAGCTTTTGCCTCTGGCTCCTCCTGCCTTGCCTGGGAAGTTCCCAGGAGTCCTCCATGGGGACAGAGAGCCAGAGTCCCTGAGTATTAGTAGACACACTGAGAAACTGAGGCAGGGAAGGGCTTAGCCCCTTGTTGCACAGCCAGAAACCTCAGCCCTTTCTCCAAAGACCCTGGGTTTTTTGGATCAAAGCTGGAGGACAGAAGGACCCTGGAGCCACTGGCTCGCAGCAGCTGCTGGCAGTTACTGAGAATTTTAAAAAAATTTCTTGTCCACTGCTTTCTATTGTAGAAAATGTTTTTCTCCAGAAATTTCTTCTTTGTTTTCTAATGAAGAGGTGATCGGTTATTTCCTACCTAGCCCCCACCTCATTTCCATTGAATGGAAACTGCACCCACACATACATTCCAAAACGTGTGTTGAGTACCTACTGTGCACCAGGTTCTACTTCAGAGGAGGACTCTGTCAAGAATTTTAAAAAAGCCCAGGGGCTGGGGGAGGTGGCTCGGCATGTGAGCATGAAGACCTGCGTGAGGATCCCTAGCCTCTGGGTAAAAAGCTAGATGTAGCAGAAAGTACCAGCTACACGCCACCCCCCCACACACACACACACACATGCTGGGGACAGAGACAGGATCCCTGCGTCCTCCCTGGCCCAGCCAGTCTAGCCAATCAGCGAGCTCCAAGATAGTGAGAGATGCTGTCTTGAAAAAGAAGGTGGAGAAACACTTGAAGAAGATACTAGATGTCAATCTCTGGCCTCCCTGAGTACACGTGTACCCACCCACACAGGTGAACATGTACACACACACACACAACACACACACACACACAAGCGTGCATACATGCACACAAGCTGTCCCTCATGAAGTTGTAATTAAACGGAAGAGACAGAATTTTTTTTTTTTAAAGTATTTAAGTTACACAAGCTGTCCCAGGGTGATAAGTTAGGAGTGGGCAGTTGGAGTCCAGGGGAGAGAGAATTCATGAGCATAGTGCTAACGGAGAGAGAGCGCTCTATGTAGAAGAGCCCAATGCAGAGGCCCTGGGCTTCTGTGAGGGGGTGGAGCTGCGAGCACGAGGTCGCAGCAGAGGGAGCAGCTCCGAAGGGCCCTGCTCAGATCCTACTATTCTTTCCCATCCATCTGTGTCCAAAATAAGAAATACTGCATCTAAAAATGAGTCTTTAAAAAAATACACAAAGCTTAGCTGGGTGGGGCGGTGTGAGCCTCTAATCCCAGCACTTGGGAGGCAGGCAGATCTCTGTGAGTTTGAGGCCAGCCTGGTCTACATAACGCCGTTCAGGACGGCCAGGGGTAGGAAGAGAGAAACACAGGCATTCACAGAGAGATAGAGAAAGACAGATGGAGACAGAGAGAGCCACAGACAGAGAGTGCTAACGTGGCTGCTCAGAGCAGCCAGAGAGGGAATGGTGTGTGTCAGTTAGTTCAGGCCCCGGCTGCTAGGTGCTATGATTTTCCAAAAGATGTTGCAACCTTGATTTTTATGACAAAGGTCCCGAGTTTCCAATCCCAATGAGGAACCCTTTGCCCCTCCTTGCAAACATCACAGGTCCTGGGCATCTCGTTTCAGCCAACAAACCCTAAGCCTCACTTTTCTCTTGAAGCTTTTTTTTTTTCTTTTGACTAAATCCTGACCCAAACAGATGCCAAGAGATGCTAAACGTTGTTTCCAGGAAAAAGCAGGACTCAGGCCTCCCGGGGGGCCGGGCCGAGAGCCTTCCAAAGAGCAATCAGCTCTTCCCAGCTTTATGTGTTTCTCAGGAGTTTCCCTGATCACGGCTTGTCACGGATAGCAGCGCAATGGTCCAGGCCTTTCCCCCGGGCTTTCTTTCGATTCACGGAGATGATGGTTATGTCATGCGGGGTTGATGTAAGAGTGTGGAATGTCTGCAGGTTTCATAAGTGGTTCTCAGCAGCAAAAGTTGCTGCTCCGTGTGAGGACAGGACCTGGGAGGATTCCACCCAAGAAGGAGGAGGGCTGGGGGGTGGGGTGACACAGTAAGGGGGCTATGCTTGGAGCTCTTAAGGATGCATTGGTACCCAGGCTGGGAGTGAAATCGTTATCTTTCTTCCCCACCCTAAAAGTCACACTGAGCAGAAACTCAGCCAATGGGACCCTTCGCTGTTGAGATTGTTCAGGACTTCAATGATGGACAGCTGTTGAACTGGTCCATGGGGGAATACAAAGGAAATGCATGGACCTGAGAAGTGTGACATCTGGGAGATCCAGCTTCAAGGGCAGTTGAGTCGAGGGCTCATCGGTAGGTCAGAGGTCATCTCAGTCCTCCCCTTTCCTGCTGTCACCTTCAGCACCAGGGAGGGAATAGGAGAGAGGTGTGAATTCAGCCGCAGTTGCCCCAGGAGATGGGTTCACAAGCTCCCTGCGGCCCCGAAGTGCATGCTGCCCACGTGTACATGCCCCCCCCCCCCGTCCCTCTCCCGGTTACCTCACTGTTCATGAAAGACGTCTTTGTCCGAACGCAGGGAGGGGCTTCCCCTTGCCGTTGAAATGCTCCTGTGAGGCAGAAGATGTGCTACGATTGGGCCCCCCGCCTGTCCTTTCATCCACGCCCAGAGGACGAATACTGAGTCATCTTTTCTCATGGTGCTCGGGACTCAATATTATGGGGGCTCTAGCCAAGCACAGCGTGTGTCTGGGCCTTCAGAGGAAACGTGGGGGACAGGCCGGGAAGATGCCCAGTGGCTGAAGCATGGCTACAGTCTTGTGAGTCCCCAGTGCTCCTAATGGCAAAATGGGAGCTGAAAACAGAGCACCCCCCGGAAGACTTCGGGCCAGCCAGCTAGCCTGGCATACACAGAAGTAAACAAGAGAAAAAGTCTCGGGCAAGGTAGAAAGCAAGGACCATCCACGAAGGTTGTCTTCCGATTTTCATACATGTTCTATGGCATGTGTATGCCTGCAGTCACATGCATGAACACACACAGGCACACAGGCACACACACAAATAACTCAGTATAGCCAGGCATAGCACAGGAGGGAGACGCAGGATAAGCTCACATGCCTGGATCTCTGGTATTCAACCTTCCTTCCCTTCTCAGACTTTTGCTCCCTCTCCGTTTCCCTCTCCCTCTCCCTCTGTGTATGTGTCTGTCTCTGTCTCTCTGTCTCTGTCTCTATCCCTCACCCCTAGATGCCGTCTCATTCTAGAAGCACTACAGCACCATCTGATGCGACCCTCACTGACAGCCAAACTCCAAGGAAAGTTTGGCTTTCCTTGGTCTGCATGGCATTTGAAAAGGAAAATGGAGCCATCATTTAAAAATCTGGCTATTTCACACAAAACTAGTGCTCTCTGACTGCTATAAAAAAAAAAAAAAAGAAATCACAAGATATGTCAACATTGTGCCCACATTTCCATACGACCTCAGCTGGCCCAGGCTGGGAAATGGATGCCCCCTTTGGATGTCTAAATGGGCTCACTACAGTCCCCACTCTACCCCATCGTCTCCCTGACACTATGACAGTTCTCCCTGACATGGATCGAGAAGGGAAGGAAAGTTTTTCCTACACCCAAGTCCCTGCCAAAAACGCAAGAGGCTTGGGGGCCAAGTTCTCAGTGGTGTGCAGGTACGAGAGACAGCACCTGTCTTTGGAAACGCCGAGATTTCTCAAGGTTGGCGTTGTTAGTGCTTGGGGTAGGGCATGTATTTGTTATGGGGGTCTGTCCTGTTTATATTTAGTATAGATGGATGGATGGATGGATGGATGGATGGATGGATGGATGGATGGATGGATGGGTGGATGGATGGGTGGATGGATGGGTGGATGGGTGGGTGGGTGTGTCTTTGTGTGCACATGTTTTCGGAGGCCAGAAGTAAACCAGAGATGTCATTCCTTGGGTACCATCCCCCTTTTTTCAAGGCAGGTCTCTCAGTGTTCTGACCCTCATCAAGTAAGCTAGGCTGGCTGGCCAGCAAGTCCCCAGGCATCTGCCTGACTCTGCTGTCCTGGTTCTGAGATTATAATCACACCCAGCTTTCGGTTTCGCTATTACTGTGCATGCGTGCGTGCGTGCGTGCGTGCGTGCGTGCGTGCGTGCGTGCGTGTGCTGGGAGTGCAGGCATCGTGTGTGCCATGATTCTTATGATGGTCAGGGGGACAGCCATACAAACTCATTTCTCTTTTCCACCCTTGTCTGGGTCCCAGGAATCAAACCCAGGTTCTCCGGCTCGTGCGACAAGCACCTCAAAGCCCACCTCCATTTCCTGCCCTGTTTATTATGGGATGGCACCCACATGTCCACACACAGCTGCAATGCACCAAAGACCCACAGCCCCCTGTGCTACTGACATACAGCACCCGACTTAGCCTAAGTAAAAATAGTTATCCTTGCTGTGACCTCGTTGGCAGTGGTGGTTTTGAGTTGGTTGACTGGTTTAATCATATGCGCATTCACTAGCCATTGAGGCTATTACCATTGCCTACCTAGAATGTTCTAGAAGGAATTCGGGATGAATCAGAGGGTCGATCTTTTTAAAGAATCCTTGGACTCCTTCTTAAGGAGTCCTCTTCTAGCTTTGAGAGGCCTTGGCTACCCCCTTTCAAACTCTGGGGTCTACAATGAGGCTGCAGTTTGGGGTGCAGGCAGTGACTGAAGCTTGACTTGTCACTTCAGTGGAGGGACCAAGTGACCTTTGAACATCCCAGCTCTGTCCCTGCGAGCTGCAGCCCACGGTGAATGTACCCTAAAACGGGCTCAAAATGTTGCCAGTTATGTCCTCCCCGCACCAAGTCAAGGCTACTATGATAACTGGGTGGGCAGGGTGGGTCCTGCTAAAGGGATGGGGTCTCTAACTTTAAATTAGGAAAGGGGGCCACTGCCATGGCATGCTGGGATACTGGCTTTCTAGAAACCAAAGGCTCTGATTTGAGACTATGTCTTTTCTGATATGACTCTTCTCACAGTGGCCGATGTCCAACTACAAAAGACTTAACTGCCCCTCTCCATCAGGACAGGCCATCATTGGCAAAGAGAGATGCCCTCGGCCCTGGGGCAGAAGGACATAAACAAGACTCAGAGTGGGCCATGGCTGGTGCCTTCTGGAGTAGCCAGGAACTTTCTGGAGCAGGCAGAATTGGGGGTGTCAGGGACACAGGGACATTCCAGGCCCTGTCTGATTCTTGGCTTCTGCTCCAAGCAAGATGGGAGTCACTGCAGGGCTCTGAGGAGAGCAGGGACAAAATATAGGGACAAGGGGGTGGGCCAGGAGACCTCAGAGGCTGCACAAAACTGTGCCACAACAGTGGGCTGGTCCCCAGAGGAAGACCTGGTGCCTTGGAGTGCTAGCATGTCCACCCACCTCCTTCATCCTCACAGCCGCTCCAGGGAATATGTGACAGTCACCCAAAAAACTTAAACGGCATGCCCAACATGGCTGATGGGAGGGGCCTGCTGGCGCGACGGCTACATTGCCACCCAACCATCCCACTTCCTGGGCTCTCCCAGGCCCGTCCCAACTCTCTGTTTTGAGAAACTGAGGTCCGAGAAGCTACAAAGGACCCACGTGTTACGGAGGTAGCCCCTTGACACCTCATCCCCTATTGCCCAGTGATAGAGCCCACACACGGATGGGTTCAGCTGGACAGATCCCTCTTAGGCCTCACAGAGAATACACTCCTGTAGAACCCGCAAGGTGCGAGAGACAAACGATTGGCAGTGTGGGCAGACACTGGTAGAAATCTGGACCTACCACTCAAAGGCCTAATCTGCCTGAGCCTCAATCATCCTACCTCTGGAGTGGGGCTGTCAGCTTCAGTGAGCTCACAAGCACATAGTGCTCAGTGCTATGCTAGACCCGTAGTGGTACTGGGCAAAAGAAGCTGTTATCCACATTGTTCAAGATAGGGGCTAGAGAGAAGGTTGGAGTTCTAGCCAAGGGCTGGCTGATATCTCGTGGCAACGGTGGGACCAGGGGCTTGGTGTGCCTTTTGTGCTGGAGAGCTTTGGGGCTTGGTCTTGTCAGTTCTCTCTGTCCTGGAGGAAGGAGGCCCTATCTGGGTGTGTGACCCTCCCCATGAGGCCTGCCTTGGCCCTTGCAGCACCGCCAGGTCCCAGAGGGGCCGGCAGCAATCCGGCTGCAGCCCTGCCTCGCTCTCTCTGTTGTCTGGGGAAGGCAGAACAGCATGTACTCACACAGCAAGCAGATCCACAGATGCGGCCTTTCCCGCTGCCACGTTTTCCCTCATGAAATTCCTGACTTGGTGTGGTGTGTTTTTCTAAAACACACCCACTGCCTCCAAAAACCTCAGCCGGGGAAGGGGAAACATTTCTGGTTGAATTACCGGTTTTTGAAACGGTGTCAGATTATGGCCCCCTCTGCGGCCTGGATATGCCATTCTTTCTACCAGCTGCCTCTCCAAGGCGCTGGAGTGGTAGGTCTTGCTTCTTGCCTAGGTCAGCTCCCCCGGACAGATGTGGAAACTGAGGCTGACGGAGGCCAAGGACTACACCCCAATCACGTGCACATCTCTGGACCCCAAGTCTGACCTCCTCCTCTTTGACCCCAGGTCACGGGGACAAACTGAGGCCGCCTTTGCCCCACAGGCGTGCTTTCTTTGGCCCTGGGGTGTTTTGATTTGAGTGAGTTGCCAGCATTTAAAACTCAGGAGATTCCATATAAAAACCTGGGTTTCTGGCTCCTCCTGGGCCCTTGGGAGATCTGCCAAATGAGGCCTACATTCCTGCCCGGTGACAGTTGGGGACTCGGCCTCTGCCTTTCCCCGGAGCACACCCTGTTCAGCTTACCTGCTCCAAGTAGGCTGCCATCCCAGAATCCCCTCTCTTGCCTCTCCAGGGGCCAGAGTGTTTTCTTGTTTGTGGTATTGGGGATGGAACTCAAGACCTCACACATGCTACCACTGAGCTGTGTCCCCGGCCTGGTTTTTTTGTTTTGGTTTGGTTTGGGTTTTTTTTGAGACCAGATCTTACTAAGTTGTCCAGGCTGGCCTCAAACTCAGGATTCTCCTCCCTCAGCTTCTCTGGCATCCACGGGGGCCTGGGATTACAGGCCTGTCTTGAACCTTGTATGTGATCAAGGGACAGCAGACAGCCCAAACCACCTCTTGTTTAAGGCTGGCTGGGAGAACATTCTTTCTTCATGGTGGTGATGGTGGTGATGGTGGTGGTGGTGGTGTGTGCGTGTGTGTGTGTGTGTGTGTGCATGTGTGTGTGTGTGTGTGTGTGTGTGTGTGTGTGTGCGTGTGTGTGAACTTAATATGCAGGCAGTGTGTCCATGTCGGGAGAAGCCACCCATCATTCTCCACCCCTCTGTAACGCTCTTGGCCTCTCAGCCAGCACGATGCTTGCCCTTGTTCGCGCCAGCCCTACACTTTCCACTTTTTTTTTTTTTTTTAAGGCTGAATTAAATGCATTTGACCTAAATCTGCCCTGCTTGTCCGAGACTTAAGATGCTATTAAACCGAATTAAGGCACTTGGAAAAGTTTAAATAATCGTTAATTGCTCGAGAGAAAGCCTGTGTGATTGTGAGGGTGCGAAGAGCTGTACAGCGTGTGTGTCAGGACGGATGCCTTCGCTGCGGGAGTGCACGAACTGTGAGTGGACATGTGTGAGTCGAGTGAGTGGGTACTGAGGGAGTGGCTAGCTGTAGGCATGAGTGTTGGGTGCGTGCGCCTGTATAATGCTTTAATGGCTTTAACAACTTTTTTTACATGTGTTTGGTTTTGTGTGTGTGTGTGTGTGTGTGTGTGTGTGTGTGTGTGTGTGTGTGT
>NW_026596234.1:12332265-12335599 GCF_907164565.1 Psammomys obesus | reverse complement strand
TGTGTGTGTGTGTGTGTGTGTGTGTGTGTGTGTGTGTGTGTGTGTGTAGCAGTGGATGGCATGGTGCCAGTGCAGGAGCCAGGAGGACAACCTGCAGGGACAATTCTCTTCTTCTACCATGTGGGTTCGGGGGAGCAACGTTCAATTGTAAGGCTTAGTAGCAAGTTTCTGTCTGGAGCCATCCGGCTGGCCGGCCAGCTTCTTCCCTCTTGAAGGTCTGGGGACGGGCCCTGGACCTTGCATACACTAGGCACATTGAGCTACATCTCTAGCCTCTTTTTGCACTGTGTTTTGAGACAGGGTGTCAGGGAGATGCCTGGAACTCACGTGAACTTGTTCTATTACCCAGGCAGGCCTTAGAGCAGGGGTGACAGACCTGTGCCATTGGCCGGGTTGGTATGGCTCCTTGCAAGCTTGTACAGCCTAGAGTTCATGGGTCGCGTGTGCCCTGGGATAGCTGTGGGCGCAGCTCAATGTGAGGAGCTTACAGTTTTGTTTTGTTTTGTTTTGTTTTGTTTTATATCGAGTATGAACTTGCAGGTGCCAGTCCCGTGCTGCGCCGTTTGAGTGGGTTAGACCCATCTGACATGATTGCCTTAGACCCCAGCGTAGGCGGGGTAGATAGATCAGGATCCGTGGAGCCCACTGGCCAGCAAGTATAGTTGAATCGACATATGTCAGCATCACTGAGAGACCCTGTAGTGGTTTGAGTGAGAATGACCCCCAGTAGGGTCATATATTTAGATGCTTGGGTTCCAAGTCGGTGGAACTGTTTGGGGAGGATTAGGAGGTGTGGCCTTGGGGGAGGTGCATCACTGGGGATAAACTTTGAGCTTTGAAAACTCCATGTTAGGCTCTCTCTCTCTCTCTCTCTCTCTCTCTCTCTCTGTTATTTATGGATTCGATGTGAGCTCTCAGCTACTGCTCCGTGCCCTGCCTGCCTGCCTTCTGTCATGCTCCCTGACATGGTGATAATGGACTCACCCCCTGAAACTGTATAAGTTGCCCCCAACCAAGTGCTTTCTCTTGCAAGTTTCCTTGGTCATGGTGTCTTGGCATAGCAATAGGAAAGTGACTAAGAAGGATCCCATCTCAGAAAATGAGGGGTAGGGGAGCTTAGAAAGACTGGACATTGACCTCTGGCCTCCACACGTATGCACACACATACACATAAAAGAACACACATACATACAGTACACATGCATACAAGAATCTGAACCAATAATAAGTCAATATATAAGCCAACAGGGCAGGGTGCCAAGGCCAAGTGGTGATGAGATGCTGGGAGCTGGGCTAGATACACATTGCAAAGACCAGCTCAACGGAGACCCCTCAGCCCATCCTAAATAGAGCTGTGGTCAAGGAGTAGGATTTTGCATCATCTTAAAGGGTCTCCACCCCAGGAGCTCCTTAATTTCAGAGAGAAAAACCTCGTCCTTATATTGTGGGGAAGATACTCAACCTGGTACCCGGGTATTCTGTGCCATGCTTAGCTGTGAGGATGATGGACGGGATGGCCCAAGGAAGACATGCCATCACCTGTGAGGGATTCTGAGAAAGGGCACAACTTGAGTCTGATCGCTAGGGAAGAGAAGACCCAAAAGACCACGGAACATCCTACTGAAGAGCAGACATCTTGCTTCTCAAACCGCCCGTATTGGAAAAGGCAGGATGAGAGGATGTTCTGGAAAGGAGAAGCCAGAGAGCTGTGACAGCTGAGCCACATACCTCAGTAATGGACTGTGGGAAGTGGGTGGGATGGCACAACTGGCATTGTCACCTCTCTTGAGGTTGATGACAGAGCTTAGGTGGCATGACAGTGTCCTGACTCTCAGGAATTATGCACGGCAGTGTTCAGGGGTAAGGGCTGTGATGCAATTTTCTCTCTCACAGCTCATTAAAGAGAAATAACACAGAGAGCAGCAGGCGAAGCTTTATCTGAAATATTGGCAGCAGACGCGCCTGACTGGAAGACGTGTGCATGCTCCCTGCACTGTCGATGTGCAGGTAGGACTCTGCTGTCCCAGGAGCCTGCCGTCTCCCCAGATGTGTGATAATTTTAGATGACATACAAACAGAGCACTGGGTGACAGAAAAATCACACAGAGACGTCGGCAAACTTTTAAAATCATAGCCAAAAGAGTGTCTGGGGTTTCGCTAGGTTACTTGTTTGCTTGCTTGCTTGCTTGCTTGCTTGTACATAAGCAGTCCTGCACCATCGGACCACCATGGTCTTCTTCCTCAGGTGCCATCCACAGGGTCTCTCACTGGCCTGGAGCTTGCCAAGTAGGCTAGGGTGGCTGGTCAGAAAACGCCTGTCTCTACCTCCCCAGTGCTGGGATTACAAGCATGTGCCACGGTGCCTGGCTTATCCACTGATTCTGGGGGGTCAAACTGAGGTCTTCATCCTTTCAATGCAAACACAGTTTGACCGAGCCCTCTCCCCAGCCTGCTTTTGTTTTTATGAATAAGCTCTAAACACCTGAAAATTCTCTTTTGATAACAGACAGCTGCCAGACAGGCACTATCCCTGGGGACAACATGGCCTTCTTATGAATTTGTCTTGTTTATTTTCCGATGTCTTTTAATTCTTCCTGTCTGCCTGCCTGCCTGTCTGTCTGTCTTTTTTGCAGTGTTGGGGATGGAACCCAGGGTCTTTCACATGCTAGCCACTGAGCCACATAGCTCAATTCTTGACAGAATCTCACTGTAGTTCAGGCACATCTTGGAACTTTCGCAAAATCAAAGGGCAATTGACAGCCTGAGCTGCATAACTCATATTGCAGAAAAGCAGCTGGCTTCTCTAACACACCAAAAGCTTCCTAGAAATCAATTTAAAAAGAAAGAAAGGAAGCAGGGATATAAACTATTAAAAACTGGGTGACTGACATGAGCTGATGATCCACAAGGAAGGAAAGAGACTAGACTCTTAAACATATGAAGTGTGTTCCAGCTCAGGCAAGATGGGCAGGCCTTGCAAGCTGAGCTGCTCGGCAGCATGACTGTGGGAGCCACCCTTTCTCACCAATTCCGGGAGCCTAGAAAGCTGCCGGCCTGAGGGAGGGAAGTGTGGCACGCTTGTCCAAATTACAAGTGCAGCTCCTTTACACGTGAGACCTTACGCCCAGTGACTTATTGCAACCGTACTTATATAAAGCAACACAGGGAACAGATTTATTTGCTCTTATTTCTAACAGTCTACCTTTGAGACAGAATGACAGTGTATTCCAGGCATTCTTTGGTCAAAACTTCCAAATCTGTATGGCTTTCTTCCTTCCTTCCTTCCTTCCTTCCTTCCTTCCTTCCTTCCTTCCTTCCTTCCTTCCTTCCTTCC
>NW_026596234.1:12317575-12332255 GCF_907164565.1 Psammomys obesus | reverse complement strand
TCCTTCCTTCCTTCCTTCCTTCCTTCCTTCCTTCCTTCCTTCCTTCCATTCTTTCTTTCTTCTTGTTTTTTTTTTGAGACAGGGTCTCACTATGTAGCCGTGACTGTTCTAGAGCTCGTTCTGTAGTCCAGGTTGGCCTCAAGCTCACAAATATCTGCCTCCCTTTGCCTCCTGGGAGTCCTGGGATTAAAGCTGTGCACTGCCATGCCCATTGTCCAAACAGGTATGTAAAAGAGAGTGATACAGAATGTTTTCGTCTGTTTGAAAACGGGAGTGGCGTGCACAAAAGTGTATTTCATATTTGCTCTGATTTGCACGAAGAGAATGTGAATGGAGACATAAGAAATTACTGTATCAGTTGTCTCTAAAGAGCCAGAACCAGTGGGGGAAAAAAAAAATCTCATTGTCTCCCCACTGCCGCGCAACTGTGGAATCTGAGAACTCCTACAGGCTCCTCTGTAGCCTTGGATGCAGGGAGGCTGATGGGGCAGTTACCTGTGTTCAAAGGCCTGAGAACCAGGGAACCAAGGGTGTGACCCCAGTCCAAGCACAGAGGAAAGGGGGAGCAGATATCGCAGTTCAAACAATGAAGGAGAGAGAGAAGAAAGAGGCAGGAAAAGGAGAGAGGGAGTGAAGGAGGGAGGGAGGGAGGGAGGGAGGAAGGGAGGGAGGGAGGGAGGGAGGGAGGGAAGAACATTTCTTCTACCTTTTGTTCTAGTCAGAACCACTTTGGAGAGGGGGTCTGCCTGCTGAGCCCACTGAGTCACATGCCAGTTTCATGTGGGAACCCCATCTCGGACACTGTTAAGGACCACATTTAATCCCTGTGCCTTGTGGCCCAAGTCATGTCACACATAGAAGTGGCCATTGTCCCACTGAGCATAGCTGTGGGAGATGGTGGGGATCTTTTCACTGTATGTCTCTCTCATTTTGATTTCTGGATCACGTGGGTCTAGAAGCTACTTTTTAAATTGAGCTAAAATTCAATGCAAGGGATGAGGTATGGCTCAATGGGACAGGGCCTGCCTAACTTGTGCAAGGTTCAAGGGTTCATCCCCAGGACACACATGCATGCACATGCAAGAATACATGCATATTTATGCTTACACACACACGCACACACACACACACAAAGCCAGTGCCTGTCCTGGAGCAAGGGGCTTTGACATCCTGAGTTCTGAACTCCGGGGCTCTCTCTCGTTATCCTCTGCCCCCAGCCTCTTAACGTGTTGGGATTGCAGGCAAGGGCTGCTAAGCTCCCCTAAGCTTTGCCGTTAGTGGCTGCCTGCCACCGAGTTCCTAACTCTAAGAACTCAGTGAGACACACGGACAACTCTCCCTTAGCTAGGAAAGCTGTCCAGGTCACACTGTCTCACGAAGGGACAGTGTGCAGATACAGAGGAACACAGGCCTCGCCCCCACTTTCCCTTCGCTCGGTAGGATTTCCAACATGCCGCTCAACCCTTTTGAGGCCAGGAGTTCTCTTCTCTGTAAATTGGGTGTGTTAACAGTCACTGGAACTGACGGCTTAAGACACTCACATAGGGTAACCTGGGCACGTGCCCGGAAGGCATCAGCCCAGGGAACACGCCCAGCTGCTTGGAACAGGAATAGCAAGTGAGACTCATGCCACAGCTACTGAGCCCAGGCACGGTCCCTAGTCCTGCTCTTCCCTTGGGAAGTAGAGCGAGGCCTGTCACACATACAGCACTCACCATGAAACTCAGCTGACTTGGAGGGCCCTGGAATGCTGGAGGTGGAGCTTGAGCCCAGGCAAGAACCCAGTTCAGACTCTCGTGTTAGCTCAGCTTGGGGCCATAAGTCTGAAGTGTGAGCCCACACCCTCAGCAGCGTCTGCCTTGCCTTCTGAGAGGCTGTGGCTGCTCTTTATTGAGCGCCTGGTTTCCCTACATAAATGGGGTAAGGAAGCTGATGGCCTTGACTGTGCCCAGGGCATCTTCTGGGCACTGGATACTGGGCACAGCAATGAGTCCTCGTCCTCTCCTGAGTCTTATTATTTTCACTTTATGATCAAGAGACTGACATTCAGGGAGGAAAAGTCAGAATTTGAAGCCAAAGCTTTCGATTCCAGGACCCAGGCCTTCCCCTCCCCTGTGTGCCTGGAGCGCTGTCACAGAATGAAGGTTAGCTTTGCAGGGTACGGGGAACTGAGTGTGGGTGTGGCAGCACCAGTGCCTGAGGTGTTGGCTGATGGAGGCGCCTCTGAGCTGTCCTCAGCCCTCCTTCGTTGGTCTCTGAGCAGACACCAGGAGCTCCCAGGGCAGCATGGAGTCCTAGAAGGTTGTGTGGCCTGGAAGCAATGCTGTGCTGATGTCCCCATAGCCACCCCTTAAAGACACACCAATTCTTTTCTCCAACAAGAGCGTATTGTGTCAGGGCCCTGGTCTCACACCCCAGCCATTTGAAATGCAGAAATCTCTGCCAACAGCTACTTTCAGCAGGGCAGACTATCAGAGGAGAGAAACTTGGGAGAAGTAACAAAATGGGGCCATTGTTCCCGAGGGCTCCGGCAGGCTGGGCCAGATGTGGCCTGAAGAAGCCTGGAGACCGATCTGCTGTCACGAGTAAGTGGTGTGAAAAAAGTTGCTGCGATGCTGAGAGAGGAAAAGGGTGAGCGAGGCAGCTCCAGGAGGCTCTGACACCCCACAGCCCCATGGAAATGCCTAGGGGTGGGGCATGCTGGAATGTTCCAAGAAGAAAGGTTCCATGTCAGAGCCGGAAGGAGCCTGGCAAAATCGCCCAGCTTCTTTGCAATGGCCCTGAAAAAGAGGTGAGGCGGGACTCAAGCGAATGGGATGAAAAAACCCTCCCCTACCTTTAAAATAAAATTTCTTTGGGGAAATACGTGTTTTCGGGGATGATCAGGGCCCAGAAGGAGTAAAAAAAAAAAAAAAAAATCTACAATGACGATACTGGACCCACCCAGAGCTCCTGGCACCGCTGGAGTGGCAGTGAGTGGACCACGCCCAGAAGCATCCAAGCAGAGCCTGGTCCTGATGCAGGAGCCCTGCTCTGGGAAAGGATGCAGGGTGCGCAGCAGAAACTCAGAAGCACCGGTCTGCAGTGTGAGCACCGGCCTGCTCACACCCACAGGGAATGGAGGGGGAGGCTCAGCAAAGCTAACTCTGGAAGATGCAACAGATGGTGTGCGTGTGTGTCCGCACGCATACATACATGTGTTTGTGTGTGTATACATGTGGAGGCCAGAGGTGGGATCAGGTATCGTCCTCAATCATTCTGTCTTGTTTTTAATTTATCAATACTGTGCATGCATGATGCGTGTGTGTGCGTGATGTGTGTGTGTGTGTGTGTGTGTGTGTGTGTGTGTGTGTGAGCAAGAGAGAGAGTATGTGTGTATTTGTGCCACAGCCTGTGTATGGGGGTCAGAGGAGTTCAGGAGTTGCTCTTCTCTGTCCATCCTTCGTGTGCTCCAGGGATTGAGCCCAGGCCACCTGGCTTGCTCAGCAGGCACTTTTACTTGCTGAGCCATCTTGCTAGCCCCATATTGTTTTGGGGGGGCAGGCTCTCTAAGTGAATCTGGAATTCACAGATTGCCCAGACTGGATGGCCGGCCAGCCCCTGTCTCTACCTCCCCGATAGCTGAGACTACAGGCATGCATCTCCATGCCCAGCTCGGCTTGTTTATGTGGGTGCCGGAGGATCTGAACTAGGATCCTCATGTTCTCCCTTTGCTGGATGAGCCGTCTCCTCAGACCAGCCCTGATCCATTTTCTTGAACGACCTGTGCCCTCCCTTTCAGTTTCAGCCGCCCTTACAGAGTGCGTGGTAGGTGAAATAGAAGTGCCTGGAAACCTTGGCTTAGACGGAGCTAAGCCTTTTCATTGCTAACAGTCTGTGACTCTAGGAAAATATGTTTCTGATTTGGATGAAACGGGAGAGAAGGAATGAGCACAGAGCAGAGCCTGGGGGCGTGTGGCTGGGGGTTCGTTACTTAAAGAGTGGCACTAATGACCAGTAGGGAACAGTGGGCAGGTTGGCAATGCCAGTCCCTGGGAAACTTGGCTGGTGGTGAGATTTCCCATTGTGACCAATTCTGTGTTCTTATGTGAGCTTTAAAATGACTGAAAAGTACAACATGAACTTAGAGAAAAATATAAAACGTCTTTGTGTGTGTGTTTGTACGTGTTTGCATGAGCATATATGTTTGTACATGTTTATGTGTGCATATATGGGCGTGGGCATGTGGAAGCAAGGGGAGGAAGTTGGGCGTCTTCCACCGTTACCCTCCACCTTCATTTTTTGAGACAGGGTCTCTCACTGAACCTGGGCTCATCAAGTTGACTACACTGGCTGGTCAGAGAGCCCCAGGGACACTCCTGCGGCCACCTCTCCAGCGCTGGGATCACAGCTGCACAGGGCTGTGCTTAGCCTTTTCCACGCTGGGTTCTCATGCTTCCTCGGCAATCGCTTTTAACCCGTGATCTGGGCGTCTCTGGAGCCTGGCTGGAATAGCTTTACCAGTCTTCTCCAGCCCTAAGACTTCTCAACAGCAACAGACCAACGACAACAGTAGCTGCCCTTGCTGGATCCTCTGCTCGGAGCTTTTAAACCTATTTTCTGTACCAAGTCCCAGGGGAGTGAGGGGTCACCAGTGAACGGGAGTACTTGCTTTGCTCTGGGTGACTTAGAAATATAGTTCAGATGGTTCATGGGTCTCCTGCATGTGAGATCCCAGGTGCAGGGAGAGGGTGCTGCAGAAGAGACTAGAAGGTGCTAGAAGAAATGAGAACAAAAGGGAGATTGTGATTTTGCTTTTAGGCTGTGCTTTAAATTTTCTTAAATTTTTATTCTTATTTATTTTGAGGTAGAGATTTGCTATGTGGCCTAGGCTGCCCTTGAACTCCCTGTCCTCTTGCCTTGGTCTCCTTGGTGCTGGCGTTGCATGTGTGTATGCTTCTGCCTCTGGCTCTGGATTGTACATTTTGGGGATTTTTGCAACTTGGCATGAACCGAAAGAAGGCACAAGACTGCCACTGGGGAGAGAGACTAGCACTTACCTGGGACATACTGGTCTTGTTTTCTTCTGTCTTTTGGGTTTAGTGGCAGGGATGGTGACATGGAGAGCAGACGGTGATGGAGCAAGCGTCCCACTGTGTGTCTTTGCTGCTTGAAGCATAGCAGGCATCTTTAAAGACAGGCTGGAATATCTTCAAGGTTTTTTAAAGCAAGCTGGTGGTGGGTGGCAGAGAGCAGGGGCCTTGGAGATGAATGCCACCATCCTGTCCACTGGTCATCTCTTGAGCATTTGACGTCTCTGTCCCGCAGTTTTTGTGTCTGTGCAATGGAGCTGCCGTGCTGAGGGAAGGGGCTGGTGGAGGCAGAGCAGTTCCTCCCTGCTTCCTTGCTCTAGAAACCTGGTGTTACACTGAACCTGGCCTTGGGGTTCCACCCACATCGCAAGGAAACACTGTCTGAGCCGTGAGCCTGTGTCTCCCACAAGCCAGAGTCCCAAGAGGATCCTGGGAAGGTGGGTGCTCCAAAGATGTTAACCCCTGTGGCTGCAAATAGATGGAGTGCTCTGCCAGCCAGGCCCTGATCTGGGGCTTTCTGGGATCCTGGCCCAGGAGGCAGGGCTCTCAGGAACACAGGGTAGTGGGGTGGCTTTTTATTTCGTACCCTTCTTCACCCCAGGCTTGTGGCCCTCCTTCTGCTCCAACCCTGTGTCTCCAGCTTCCTCTTCTTGGCAGAACTTCATTTTGTCCTCACCCTTTCAGTGTCCCTGTGACTAAGTGGACCTGCCCTCCTGGCCCAATGTCACTCGCTCCATCACTGTAGTACCTGACTACGCCTCTGGGGTGAGGTTCAATCCCCAGCCCCGTTGATGGTAGACAAAAGCACCCCAGTTTCTTCCCCCATGGAATGGGTACTGGTAGACAATTAGGATCTTCATTCATGAGGTCGTTTGGGATGAAAACTAGAAAAGATACCATGTGCTTGGCACAGTGCAGAACACAGACGAGAGCTCAGTCAGTGTCAGCTCAGGGCACGAGATGGATGCCGTTAGACAAGAAGCCAGACAGGGAGCATGGAGTCCAGGGGTTGGTGGGGCTCGTGAGCAGAGCCACAGCCCCCAGCTGTAGCCACAGCTGCCATGTCACCTGACCACACTTCTGAGGCTGTGGCCTTTGAGGAGTCAATACAGCCCGAGACAGGGAGATCGGTCTGATGCAGAGGCCAGGAGTGAATCAGATTCAGGCTACAGTGTGGTGGCTTTGTAGCCTGCAGCTGTGTGGAGGTAGACGAGGCGCCCCCCCCCATGTCACCAGAACCAAAGAGGTGACGGGGAATACCCTTGCTGCTTCTCCTGATATTGTGCCATGTTCCTGGGAGGATCTTGGACATGGTGTCAACATTCGGCCTGGACAGCAATTGAGCCTGGCCTCTGTAGTCTGTATGATGGCTGCTACCAAGGCCACCAAGACGAGGGAGTCACTGGGAAAGATGAAGGCCAGATCCTCACACCTATAACAGTTTCTGTGTTCAGATCCCTGGTGCTCAAATACAAGCTTAGTAAGATGGTGTGTACCTGTCATCCCAGTGCTGGGGACAGCGACAGGAGGACTCTGGGAGCTCACTGGCCAGCCAGCCCAGCTGAATTGATAGCTCCCGATTCAGAGAGAGACCCTGACTCAAAAAAGAAGATGAAGGAAGATGCCAGATGCTGACTTCTAGCTTTCATGTACACACACAAATGCACACACACACACACACACACACACACACACACACGCTTTTTAATGACACTCCTCCCTCAGGGTTGTGACAAAGATGAAACAGAACAGTGTTCAGACATCAATGATGATATCATTAACTGTACAAACTCTGTTGTTATTATGTCTGTCTTCAAGGTTTGGTACCTCTCAGTGTTCAGAAGGTCTCTCTCAGGAAGTGGGGACCACGACAGCATAAGCTTTCCTGTGACAGGAAGCGCCTTGATGGCAATGAGATCTTGGGTTGATGTCGTCAGTGTTTTTCCATTTTTATGTGCCGGCTGCTGCTTACCTATGAATCAGCGCCCAGTCCCAAGTGCTTGGAAGAACTCCAGCTCAGCTTATCGGACTCACACAGCAAATGCCTTTACCTGCTGAGCCATCTTCCAGCCTCTTATTGTTCGTATTTCAATCCAGCATTTTGGAATATACTTCCTGGAGGCAGCTTAGACATGAGCTAACAAAGGAGAATTTGGAAACCACCACCCGGAAAATCAAATCATTTGTTCATTCATCTTTTGTAAATATCTGTCATGGTTCCCTATTAGCCAGATCTTTGTGCCAGGCCTGAGAACCTGGGCTATACCCACCCACTCGCTTGACACAGAAGCCCCTGGAGTTGTAGCTCGGGGAGCACGGGGTTCCCACTCTGAAGCCATCTAGGTCCAGGGACACTGGTCCCATCCCCCACAAGCACGAAGAGCATATGACTCGGAACCCTGCACCTTAGTGGCAGTGGTTGGATCAGCGATGGGCATGTGACCCACGCCCAGCCAATCAGAACTTCCTGGAATTTTAGCCTTTACTGGTAGGGGAAAAGGTGCTATCTTCCAACTTGCATCCTGCGGCCAGGTCGAAGGCTCTGGGAAACATCCTTGCCAACAGCTTGTGGGAGAAGCTGTCAGGGAATAAAACTGCATGAGGGGAATAAAAACAGAGCAATGGAGGAAAGAGAGAATGTGTATGCAGGGGAGAGATGAGATGGGGTAGTAGATTTGTTGGTTTTATTTTTTTTTAATCCCTTGATCAAGCTGTGCCTGACGCCAACATCTTAGGGTTTCTAGCTATGTGAATCAGAGAGCCCTCCTTTTAATTTGAACCAATTTGAGCTAACTTTCCTGTTATTTGCATGGGAAAGGGTCCTGACTAAGCCAGGCATCTTCCAGGCAAGGGGTGGGTGGGGATTTTGACTTACTGGAACACTTTACCACAGATGTAAATTTGTTTGCAGCAGAGTCTTGCTCTGAAAAGCTGGGCCACGTTCTCAGACAACACAGCAGGCTCGGTCCGCTGTGAGAGTTTTGAAGACGGTGCCAGGCAAATCTTTTCCCCTGTTTCCCTGTGTCCTGGGCTGGCACATTCCAGGGGTTGCTTAGACCTGGCCTGGGGTTGAGTGACATAGCCCTGGCAAGCCTCAGTTTCCTCATCAATAAGATGGGCCCGTTGTTAAGGCGTTAAGGCGTAGCGGTTGGAGGAGTGTGAAGACTGGTGTGTGCTGAGCTGGGTTGGGGGAGGGGACGGCTGGGTCAGCAAAGCAGGCGGTCAAAACGCACTGCCAGCTCCTGCTGCCCGGTTATTGTGTGAGGCCTCTAGGGGTGCGGGAGTCACATAGGCCCTCCTGGCTCTATCGGAAAGCGTCGCCGTCGAGGCTGAAGGGCTCCGTTTAGTCTTATAAGCATTTCCTAGATTTAAAATCATAATGAACAAGAGGCTTCCTGCCCGGAATGGCCAGCAACCCAAGTCACTACCAGCAGTAGCTAGCATTTATTGAACACTTACTGTATGCCAAGCTTGGTTGGAAGTGCTCCCATGCCAGCTTGTGCCAAGGAAGGACAGAAGAGAGATGGGGGGGGGGAGGAGCGGAGGTTAAGAGGGAGAGAGAAAGGAGGGAGGGAGAGAGAAAGGAGGGAGGAAGAATAGACTGAGAAGCACTCAGTCCCAGGTCTGTGTGCTTCCCCCAACCCCCACCCCTGGGGATTAAATGCGTTATTCTGTGAGGGTGGGCAGGGCCAAGCCAAGAACTCAGGAAAGGCTGTGGCTCTGGGATGGCTTCTTGAGGACAGCGGGTGGGGAGAGTTGCAGGCAGCTGGTGGCGTGGGGGTTGGGGCCAGCTGTCTCCTGCTGACCAAGCCTGAGTCGCCCCCAGGCCTCTCACAGTGAGACCCCAACAGCTGCCGCAGGCGACCTGAGGAGTGGGGCCAGTGACCCTGGGGTGAAAGGTTCACCTGTGGCCCACGGCCTCCTGCCTCGCCATCTGTCTCTCCACCTGCAACTGCCATTTTGGCTTCTCCCCTTCAGCATCAATGGAGAATGAGCTACACACATAGTAAGTGGTGGGAGGTAGAAAGGGCAGCCTTTCTTCCACAGGCCCAGGACAGGCTGGGTGTCACCGTGTGCCGAGAAAGCTGGGGGTACCCACTTGCTGACAGGCAGTGAGGTCCCATGGACCACAGGAGCATCTCTGGCGAGTGGCCACTCCATCCTGGGTAAAGTGGGTCCCTGCCCCCTCCCCGCAAGGAGCCGGAGAGCTAATGTGACTCCATCGCCCTGTGAACTGCTATGAGTCAAGCCTACTGATGGCAGAGCCATCCCCCACCACCCCAGGTCCATGTCCGGGAGCAGCTTTCTTGGGCTGAGAGGGGTTCAGCTTCTAAATCTGTAAAATGATGTGACCTCCCGTGACAGAACAACCTTGAGGAGTTAAATGTACCGACATGACCAAGATGTGTGGCGTCCGTAGATCCCAGCAGGTCCTGGTAAGAGAGGCAACTTGATAAGTAAAGGAGGCCACAAGGCTGTGTGCATGGCTCTGTGGGTAAGGCGCTTGCTGTACAGCCCTGAGGACATGAGTTCACATCCCCAGCACCCACAAAAAGAGAGACAGGAGTAGGGGTATGCATCCGTTCTCGGGGGGGCAGAGACAGGAGGATCCCTGAGGCTTGCTGGCTGGACAGCCCAGCTAACTTGGTGAGTTCTCAGTTCAGCAAGAGACCCAACAGCCAGCTCTGCAGCACTGAAGGTGCAACCTGTTCCCCTGCGGTGGAGCGGGGGAGGGTCACACACCAGCTATGGTTTGAGGCTTGCTGGCTTCGAACTCCACCTGGCACCCTAGCCCTGTGACGTCAGGCAAAACAACCCACATAACTCCTCCAAGCCAGGTCCTCCCTTTGCAGGGGACCAGACAGAGCCAGCTCAGAGGGAATTTTCTGAGCCCATTACATAGAGTGGCTGTCCTCAGCCCGGGACTCACTGTCCTGTCAGGGGAAGCACGTGCCAGCATCAATCCGAAAGCGAGTCCAGCTTCAAGCATCTCAAGCCGTGGTTCTCACCCGTCATGACACGGCGGCCCTTTGCTATAGTTCCTCATTTTGTGCTGACCCCTCAATCATAGTTATTTGCATCGCTACTTCATAACTGTAATTCTGCTACTGTTACAAATAATAATGTAAATATCCGATATGCAGGATATCTGATATGTGCCCCCCTTGAAGGGGGTCGAGACCCACAGGTTGAGAACCGCTGGCCTAGACGGAGTGGTTTCTCGGCTTCGTCAGGAGTCTCCCTAAAAGCCCTGAAGCGGAAGATGACCTCAGCTCATCGCCCGCTCGCTCGTGTGCTTGCTCGCTGGCTCAGTTCTGTTGACTAATTAAACCAACAGGACCTGCAGGATCCCGGTGTCGCCTTCCCCTGGGGTGGAGAGAATGTACACGCAGATTAGTCCTCACACATACGTTGTGAGGCTGGAGTGGAGGAGGCTGGAGTAGACTGCCCTCCCCACCCCCGTTTCCTGACCCCTTCCTTCCCAAAGCAGGGAGAAATGTAACCCATGCTGGTAGCCTCCTGGGTAAAATAGCCCCAGCGCTGAAAGCCCTCCACACGCTTTACCTTCCTGGGCTCTGTGTGTGTTCGGCTGTGTGTGCTCGCATGTGCGTGGAGGCTAGGGGCCAGTGGGGGGAGTCTTTTTCTCTTGCTGCCCAGTTTGGGGTTTTTGTTTTGTTTTGTTTTGTTTTGTTTCGTTTCATTTTTCAGGCAGGATCTCTCCTTGAACTAGGAGATCACCAACTGGCAATACTAGCTGCACAATGAGTTCTAGGGATCCCCTGGCTCCACCCGCCTGGTGCCACCATGCCCAGCTTTTCATTTGGGTGGGAAGGATTAGAACCCGGGTCCTCACCCTTGGGCAGTTTACTCACCTTACCCACTGAGCCATCTCCCCAGCA
Source organism: Psammomys obesus (assembly GCF_907164565.1). Classification (NCBI taxonomy): domain Eukaryota; kingdom Metazoa; phylum Chordata; class Mammalia; order Rodentia; family Muridae; genus Psammomys; species Psammomys obesus. The sequence goes on along the minus strand of NW_026596234.1, from coordinate 12,321,283 downwards.
AGCCCCTCCCACTCCTGTTCCTTCTTGAGAAAAAGTCATTTTATTTCTTCTTCCTGGCACGGGGAGTTGACTGTCCCCTCCATTTCTCTCTAGAGTCTGGGAATGGCTGGATCAGGGAAGCAGCTTTGTGTGGATTTTCCTCTGAAACGGGGGGAGGACATTGCAGTCTGTAGGTCCAAACAGGAAGAGTCCTGGCTCATCCTGTGAGTCAGTCCTGTGTGTGAGGCGGACAATTTCTCCAGATCCGAGGACAAGGGTTGTGGGGTCCCAGGTCCCATCTGGAGATGGTCATCTGACACTATGGCCACTGGTGAGGGCTGTGCTGGCACTGCAACAGCTAAAGCCTTGGCCCCTTGCTAGGTGGTGCAGAAGATGACCCGTCCTAGATGCGGCTGGGATCAGCAAGAGGGCATGATCTGGGCTGACACCTGCCCTGTGTGGCGCTCTGCTCACTTCAGCAATTTCATCTCTGCTCTGGGAGGCAAGACAGGACCAGCTCCTTCAAGCTCTCCAGAACACTCTATAAGCTCTTTGCTGGGTGGCTCCTCCTCCGAGGACCTGGCACTCCCTGAATGTTCTCGAAAACTGCTTGCTGGGCTATGTCTCAAGTGTTGCCCGGCCTCCAGCATGCTGAGTCTTAAGAGGCCCAGCTAGAGGGAAGGGGTGTGGAGGCAAAGATACTCATTGGTCGCCCTGCCCTACAGTAAGCAGCTGGAAGGCCCCCCGGCCCTGGTAGTCTCACCTTCTAGACCTCAGCCTCCTCATCTGCCTAATGGGGTCCTACTGTATCTGCACCCCAACAGCGTGTGGGATGCGGTGCAGTCATCTGGATACAGAGTTGTGTCTGGTCGTACTTAAGAGCTCTTTGGGGACTGGCCAAGAGAGGGCAGGTTGGTTAGATATGGGAGACATGCTGATAGCATCCTGAAAGCTCAGGCTCCCTGGGCCAAGGATACCCTCAGCATTCAGATAAGCTGAGCACAGTTGAGTGTGTGTGAGTGTGTGTGTGTGTGTGTGTGTGTGTGTGTGTGTGTGTGTGTGCACTCACATTTTTGGGCACACAGATTCGAGAAGGCATCAGATCCCTTGAAACTGGAGTCGCCTGAAACTTGTTAGATTGGCCAGCCAGAAAACTCCAGGAACCTTCCTATCTCGCCCCCCTACCCAGCACTAGAGTTACCGTTGTCACACACAGCTTTTTACAGGGGTGCAACGCATCAAACTCAGGTCCCCATGCTTGCAAGGCAGGCATTGTACCAACAGGACCATCTCCGTCTCCACAGCCAATCCTGGCGGATGCTAAGAGTCAGTGGCAGCCTCAGGACCTGGGTCTCTTTACTTAGCACATGGGAGCATCTTGCAGCTGAGGCTGTCCTCCGAGGTGCCTGCTCAAATGTGAACTTTCTCCTCCTCTAGCCCCGCTTAGCCCCTGCAGAACCTCTGCCAAGCCTGACCTCCTGGCTCCCCAGCTCAAACCCTGGGAGGTCCGGCCTGAGGAGCCTGCATGCAGAGCTTTGTATTTTATTACTATTTATTGTTCTTGTTATTTTAACATTTATGGAGTGTGTCTTAGCCATGAACTCGCTTCTCAGGCGTCACTGTGGTCGGAGTCTCTCGGCGGTGGGTGCGGGGCTGAGCGATACTACTTTGATTCTTGCCCTAGCCGCTTTATTAAAAACAACCTTCTGCTCGGGGCTGCCTTTGTTCACAGAGCTTTTGTGCATGCTGGGGGCCCCAGGGTCCACCCAAAGCCGCTTGACACCATTCTTTGAACTTGGGTGGGGGTTGGGGACCCCGTGGAAGCCAGAGGCTAGCAAATAAGCTCTGTGAGTGACCAAGGAAGGAGCAGAAAGTTCAGGATCTGGGGGCCAGATAGTCTTCTGGTGGCTACTAAACTCTGGTGATCTCCTGTCTGTGTCAAAGCAGGCACAAACAATGGGGAAACAAGCAAACTTTTATTTATATGGACACAGCAGCCGGAACTGATCCAAGGGCCATGGTTTACAGACCCTGAGTTGGATCATAGGCTTTGTTCAGACCAGAGCCCCTCTTCAACCCTTTTGCGGATCTCACATTGTGCCCTACTAACCCGCTTCTTCTTAAAGTGATCTAGAGCAAGGTTTGGCAAACGCAAATCCAAAGGTCAAATGTCTTCGCTAGTCTGTGATATAATAAAGTTTTATTGTCACAAGACCATGACCACTGGCTCCTGTATCCTTTGCGTTTTCCCCCTTCTACATCAAAGAGACAGACTTCTCAGCCCCCCAGAAGCCTAAAATGATTTCCCTTTAGCTCTTTATAGAAAATGTCTGCGAACCCATCCATCTCCTGACCTAGATGATCAGTGAGCTGCCGGATCCATCATGGCTTCTGTCATATACTGCAGACTAAAACTGGCCCATTTTTAGAATTATCTAGTCGTTCTGACTCTGTGGGGAACGGGTGTGCGGTGGATGTGGAGGTCAGATGTCAGCCTCCAGTGTCATTCCTCAGGACCTGTCTGCTTTGTTTGTAGTTTCGGAAGGAAAGGGTGTCTTGCTAGCCTGGAGCTCCCCAGCTGGTTGCCTCCCATTACACCACAGAAGCTCTGGGGTTACACATGCATGCCACCATCTCCAGCATCACGTGTTCTGAAGATCTGAATTCAGCTCTTCCTGCTTGTGTGGCAAGGGCTTTGCCCATTGCGTCATCCCCCCAGCCCGGGAGTTCAATGTTTAGAACTGTGATAAATATGAGACTCAGTTAGACCCAACCTACCCTCATAATGAAGACTCAGTTACGCAGAAAACCCAGTTAAAAACCAGTGTAACCAGAGGAGGGGATATGTGGGCTGGAGGAACTGAGGCTCTGGGGTTAGAACAAAGTTCAGCCACTGCTGGTTCAGGGCTCAGAGAGACAGTGAGGATTCCTGGTGTTTTCAGCTGCAGACCCCATTCTGCTGTCTTGCTGTTGATTGGTTGCTCAGCTGTACACAGCGTGTCCCAGCCCCACATGCTCTTAGGCACACAGTGGGTACTCAGGAAATGTTTGTTGCATAAATGGACTACACAAGCCTGGCTTAAAAGCGTGGGAGTTGTTTGTCCAGCACAATATAGAGGGAGGATGAAAGCAGAGTTGGTGTGGTGGCAGTTCCTGGTCCTGCCCCTGATCTACAGCGGGGCTTGGACAAGGGTCTCAGCCTTCGTTTGCCTGAGCTATGCACCTTTAGCCATCCTGTGATGTGCACAAATCATGCAAGGATGGTTGGACAGGAGGCTGAGCAACTGGAGCAAGGTGAATTGTGGGGCCAAGGTACATGCCAGGCAGTTGGCTTTGTTTTCTTCACCACACAGTCAGTGCCTGGCATAGACTGATGTGCGAAGAGCCATCTATGTGGGTTTGCTTAAAGGTTGTGCAGGGAAATGGGTGAAGAGGGCACTTTGGCCTTCACAGACACATAGCTGTAGCATAAATGTCAGTTTCTTTCAAGGGCTAGAGAGACTACTGAGTAGTTAAGAGCATTTGTTGTTCCTGCAGAGGACCCAGGTTTGATTCCCAGCACCAACATGGTGGCTTACAACCATCAGCCACCCAAGTTTCATGAGATTCAACAGGCATACATGCATACAGGCAAAACATTCATACACACAAAGCAAACTAAATAAGCCTTTAAATATATATATATATATATATATATATATATATATATATATATATATATATATATAT
>NW_026596234.1:12313115-12317565 GCF_907164565.1 Psammomys obesus | reverse complement strand
TATATATATATATATATATATATATATATATATATATATATATATATCAATTACTTTCCCAGAACCAGAAAGAAATAAATTTTTGTTTCACATATACTCCTTACCCTCTGTGAGTCCCTCCCCTCTCAGAGACTGGGTATTCACCACCATAAAACAGTCTTTAGGACCCTCTAACCCCAGGAGTCTAAGATTCTGAGACTCAGTGTCCATAAATGTGGGAGCCTTAGAGCTGGCCTCTGCATTTCAAAGTTACACCTTAGATGGAGTGCTAGACTGTGGGAAAGGCACTATGGTTAGCCTAAAGTACCTAAAAAGCCCTGTCACTGGGCTGAGAACCTGGAAAGCTGATGGCAGTATTTTCAGACTCCCTTGCAGCTAGGTTTCTTCAAGAAGACTCACTCCTGTAGAATCCAAAAGGCAGAGGTCATGTTAAACCATCTCTGCTACCCAGGCTGATTCTGCCTCTGAACACAGTCTAAAGGGTTTTGCTATACAGCCTTTATAGCATCTCAATTGGCAATGACTATGACTATGTGTTGGTAGTCATGCATCTCAGTCCAGCTACCCTGTGGCTGCTCCCAAGATGAGGTTTCAGATGCGCCTGTCTAAGAGGTGATTCTGGGAAACACTATACTGGAAATTAAAAGATAAGAAGGGAGGGAAAGACAGGCATGAAGGATGTGTAACTGAGCAGGTAACTCTCCAGGTGTTCAGGACTTATTGCTGATAGGACCAGCTTATAATAAATATGTGCTCTGGAGGCTTCCCTCAGAAGAGGCAAGGGAGCCTGCATGTGCAAAGAGAGCCATTGGGGAGTGGTTAAGGCTACACAGCATGTAGCCTGAAGGTCACGAGTGATTTCCTATGTACAGACCAATTACAGATTTTCTGGTAAATTTTGTTCTCCTGACTCCTCCTCCCTCTGACCTCTCAATGACAAGTCCAGTTGTCAAGTTGATGGGAAAAGAGAAGCTATGACTGAGCGTTAGAAGCCTGATGGGCAGCAAGACACTTATTTACAGATCTGTGATGCGTGCAGTCTATATCAAAGCTACATACTGCACACATGCCTTGTGCCCGTGATCCATGACAACTCAGTCATTGGCCACACTTAGCTGCAAGAGAGTCAGGGAGATGGTGTGCACTCATGTCCAAGAGGAAGAAAGCTTAGATACTGATCAGCATTTTGGCCTCTGAACCTTTGAAATTAGATGTCTCCATCAAGGCTAAGCAGTACCAACAAAGCCCCGGTATACTAAACACCCACCGAGCATGTGTTCCTTCCTGTTCTGCAATGACATAGTCCTCAGAGCACCTGTGCGTCCTTTGTCTCTCCATACCCTTTGTGTCTACATCACTGCCATTTTGGTTTTTTTTTTACCACTTCTAATCCCCAACCAATTAGCAGGCCTGTTGATTGTCCAAACTCTTTAGAATTTCCCATAAAACTTGATGAATACCAAGTGCACTAGGCTGAACTGTGTCCCCAAAGATAACAGATTCTTAATACTGAAATTCGCACTTGTCAATTGGGCATGGTGGTGCACACCCATAATCCTAGCACTCAAGAAGTGATGGCAGAAAGATCATGAGTTCAAGGCCAACTTGAGACACAAAAAGGAGAGTCTGTCTTGAAAAATAAAGACAACTAATTTTTAAAAGGGTTAAAGGCGTAATTTGATGGCAGAGCACTTGCTTAGCCCATGTGCAGGGCTCTGGATTTGATCCCCAGGATGGACCAAAAATAAAAATAAAAGGGTAAACGTTATCTTAGGCGACAAAGCTTTTGCAGGTAGGATTGGATTAAAGATCTTGAGAGGAGGAGATGATCTTAGGGTATCCAGATTGGCTCCAAAGTAATCATGGGCGTTCCTAAAAGAGGCAGATTTCACACATACCCACACCGCCTAAGAAAGCTGTGAGAAGACAGGGGTGAAGATGTTAGCCTTGAAGATTGGATGGGTGCACAAGCCAAGCAGCGCTAGTGGCCACCAGAGCTGGAAGAGGCCACGAAGAACAGACTAAGCCTGTTGGTCACTTGTCATAATTCTGAGCCAAGGACCATGTCTAGGAAGAGGGGACACTGAGCTGATCTCGGGGCACATGGATCCCAAATCCTAGGCGCGATGGCAGCTGAGATGGCCGAGTGCCATGTTATCTGGAGTCTTTCATAAAAATGAATTGATGCATTTCCTCCCTACGGCCCCAGTTAATGGAGCTCTCATGGCTTCTGTAGGTGTGTGAGGGGACCAAGAAAGCTGTGTGATGGGCCCAAGGTGGTATGGTGGCCTCTAGGAGTTCCCCCTGGTGCAGTACAGACAATATATACTGCCTCTCCCTGGCCATCCAAACTCTGTGCCCTGCATCCCTGTCTTCAGGTGCCGAGGACCCACATTAATCTCTATTCTGTCTCCTCTGAGGTAACGTCTCTGTGTCCTCAGGGAGGGCTCAGGCCCAGGGCAGAGCAGGGCACACAGTAGTCAGGTGCTGAAAGGAAATGGGCTGAGCAGCTGTGATATAGGAAGTCCTGCATTTGTCCTGACCGAAGCAAGACAGGGCCTGAACTCAAGAGCTGTGACTGGGCACAGGGAGGAAGTAAAACGTGGCTTCTGACTTTAGGGCTCCAGAGGAAACAAAACAGGCTAATATGCTGGATTTAGGGGCTCTTTATTCTAGTGAGGTGTTTGACATGCTTAGGTGACAGTTCTCACATGACACCTTGTTTGAGACAGGGTCTCCTGGGATGTAGCCTCTGGCTATGCCAGACAGACAGTGGGAACAGTGCTCTAGACTACAGGGACTACACATGAGGAGGTCCAGTGGCTAGAGGGCATTTGACACCAGGGTTAGCAGCAGAGGGGGAAAAGAGATGAGGCCAAAGGGCTTGGCCTTCAGGCTTGGCTCTCAGAATTCTGAACCTCGGTTCAGCTTGTAAGCCACGAAATCAATTCGACAATTCAATCCCACAAGTCGATGGGCTACAGCCAGCCTGTACAAAGGGAGGAACTCTCGGGGAGGCTAGAACAGAAAGCCCAGAGTGTGCGGCCTGAGGTCAGCTCTGTCTCTGCAGCCTTTTTTCCCCAGTTTGGTAAAGGGCTCCACTGTGTTGTGTTGTAAAATGGGCTTCTGAGTGTGCACTGAGGGTCAGAGAAAATTGAAAGCCACGCTTTAGGTCCCTGTGAAGTTTGGAATTCAGCCCAAGGGCAGTGGGGAGCCATTAAAGAGGTTTTAGTGGGGGCACGACAAGGCCAGAGCAGTGTTTTAAAATCTCACTCAGGGAGCTGGGAGAGGGAGTCTGAGGGAGGCAGGCCTGGTGAAGTCAGTCACCAGGGAGTGACAGCCAGCCAGCTCTGAGCGGCATCTGGCATATGGCAGGGGCGGGGCTTGCAGATCTCTGTAAAAGGCTGCATGTCCTGCAAGGGGCAAAGGGCTAGAATATTGAAAGGTTTGGCCCTCTCCCTAGGGAACCCCAGACTCCTCCCCGCTCAGCCCCTTTCTGGGGAGAACTCTCACAAGCATAGCAGATGAAGGACGTATTTCATTTTATTTTTGTGAGTGGTGTGTGTTAGTGTGTGTGTGTGTGTGCTTGCATGTGCAGGAGACAGAGGGAGTATGATGTGCCATGTACAGATCAGAGGACAGCCTTGGGTGTCCTCTCCACCTTCTGCTTGGTTGAGTCCAGGCCTCCTTGATATTTGTCACTGTGCTTTGTGCACCAGGCTCGCTGGCCTACAAGCTTCCAAGGAGTCTCCTGTCTCTGCCTCCCATCTCACCGCAGGTGAGCTAGGATTACAGGCATGTGCTCCCCATGCCTGGCTCTGCAGGTTCTGGTCATTCAAACAAAGATCTTTGTGTTTACATTGCAATGTATTGAGCCACCTGCCCAACAAAAGGCTCTTGAACTTGCCCCCTCTGCCTGGCAAGCTGAAGTATCGACTCATTTAACATCCTTGCATAAACCTGTCAAGAGGTGCTATTACTATCCCCACTTCAAAGATGAGGAAATCAAGTTCCCCAGAAAGGAGAGGCTATTTGTCTAGGGCCACAGCTCCAGTCAAGTTGTGTGATGGTTTGTGTCTATAACCACAGCAGTCAGAAGATTGACGTAGATTGCCAGTAAGTTCAGAGCCAGGCTGGTGTATACAGTTCTGGGCCAACCTGGGCTAGAGAATGAAAACTGTCTCCAAAATGGCTCAGTGAGTGATGTGTTTGCTGTACAAGCAAATGATCTGACTTTGGATGCCCAGCTCTTGATTTAGAAGCCAGGTGTGGTAATGTGTGTCCTTAACTTCAGTGCTGGGGGGTGGGGGCATAGGTAGACCCCACAGGCTGGGCAGCCAGGCAGTGTGCCTGAAACACAAACTTCAGGGTCAGTGCTAGACCTTACCTCAAAAAGAAGGAAAGAAGGAAGGAAGGAAGGAAGGAAGGAAGGAAGGAAGGAAGGAAGGAA
>NW_026596234.1:12302775-12313105 GCF_907164565.1 Psammomys obesus | reverse complement strand
GAAGGAAGGAAGGAAGGAAGGAAGGAAGGAAGGAAGGAAGGAAGGAAGGAAGGAAGGAAGGAAGAAAGAAAGGAAGAAAGAAAGAAAGAAAAGAAGTAGGAAGGAAGGTAGGAGGGAAGGAAGGAAGGTAGGAAGGAGAGAAGCAATTGAGGAGAACACCTATGGTCACCTCTTGTGTCCAAACATACCTGCAACTCCCCCCCATGCATACATCCACACATCACACACACATATATAGAAGAGGCACAATGGGCTCTCCAGCAAGATAGTGGGTGCCCGACAGCATATGTGACAGCTCCGTGCTGGCAGGAGTCAGGGCTCATCAGGCTGAGGATGTAAGAATTTGGGGAGGGGTTGATCAGCCAGGGATGTGCATAGAACAGTAGCCTTGAGCCTCCAAGGAGAACAGAAGCAGTCATCCTGCCTCCCCAACGAGCGAGTGGCCATGCTGGGTTCAAACCAACTGCAAGCAGCCAGCAGAGAAGGTGAGCTTCATTTCTGCCTCTGCCCTCACTCCCTGGCATCCTCTGGGCTCCTGTGCTAAGCACCCAGGCCCCAGCCTGTCTGCACTTACAACCTCTTGCCAAGAGTGAGCCATTGACCTCACGGGGCAAGGCCAAGCATGGATGGGTGCTCCAAGGCAGAATCCACACCTTTACCTCCCGAACAAAGGGATCGAGACACAAGTTCAGTTTTATTTTGACCTCTCAAATTCAGAGTCTCCTTTCTCTATTTCTGACCAGCAGTTGTAGGCCTAAGTTAGATCTCCAGGCCCGTGGAGCCCTCAAGAGTCCACCCTCAGCTGCTAAGAATGCCAGGCAGTCCCAAGCCATAGGTACCACTCTAGGCCTGAGCCTGTGTTTCATAGCTCCTGACCCTGGCCGGTCCTGCCTTCCCATTGTAGATGGCTGTTTTCCTTGGCTCAGGAGGGAGACAGGTGACCCCACTGGTTGATTCGGGCCCGGGCCTGTCCAATCTTCCAGACTCTTGAGGCTTGGCCTTCTGACTCCCTGGGCTTGGCAATGCTTGGCTTGCCTTGGCTCCCACCTGCCAGGCTGGGCCCTGTAGTGACGAGTGGCCCTTTTCAGAATGTTTGTCCAGTCAAGGTTGACAACCTTCGCAAGCCACCGTCTGTTGATTTTCATGGGAAGTCCTGGCTCCGCAGCCCTGCCGTTCAGCTTGCTGGCTTTGTCTTCCCTGTAGGGTGGAGTCCACGAGGAGGGTGGGGAAGACGGCTGTGTTTACAGAACCCCAGTCTGAAGGCTGGCAGCCATGCAGGCTGGGGCAAGGTGAGCGACAGCGTTGATTCCATGAGGTGGCCTTGAAGAGTCTGGAAAGCGCATGTGGGAAGGGTGCGCCCTGACAAGCAGGGTGTCACCCGGCATGACCTCGTGCATGCTAGGCAGGTGCTCTACCCCTGAGCTACTTCCTCAGCCCCGCAGTCAGGATGGGAACAAGCACACACCCACAGCCATTTAGACTTCATTCATTCACTCATTTGTTCATCTAGTCATTCACTGGGAAAGAATCCATTCAATGCATAGTCTATGGCAGGCACTGATCCAAGCCCTTTGGGGACACAGCAGAAACTGTCTACACACACATACAGTCTGAATGTTCCGGGAGCCACAGGCACAAGCTGAAAGACCTTTCGTTTAAGACAGTGTGTCAAAATACCATCCCTTTGGGTAGAGTCAGCATTGTGAGGTCACCAGGCACCGTGCTGCTGATGTTGGCTCTGGGTCTTGCCAAGCTGCTGTGGTTGGACACCTGTCAATCTGGTCTAGCACACGGAGGCCCGGTGGCTCGTGTTGAATGTACAGGATCGGGATGGAGAGGTGAGCGCTGAAGGAGGGGATCACGGCTTTCCACCATGGCAGTGATTCATGCTCTGGGAGACGAGGTCAGGGGGCTGGGCAAAACACTCCAGTGGAATGGGACGGAATGGGACGAAACCGAACGGAAGGATGGCAGTGCCGTAAGGGAAGGGCTTCCTGGAAGTGGTGACGGGTCAACAGTGCCTAGCAGTGGAGGAGGGATGTGAGACACAAGGACAGAGGGAACACGCATAGACTGAAGTGCAGCGGTTGCCGGCTGCTCTAAGTGACGCAGTGAGGGGGCGCAGTGAGCCACAGCAAAACTCCTGAGGCTCAGCCAGCAGCCAGTGTCTCCCATCCCGGGACTCTGGAACCCTGGTCCTGCTGGCTTGGCCACTCTCTCAGCCAAATGGATAGAGGATGCAAGGCTAAGCCCTTTGTCAGTGATACAGCCGTGCAGTTATGGCCATGAGGTTCAGGTTTGGCAAGGAGACGTGGGGAAGTCTGCTGGAGGAGCCCCTCTTGGATAAAATGAAGGCATGTGAAGGGAGCCTCTTTCCATCTCCTTCCTTCCTGTCACGTGGGGCGTATGCAGTCCTAAGATACCAGGAGGCCAAGGTTCTCAACTAGGATCCTGACATTGACTCTCCTGGGCCACCACGACACATCTTCTGTGCATTTGGCTTCCGTTATGCGTGCTGAGCCCCGGAAGAGCAAACACTTACATCTAGTCATTTCCTCAGTGTGCGTTCATGGATGGAGGCCTCTCTTAGACACTGCACAGCAGAGACAGGACTCCCAGCTAAGCCTGCCAGGGCATCAGCCCCTGCAAGAAGGGGATCCTGGGACACGGTGTGGGGACACTTGAGAATATAGCCAGACATCTACCTTAGGGGCTGCCCTCACTCAGCTCTCTCTCTAACCCTCTCCATGTGTGTGTGTGTGTGTGCTGTGAACATGTTCATGAGGATAAGTACGTGTATGCATGTCCACGTGGCGGACTGATATTCATGTGGGGTACCTCTCCATCCCTGCATTATATCTTTTGGGCCAGCGTCTCTCACTTAACCTGGAGCCCACTGTCTTGGCCACACTGGTGGCCAGCAAGCATCCCCTTCTCCACCTCCCCAGGGCTGGGGTCACAGGTAGACACCGCTCGGTGCACACACCTGGGCCCTAGGGACCGGAAGACAGGTCTTCAGGCTTACACGGCAAGCGCTCTACCAGCTGGGCTACCACGTTAGCGCTCTGTTTGTCTGCTCATTGTTTGTTTGTTTTTTAAATTTTTAAATTTTTAAAAAATTTTAATTTTCAAATTAGTGTTTGAAACGTATATCCACCTCCACTCAGCAGTCTTCTAAAAGAGCATCCCTCCACACCCAAAGGGGCAATCCGTTCCCCAGCCAGCACCACCAACCCCCTGTGTCGATCGCCCTGTTCCTGTGTTCAAACGATTGTCTCCCTCACCTCTTCCGAGTCTGTAACCCCATGGACCAAGGTCTGGTGCACAGTGAGCTCTTTTCCCACCCGGAGAGCTGGCTCCCTGGCCTCTGCTTTACATTTTTTTTTTCAGCCAGGAGAAGCTGTTAGGCTGGGTGTTGGGAGGACACCTGTAGCTCCAGAACTCAGGAGGCTGAGGCAGGAGCATCACAAACTTAAGGCCAGCCTGCTCTCACACACAAAAAGAGAGGAGCAACCGGCGAGGTTCACCAGCCTTTGTAAATCCATCGTCCGCAATGGAGTTCATGGAGACCTCAGCTCAATCCAGAGAGCGCACAGTGGGAGTGCTGGGAGCGCACAGTGGGAGCTTGCAGGACTGCTGTGGTGGTTACTGAATGAACACACGACAATGTGTTGGTACTGGGAGAATGCCTAACCCGCTTCTTGTTCTGCTTCCCTCCAGGCCTCCCTGGCTTCTGTTTCTCACTTTCATGTTATTTGTTTTATGGTGTGTGTATTCGTTGTGTGAGGGTCTGCCCATGAACATGTGCACATAGGTGGAGGCTAGAGCTCAATCTTGGATGTCCTGTCTCAGGACTGTCCACCTTATTTTTGAGTCAGGGTCTCTTGCTGGGTGGGACCTGGGCGTTGCTGACTAGCGTAGGCTGACTAGCCAGCAAGCCCCAAAAATCTCCATCCTCCAGTGCTGAGACAAACACAAACCACCATGCCTGGCTTACATGGGGATTTGCCATGGACCTGCACACTTGCACAGGAACACTTTCTGACTGCCCAGACTATGCCCCCCACAAAGTTTCCAAGCCCCCCCCCCCAGAATTCTTCAGCCCACATTTGCACCTGGGCTCAAGTGACTTAGTAAAGTCCGGAGTCTATTTGCCAAAGGCCCTGGTCTGGTTCACACCACAATGTGCTCTCTGGGGCTTGACCTCTTCTGGTAGGTTCTGCCTGGATGTTTAACATGGCCCAGGGGACAGGCCCAAGGCTGGTTTCAGCTTTCGTCAGCACTGAGAAGAGCTGCTGCGTTAAAACACTAGAATGATCCTTATATGAAGAAGTGTGGGGTGGGAGAAGACAGAGGCCGGAACACGCGCTTTCCAGCACCCGGCCTCACACTTTAAAGTGGGCTGGCCCTGCAGTGGAAACACCATTTGTATCTCTGAGGCTGCTTTGACAGGATGTGTCTCCTCTTAACCCATCCTGTTCTACACTGAGACCTGATCCTAGAGAAGGACCAACTTAAGGGCCTTTGACCTTGCTCTTCCTGTCAGTGCCTGTGGACCCTGAGGGAACTTTCTTCTGTAGATGGGCTCCCCGTGTGCTGTCTCTGCGGAGGGTGGAAAGGTGAGGCTGCTGGTATCACCAGGCATGCTCTCCTGAGGAGAGATAATGGCAAGACGCAACTTCAAAAGCAACCCAGTCCCCTCAGTGCATCTAAGCCTGCTCAGTTTGAAGCTAGCTCACAGGAGATAGTATGGAGAGAGTAATAAAAGAGGCTAGCAGTGGCCTTGCCCCCCCCCCACCACCACTGGCTCCACCACTCAGGAGAGCCAGCCCGGCCCCTCGCTTGGGCAGCACTGTAGAGCTGGCCTGATGACGAAGGCGCTGGTGATGCAGCCCCAAGGACGTGAGAATGGGAGAGCTGGCCCCTTTCCTTGCCAGCTGCAGCACGGGGTGGGCTAGCTGGGCAGTGCTGGAGAGCTCACCCTGGTGGTGCAGGCCCAGGAGAGCTGGTGGGCTGACCATCTCAGGTACCTCCCAGGCCCAGATCCAGAACTGTGGGTTGGCCCACCACAACATCTACCTCGTCGACAAACTGCTGGAGTGTGAGAAAGAGCTGGTCTTACAGATCCAAAGCTGCAGGATCTCCATGACATAGGGCAACAGCAGGATATCTGAGAGGAGTCCCCATGAGGACCCAGCATTGAAAAGAGGCCTTGAAAGAGACCGTGACTTATTGCAATAAACATTTGTAAGTAAAGAAGTGTAGACAAAAGGGTGTACTGTGGGACACACTTTGGTACACTACAGCTCTCATGACAAGATGATGATGGTGATGATGATGATAATGATGATGATGATGATGATGATGATGATGATGATGATGATGTCTTATTTTATTTTCTTTTGGTGGGGAAATTGCCAGGGCAGAGAGCAGGGGAGATGAATGGGATTAGGGTACATGAGGTGAACTTCACAAAGAATCGATAAAAAGTTTAAGAAATATACACTGAGTAAGTTTTTCTAAAGGCTATCTGCAGACAGATCCTGAACATGAGAACATTCCACAGCCTAGGTGGCCTAGTGGCTTCCATGTGTCAGACGTCTGTCTGTACAAGGCAAGGCAGGGTGGCCAGTCCCACCACGTGAGTAAAGGCACCTACCACAAGCAAAGCACTGCATGTCACACCCTTCCTGAGTCTGTGCTTTAGAGAAGGTTGACTACGGACTGTGTTCAGGGCGGTATGAGAGGGTTGGTGGGATGGCTCAGGGTGGTGGTTCTCAACCTGCAGGTCAAGACCCCTCTAGAGGTCAAACGGCTTTCCCACAGATATCCTGCATACCAGATCTTTGCGTTATGCTTCACAGCAGAATCAAAATTACAGTTCTGATGTAGCAAGGAGAATAATTGATGGTTAGAGGCCGCTACAACATGAGGAGCTGTGTTAAAGGGTCACAGCATGAGGAAGGTTGAGAACCGCTGGCTTATAGGGTTCCTCTAGGTTGTCCTCTGACCTCCACACACTTGCCATGGCAGACTAGTACCCTGCTCACACAAACATACACACAAAGTAAATCAAAACATAATTTTAGAAGCTGCAAGAAACAATTGCAGATTTGGGTGTGATCATAAAAATAGTCCATATTTGTTATGAAAACCAGCGATGGAGGATGTGGTCTTCTAAAGACACTTCAGTTGAGAGAAAATGAACCGGAAAGCTCATAAGAGATACACATCCCAAAACGTGTTCATAAGGCAGAGAGCAATTCAGGGCACCTGGTGTCAACCCCTGGCTTCCACAGATGTGCATACTGTGAGGACCCTGCAGCTCCTTATCTGTTTGAAAAGTTTATGAATGAATCTCCCAGTCCTTTCCCCAAAACCACACTTTCCAAAAAAAAAAAAAAAAAAAAAGTGGGGGGAGGGGGAGGGTGAAGAAAAAAAGAAGAAAAAAAAAAAAACTTCACCAAGAATGTCCATAAAAGGGATCCACTCTTTAAGCAAACACAGACATTTCAAGACCCTAGATCACGGCGCAAACCCTTCTGCTTTAGGCTAAGGATGTGATTAGGAAATTCAGTCATAGAGAAGGCGACTCTAAAGGCTTGAGGGGAGCAGAGATAAGCCACTTACTGGCCGCTTACACCCTGCTCCTGGCCCCTAGACAAAAACTCCACAGGCTCCATGGAGCGAGCACAGCCTGGAGCCCAGGCTGGGTGTCCTTGGCTGAGTGAAGCTTCCTAGGACTTAATGCCCGTCACTGAAAGACGGTGTGATGACTGACATAGAAACACTTCACGTCATCCTTAGGGACAGGGGCATAGGGCAGAGGTAGAAAGCTCCCCTGGCATGCTCGAGGCCAAGGTTTGATCCCAGCGCTACAAATGCGTCAACAAATAAATCGCTCACTTCTTCCCAAGAGTTTTAGGTCATATCATGGAGTAGTATGCTATGAATATGATTCTTTCTCAATATCACTGTGCTAACTGGTTTTACAGTTTGAGATCAGGGGCCCTGGGAGTTTTGTTTTGGGGGGATCACTCCTGGAAAAGCACGTGAATGGACATCAAGAAGCCATCTTCAGTCACAGGGGAGTTCGTTCTAGCCACCCACCCGGGAAACCTGGGGCTAGCGCAAGTGCTGGGCTGTGGGTCGCCATAGCTGGAATACTATCCGGCAGTGAAAAGAACAATAGGCCTTTGTGCCTCGACTTAGAAGGAACACCAAGGCGTTTCGCTGACAAAATGATAAAAGAGCCCCAGGGAAATGTACAGGTAAATGACCTGGAGAAGCTATATTCCTATCAGGTGCACCTCTGTAATCCCAGCGCTCAGAAGGCTGAGGCAGGAGGATAAGCAGTGTGAGGCTATCCTGAAATATATATCAAGATCCTGTCTCAAAAAGCCAAGATAACTAAACAAGTAAAACTCATGTAGCTTTATTGAAACACACGCGCGCACGCGCGCGCACACACACACACACACACACACACACACGCCCCAGCATCTTTGCAGGTTATGTGGGTGTGTCATGTGTCTGTGAGGAGAAAGGGCTGGCTTGGGTTTGCCCCATCCGCAGTAGACATGGATCCCATGTGGAAAATGACATTTTAAAGCATTCTGAGACACTCTTGGGCTAATCAAATTTTTATCTTAGAAAAAAAAAGGGGGGGCAGCCAGGTATGGTGACACACGCCTGTAATCTCAGCACTCAGGGAGGCAGAGGCAGGTGGATCTCTGTGAGTTTGAGGCCAGCCTGGTCTACAAAGCAAGCACAGGACAGCCAAGGCTACACAGAGAAACCCTATCTCGAAAAACCAAAAAGATGGGGAATGCGGCTCAGTCGGGAGAATGTTTCCTTCTCATGCATGACACCCTAGGTTCTACCTCCAGCCCTGAGGAAACTAGGCATAATGGTACAGACCTGTTACCCAGCCCAAGGAGGTGAAGGTGAGGTCACCCCGAGCTGCATGACATGGGGCAGGCATAAGGTGCGGTGGGTTGGGATGGGGGAAACAATTCCTGCCTGAGAGGGTGGAGGCCTGGTCTCTGTGTGGAGTTACCCGCTGCAGGACCCCGCTCTGGACTGTCGCCGTGAGAGTAGGGGCCCTGGAAGTGGGATCTGCCACCACATCCTCTGTGCCCGGAGCAGTCCCTGGCTCCCTCTCCCTGTTGCAGCTCTGGGCATGCCTGCTTCACCCCCTTTCTCTTGCTCAGACCCACCCCAGGCGTGACAGCCAGACAGGTGGCATCTCAAGTCATCTGAACAGCTGCTGCCTCCTGGGGTACTGGGGGGAGTGGCATCCACTAACTGTGTACTTCCGCACATGCCTACAGAGAGGGGGGCGGCCAGGGTTCTCAAACCTGATGCCCAGAGGGGCTGCGCAGTGATGTTAATCAAGACAGCGTCTGGGGAGGTAATAAAAGCTGTGACCAGCGCGGCTCGGCACGTTTAACAAGCATACAGTAAATACTAGTTGGATGAGTGCCTTTATTCACAAGAGTTCATTCATTTATCATGCCACAAATATTTATGAAAACCACTACTAAAAATCCCCGTAGGAGATTAGGGGACTAGAAGAGGAACCTTTCAAACAGACAAAATCCCTGCCGTGAGATGGCTTGAAGTGTGGTGTGGAAGATGGATGGAAATTAAATTCTCAGTCTACACATACAAAACATGCCGCGAGTGGAGTTTAAAAGATGGGGACAGAGGGTTACTCAGGACTGGGACAAACACATGATAGCCGAGTCCTTTGAAACGGAGCTACAGGGAATGGCGTTGCGGGCAGAGAAAACTGTGTGCAGAGAGGCCCTCTTAGGAGAGGGAGCTTGAAGAAGGCCTGACAAGGAGATACCAGAGTAAGGCTAGTTCAAAGGCTTCTTCCAAGGTAAGGACAACAGGAAACAACCTGAGGTCATGCAAGGATGGCAAGGGGGCTCAGATCTGAGCTGTCAGCCAGCACAGAGAAGGCATTTGGAGGGAGGCCAGAGTGCCCTCAGGGAGAGGTGGGTGTGGGGACCACAGCAGCATTCAGGGCCAGACAAGGTGGTGGTCAGGAACGGAGGAGCGGTGGCCGTGGAAGTGAGCTTGGCAGGACCTGGTGATGGATCAGACTTGAGAGCTGCAGGAGACAGGAGAAGGTGGCCTTCTGTGTGAACACCTGTCCCCACCTCAGGGAGATGGCGTCCAGGCTGTTAAAAATCAGCCGACACTTTTGGAATTGAAATCAAAGCGGGGTGAGGCGGCTGGCGAGACTGGGTTCGGGCCCCAGCTGTCTACCCAGAAGCTCATGAGTGCTGTCATCAGGCTTCAATTTCAAGCCCTCTGTGGATGTGGAGTGTTGAGTCTCCAAAGCTCTCCTGGCCCATCTGCCCTCTCCGCTTCTCCCAAGGAAAGGGCCCCTGTGCTCAGCCAAGGTAGCCCTGTGCTAGGAAAGGTGAGTGGACCCACCGCCTGGGACCCTCCATCTGCTTTTGATCCTTGCCAGCCTTTGAAGTCACCCCACCCCCAGCCTCCAGCTGTCAGCTCTGCTCCTGGACAGCCTTGGCTCCCCCAAAGCGCCTCAGTCCCCTGAGACCCTGGTGGTGACAAGGGTAATAAATGGAGCAAGGCAGACGGCAGCAGCCCCTCCCCCAGGAGGCCCAGGGGGCGGGGCCCTTGGAAGCCTCTTTTCTGCTGAAAGCCGGTCCTGAAGGTGGGGGCAGCCGAGTGGAGTTTTGCAAACGAATTCCGCAGGTGTACTTCCTTTCCAGCCTGTTCAGGTTGCACGAGTCTCCTCCCTCCCTCCAAAGAGAGAAGCTACTCCCCTGCGGCAGGCCTTTGGAGGAATAGCCTGGAAGGGAAGACATCCCAGCAGATTTTGGGACACATCCTCCCAGACTGTGGGGAAGCTCTGTCCCTCGAACTGCAGAAGAAAACAGTGGTCTCCGGTTTCCAGCAATGACTGTCCCCGAACCCCAGCATTCCCCTCTGGTGAACCCCATGGTACGATTAAGTCCTTGATCACGGAACACAGGCTGGGTCCTGAGGTATCCTTGGGGCCAGCTCACTCTCTGGCGCACTTTCTCTGACAGTCTGCAGGAGTAAACCTGACAGCCTAGAAGATTCTGTTAGTTCTCCAAGCTTAAGAGGCTTTGAGTGATGGTCTCCGATCATACAGCTGAGAAGAGAGGTTAGCTGAGGCTATGGCCCCTGTAGCAGATGCCAAATAGGGGGACTCCGGAGTTAGAGGAGACATTTTACTGTAAGGTGGGACCTGGGTTCAAAGCCTGCCCTTTTCTGCGTGTGTGTGTGTGTGTGTGTGTGTGTGTGTGTGTGTGTGTGTGTGTGT
>NW_026596234.1:12289550-12302765 GCF_907164565.1 Psammomys obesus | reverse complement strand
TGTGTGTGTGTGTGTGTGTGTGTGTGTGTGTGTGTGTGTGTGTGTGTTATGTGCACATGCATCAGGTGTCGCGTACACACAGAGGTCAGAGGAGCATGCCGGCTGTTCTGCTCTATCACGCCCCCCCACCCCACCCTTTGCCTCTGAAGCAGGGTCCCTGGGTGAGCCTGTAACTAGGCTGAAAGCAAATTCCGCACTCCACCCACCTCCTCTGCCTCTCACAGCGGTGGAGTTAGCAGGTCACGGGGCCCACCTGGCCCCGTGTGAGGTTGCTGGGGTCTGAACTCAGGATCCCACGCCTGCACGCCCAGGCCTCTTTCCCACTGGGGCACCCTCCCAGCCCCAGAGCTCGACCCGTCCTCCTCGCAAGCCGTGTGTAGCTCGTAGCACACAGCCTCTGCAGCCAGGCCGAGAGTGAATCCCGGTCGCTGAGCGGCCGCATCTCCACGCGATACTAGCCAAGAGCCCTTGGCCCCAACGTAGGGTAAAGGTTTGCTCATTTCTGTTTCCTCTGAGATGAGAGCATAGCCAAGCTCAGCCCTTCAAATGCCTCGTGATACCGAAGAGGTCTGCCTCCCTCCTCCCCTGCCCCAGTAAAGTCACCAACAAAACCACAAGCTCACCAAACACAAAGCTCACCGTGCGGAACCGCAACAGAACAGGAAGCACTTACCTAGCAGGAGTGACTCACGAATTGCCACTGCCCAGGCTTGGCTCGGGTCTGAACCCGGGTTTAGTCACCTATTGGGAAACAAGGGCCAGGTACTTTCATCCCTGGGGTCACTGGAAGCCTTGGAGGAAACAGACCCACACAGATTGCCTCGTGTGTGACGGTGCTGTGACTTGAATGTTAAGCTTTCTGGACTTTCTTTGCAAACTCTCTAAGTTCGCGGTGAGGTCGACTCCTCTGCCTGCCCGGGAGCCTGGAGCTGGCATGAGCAGCAGGAGAGGTCAGTTGTCAGAATGGCTGTGCTGTCACCTTGTGAAGGCTGACACCCGTGCTGCCGACGCTGGTCTGAATTGCTGCAGATGTGTCGGGAGTTTGGGGGCCGGGGCGGGGGGGGGGGGAGGCTGCCTTGCCTGGCAGGATAACAGGCCCAGTCCACTGTGCTTATTCCTTTTCAAACTGTCTCTTCTTCTCTCTCTTTCAAAACGTGTGTGTGGTGTAAGTGTGCACGCGTGCCTCGTGTGTTCTGTCAAGGAGCCTGGGTGAAGGCCGGAGGACAGCTTTAGAAGTTGGTGCTCCCCTCCTACCTTGTTTGAAACAGGCCTCTTTTTCCCTGCCTCAGATGGCAGAGGTCAGCTGACCCAGAAGCTTAGCCTGCCTCTGCCCCCTATCGGGACATAGCAGCCCTGGAATAAGGGGTACATACAGCTTTAGTGAGCTCAGGAGCTCTGAACTCAGATCCTCACACTTCTGTGGCGGGTACTTAGCCTGCTGCACCTTCGCCTCGGCCTCCTTTGTTGCTTTTTACCGTGTGTTTGAATTTTCGGTCATGAGTTGTCTCGTAGAGACCTGGACTCAGATAGCTCTCTTTATTTGAATCAGTTCCTGGAAGATGAACCTGGAAAGGGCACGTTTTAAATTATTGTATCATGATATATAGATTCTTTTGCAGGTATATGTTCCCCTAAGTCTATTGCAGTGTTTTTTGTTTGTTTTTGTTTTGTTTTGTTTTAACTTTAAAGTCTGTCTGGAATGACTCCAACTTCCCTAGTGTTTATAACATGTGTTTTCCCAATTATTATTTTGCTTGGGATTTGCTATTCCAATGGCTCCTCTTTAATCTTTAAAAGTGGCCTCACAAGAAGCATGTCAGTTTCAAAAAGAATCTGATTCGATAATCTTTATTGTTATCATTATTTTGATTGGGAGCATATGTCAGAGCACATGCGTGGAGGACAGAGGACATCTTTGTGGGGTTCTCTCCAGCCCTTTTTACATAGGATTTATTCTGCTTATATTCATAAAAGAAGGTAAATGGACAGTAAATGCTCGCACCCCTTTTTATTCTTCAAGTGACTGCTGTAGAAATCAGTACGGACCCCTGTTGGTTCATAATGTTGGTAATTAGCACATGTGCCCTTTCTAGACAAGATGGACTGAGTGTGTTTGTTCCCTGGTTATTCATACATCCTTTTATATTGCTGGGCATCCTTGCTGAATTTTCGTGCTTCCGGTATAATCTTTTGTACTGTAGGTCTCCTGATGGCGAATAAGCACAATTCTTGTTTCTTTTTTTATTTGACCTTCATTTGTGTATGAGCTATACACATTTGTGTGTGGTGTGTGTGTGGGTGTGTGTGCACTCACCTGTGTGTGTACATGAATGACCAGAGGTTGACACTAGTCTTTCTCCACAGCTCTCCACCTTAGTCTTTGAGACAGGCTCTCTCCCTGGGCCTGGAGCTTTCTGTATGGGCTGCATGGTTGCCCTGGGATCAGCCCAGGACCTGCACTCCCACACCCCAGTTACAGACACCCTTCTTACTGTCAGCTTTTCACACAGGCACCAGAGGTTGAACTGAGTTCCTCTTGCCCACACAGTGGGCACTCTACCCACATCCCCAGCCCCTTATCTTCACTTCTTAAGAGTTCTCCTTTGTTTCACTGGCATGGAATTCTACATTGAGATGTAGACTCAGTCACCCATCTTTATTCCTTTCAGAGGATGTTTCAATGGTTCTTATCACTCTTTCTTTAAACATAACGTATCTTTTATCCCTCCTGCTCTACGGCTTCCCACTCCCTTCCACGTGAACAGTTCCACTGTGCCGAGCCCAGGGGTGACCTGCTCTGTGTAGACCCTGCATGTTTTCACAGAACCTCTTGACTCTGTGACCCACGGCACCTTCATCCATCTGTGACAGTCTTACCTCAGTTTCCTTTAAAATATCATGTTTCATTTCTTCCTTCTCCTGTGCTTCGGTGGCCCCCGTTACCACTATCAGAGCAGTCTTGTTATGTGCTTCTTCACAACCTGCCTCACAATCTTCGTGAGCCACACCCACCGACTAGGCTGTCCAGCTCAGCCATCTTTTCTTTCACCGCGCCCGCTCTGGGGTTCCACTGAGTTTTGCGTTGTATTCTCAACTGTGTTTGTTTTATTTTTGCAGGTCTGCAGTTTCCACTTGATTTTTTTAATGTGTTTGTGCTTTGGTAGCATTTTTCATCTTCAATCACTCTCCATACCTTGTTTTCACAGTTACTGTGAAGCCCGTAGCGGCAGCTCTGATCTCCCGTTCTCATGGGGTTTGTTTGGTTTTTCTAGCTTGAGTTTCAATCCTTTGGTCATATCTCCTTACTTGTCTGGTAGTTTGTTGTTGTTGTTGTTTTGTGTGTGTGTGTGTGTGTGTGTGTGTGTGTGTGTGTCTGTGTCTGTGTCTGTGTGTGTGTGTGTGTTTGGGGAAAAAATGTGGAAACTGTGGGAGATTGCATGCATCTTTCTTCAAACAAACACTGCTTTTCATTTGGAAGGCTGGGACGGCAGAAGCAATCTTTCATCCAGTGTGAGGTTAAGATGCAGTGTCTATCTGTCTTGCCCATACTCCAAGTAAGACACCTCAGTTAAATCCTAGAACACTGTTTTGTGTCTGGCGGGAGTGGCGTATGTCTGGGTGCGTGCATCTGTGTGTGCATCTTGACTCTCCAGAAGGACTGTGGGTTGTCCTGCTCTATCACTCTCTGCCATTTCCCCTTGTGACAAGGTCTTTCACTAAAGCTGGAGCTAGGCTGGCAGCTAGCAACCCCTATCACACACACACGCACACACACACACCAACAATGCAAGGATTACAGGTGCACATGCAGCCATGTCCAGGTTTTTACATGGGAGCTAAAGATTTGAACCCAGGTCCCTGTGGCTTATTTGGCAAACATTCCTCTCTACTAAACCACCTTCTCAAACCCCCCCCCCCCAGCCTAGGGCATGGATGAAGGCTCCCCGTCTCTGAGGGGCAACTCTCTCTTTGGCTTCTGGCTACAGAACACCTTCCTGCCTGGGTTCTCTGCTGTCCCCTCCCCAGCTTTTCAGCAATTCCCCGAAAGCAGCACCATCCACAGTCTCAAGTCACTCTTGAGTTCTCACCTTTCTAGGATTTCTTCCTCTTGTGTCTGAGCTGCCCTAGTGACATTTGTCTCAACATCGCAGTGAGACTGGAAAACACTAGGGTGCTGTGTTGCTTGTGCTCGGGACTTGGTAGATGTCTTTAGAGATAAGAAGGTAGACTTGACTCTCTGAGATCCTGGGCCCCCAAGCCCTGCCTTCCTTGTCTTTGAATGCCTTGAAACATTCTTCCCAGTGTTTTTTTTTTTTATTATTATTGTGATTGAGAAAGTGAGCTAAAAATTCAAACTATGCTATCATCAACACTCAGCTGACCACTTTAATGCAAACTAGAAAAAAAATGGCTTATTTTAATTTTTTTCCAACATTAGACAAAAATGTGACTTGGAATAAAAAAGAAACATTCTGGATGATTAATAACTTATGTAGAAAGGGAAAATTATGAACAGCTTAATGCAGAGATGGATTTTAAATAGGATAAAGAAATTCTTTTTAAGCATAAAAATAATTGGCCAGATGTATAAGAAATTTTCTTTTTTTGTTTCTGTTTTTTAAATGCCAGAGGGCTGGAGAGATGGCTAAGTGGTTAAGAGCATTGGATGCTCTTCCAAAGGACCAAGGTTCAATTCCCAACACCCGAATGGTGGTCTCCAGCCACCTGTAACTCCCGTTCCAGGAGCTGCAACACCCTCTTCTAACCTCTGCAGGCCCCAGACACACGCAGACATATGTGCATGTGAAATATCCATACACATAGAGTAAAAGTTAAAACGCACCTTGTTTGTGCCAGAACTAAAGAAATAGTGGAAGACTCAGGAAAGACATTCCAAGCATGTAGGGCTAGGGATGCAGCTTATGATGGGCGCTTGCCTGGGATGCACAAGGCCCTGGGTTCAAGCCCATCATTAAAAAAAAAAAAAAAAAATGTCATTTTGAGCTACATGTAGCAGCACAATTCCTGTTATCCCGGCCCTCGAGAGGCCGAGGCAGCAGGATCCGGAGTCAGCTTCCACTATGAAGTGATTTCCAGGCTAGCTTGGGCTATACGAAACTGTGTCCCAAAGAAAGGGGTCAGGGGAGATAAGAGAAAGAAATTTACAGCATTTGAACAGAACAATAAATTAATATAAGGTTCACAGTCACATTAACAAGGGAAAAAAAAAAAACCTCAAACAACAACAACAAAGAAAAGCCATAGTAAAAAGATGGGCAAAAATCAGGGAAACAAATACACTCTTTTCTCCCCAGCCCAGATGTGGGCCTGCATTCAAACATACCAGCGACATAGGAGATGAGAAGGAGAACAGCTGTGAAATGCCGATTCCCCACCCTGCAGCATGTGCGTTAGGGCGCTGGGCAGCCCCTCCTGTGTTAACTGGACTGCCCTCGCTGTTGGCAGGTGATGCTTCCTGTCAGAGGTATCAGGCCACGGCTGCCGGCCTCCGTGATTGTGAGCCCGAAGGGAAGCCAGCCATGGCAGGCAGCACATTGCGGAGGGAAGCTATTCACCTCGTGAAGGACAGATGCAGAGGGACAGGAAGGGGCTGGAGACCAGGTGCTTCGTCTCAGGGACTGGATTCCCCGGCTGGGGACCAAGCCTTCCACACACCAGCCTTCCAGGAGAACGCTTTCTATCAAAACCACAACACAAGTGTTAAGAGCAGGCTGTGAAACTGGCAGCCTTTGCGTGGCTGGTGGGAGTCTTTAAAAGCACAGAAATTCTGAGGCACGGGCTGTTAACATTTGCTCAAGTTCGGTTCACGTGGAAATCTTCCTCTGTGTGAGGGATATGTATATATGTATGTATGTATATGTTTATGTGTGACATATACAGATGCACTACAAGGATCTATGGATACAGTACCGACAGTTGGCTCAGCCAGTAAAGCTCTTGCCTCAGAAGCACGAGGACCTGCGTTCGATCCCCAGGACCCACCCTGGCATTGCAGAGTTGCATCACCAGGAAAGTGGAGCCCGCTGGCAGGCCAGCCTAGACTAGTTGCCAAAGTTCCAGGCTGTTAGACCCTGTCTCAGACAAAAGGTGCTTGAGGAATGACATTCAAGATTCCCTTCTGATGCCCCACCCCAACACACACACACACACACACACACACACACACACACACACACACACGACATGTATATGCAAATGATAGAGGATAGACTGACAGACAGACAGAGATGTTGCTTAAATGGAGAGTCAGATGTTCATTGCAGCATTGTTCAGGATGCATGAGAGTTGGTAGCTACCTGAATGCCCCCACAGGTCAGCCCATTTACGGCTGCAAGCTGGACTTCCACCCAGCCATGCATGTGCTTTAAAATCATAGTGCAGACTGAAGAGTAAAAAAAAAAAAAAAAAAAAAAAAAAAAAAAAAAGCCTAACAAGCATGTAGGTTAGGACAGGCGCCATTCGTAAGAAGACACGGTAATAACTCCATCTAGGAGGGCCGTGTTTCCATATTTGGTACATTAGTGACCAGAGCTATTGTCTAAGGCCGGGTGGGAAATGAAGGTCAGAGGGGAAAGGTTTGGTCCAATGGAAAGAAACTGGTTCCTGAGTATAGATTTCTTCCTTTGTTTTTTTGTTTTTTGTTTTTTTTTTTTTTAATTGGCAAAGGATTTTGTGTAGACCAGGCTGACCTTGAGGTTACTATGTAGCCAAAGAGGGCCTTGAACTGTGTGTGTTGGGGGCAGGGGGGGTGCATGTGTGTACAAGTGGGAGGGGCGGGTCTGAGCACAACCTAGCATGTTGTTCCTTGGGCACCAGCCTTGATTTTTGAGACACTCTCTCTCACTGGAGCCTAGGGCTAACGGACTAGGCTAAGCTGTTCATCCAGGGATCCTCCTGTTTCTGTCTTCCCATGCTGGAATCACAAGCATGTGCCACCATGCCCAGCTTTTCACATGGTGCTGGGATTTGAACTCAGGTCCTCAAGCACAGGAAGCAGTTTCCTGAGCCCCTTCCCAGCTTTCTTGTCCCTCTCCCTCACATTCTCTTCCTTCTTCCCTCCTGCAGGTGTTAATGGGGTAGCAGAATGACAGGATTCTGTATTCGGTCCTATGGGGAAAACAAAGTTGGCTTCCAAGCCACGGAGAGCTTAGGTAGGAAGCCACATAAAACCCACCAAAGCATTCATCAGTTCTGCTCACACAGCACAGACTCCCAGACACACGCTCAGGGCAAGCACCATCCCGAGATGAGGACGCTCATAGGAGTGCCAGCAGAACGGTATAAAATCCCTAAGTCATGTGACAGGCTGGAGGTGATGCTCTGCTGTCTCTTCTGAAAATACGAATGCCTGAGCTCTTCAGTGCAAATGCCTGTTGGGACCTGAGAAAAGCGTAAATAGGGAAGGGGCTGGGGGGGCGGGGTGAGCAGACAAGACTCAGCACGGCAGAGCCTTCGGCCAACGCTGGCCCTGTGCCTTGACCAGCTTGGACCTTGACTCTCTGGTGGTTGCCAAGCAAAATCACGGTGCTACTCCTTCATTCCCAAGAGAAGGCAAGAACCTAGATTGTCACGTGATGTTGGCCTGTGTTAAGCTCTTCCAACCCCTTCTGTGAGTTTTAAGTACCAGGAGAGAGTCATTTGTGCTGTGTTTAAAGTGTGGTTGGCACTTCTGCTCGCAGCCCTGGCCTCCGATGGGCATGCTCAGAGACGGCAAGGAGACATTTGGAGACCAAGATTTTTACATCATCCTTAAAAAAAAAAAAAATTGTTATTCCCTGACACCCTGAAGAAGGAAGGGAATGAGTGGGGGTTCAATGTTCATTTCTGTCACCTACAATCAGTGACAGATTCAAGGTCTGCTGCCCCAGAGGGCACAATCCACCCTGCAGGGCTAGAGGAAGGAGGCATCCAACCCCCACCCTGGAGTGCCTGTGGCAATTTGGGAACAAGAAGATGGGCTCTCACAGCGCCTGTGGGAACATTGGGACCGGTCCTTGTTCATGTAAAGTCCCCAGTGCCCGTTGATTTGTGTGGAAGCCTCTCACCGGTTTAACAACTTATAGGATGGGGGCACGATTCAGCGGGTGAAGCGCCTGCTTCTGCAGGCATGAGGACCTGAGTTCGAATCCCCAGCACCCACATCAGAAGCTGGACATCAGGGGACACGGCTGTAACCCGAATGCCTGGGGGAGGGGACCAGAGGAGGATCGGAGGGCTACAGGGAGAGATGCTGCCTGGTAAAATTAAGGTGTAAAAGGGACTGGGAAGGTATGCCCACATCAATCTATGCTCCCTGCATGCACCTGTCTGGGTGGTATACACACACACACACACACACACACATACCACATGCACACACATGCTTCAAAAAGCTTGCCTTGGCATACAAGAATATGCAGTAAACCATACAACAACAATGTGTCCATCTGCCTCGCTAAATCACTATTGGCAAACTTTTTTCTCCCAGACATTAACTAGCTTCAGCTTGTGAGGGGCTGGGGCGGCGCACACACCCTCTCTTAGAAGGACCCTTCTCAGAGGCTGTGGTGTAACAGTAATCATGGGCGGAGGAGTGATTGGTAGCCCGTTGGATTTTACCCCTGGACATTCACCTTTCAGTTTTACATTGTATTCACATTTTATCGGGAAATGTTACCCTTCTCTTGATTTTTTTTTTCTTCAACTCTTTAAAAATGTAACAACTTGGGCCGGAGGCCAGGCTCAGCGGCACAGCACTGGCTTGACAGGGCTAAGCCCTGGGTCTAAGTTCTAACACTGCAAAGAAAGAAATGTAAAATAAAATTTGAAGGCTATTCTTAGCTCACAGGTTGGGGTAGGAGACAGGCTGGAGTCGGCCTGATGGAGGGCTCATTGTGCAGGGAGAAACTCAAGTGCAGGAACACTGATCCAGCTCAACTCCCAACGTCCACCTCCCAGCTTTCAGCCCCAGCCCTGCCCTCCTGCGATCACATTTTATCATTCCTAGCCATAATGCTGTCTTTTCATTCTTTTTCGGTCTTAAAAAAATTACGTGCATTTGTATGTACAGATGTTCAAAGAGGCCAGAAATAGTCAGATCCCTGGAACTGACTGTTGTCTGGGAGCCTCCTATTGTAGGTTCTGGGAACCAGCCCTGGGTCCTCAGCAAGAGCAGTGTGGGCTCCCAACCCCCGAGCCTTCTCTCTGGCTCACGCTGCCGTCTTTCGATCACAGTGTGTCTTAACAACCCTGACTTGTGTGTTTGGGGCCTCAGACTTTGCATCTTCTCGTGGGTGCCCTTCTGCCTCGTTGCCAGACTCTGGCCATCCATCGCCATGCTGCGAGGGCTCCCACTCAGCTCGTGGTACAGCTGCCTGTGTGATGTCATCTGAGCACGCTGTCCATCCCGGCCCAGTCTCGTGGTACACATAGGTGCTTGGGGGGCTGCCCCAAGCTTGTCCCTTCCGCACCTTGCCTCCTAGCCTGCGCCATGGCCTTGTCAGGGAGGCATTTTGATTGTCTCTGTCCCTTAGACTTACGAAAGTCAGCAAGGGTCAGGACTAGGGAGAGTTGAACCTGTGATGGTCCTGTGTCCGTCCTAGTCTGCTATTCCAACGGTGGCCACCGTGTGCCATGGCCATGGTGTGTCCCAGCATCGTGGTGGTAACTGGCCATGCCCAGGATGGCCTCAGCTAATGAAGTCTCAGCAACTGGAGCCTGTCACTGACTGACAGTGGCAATCAATGCTGAGTGTTGTGAGTATCGTGAGCTGAAGTCTAGGCTATTGAGAGTAGCTACCCCACATACTGGCATCTTCGTTTCCCTGCCATAGCAGGTAGGCACTTAAGAGCAACTACAGTTACGGTGCCAGTATGGGATGTTTCGATGAAAACTTAAGAAAACCCGTGGTACCTTATGTGGCTCTACCCCCACCCCCCAGGGGCAAGGACTTCATCTCCACTTTGACAAAGAGTTTGCGAATGTGTATAATATGGAATGTATTAGAAGGTTGGGAATAGGTAATCAGCTTTTAATATTTACATTCTTAGGGGAAGAAATCTGATTCATTAGCAAACATGCCTAATAACGAATAAATTACATTTCCCTTTGTCCCCGCTCAGGTACAAGGCAATGTTAGAAGTGGTGATCTCACCCAGCCTCGCAGCAAGCAGTGACTTCAGGGAATCCCTGACGTGGAGCGAGGACAGTGCCGCTGTGGGGGCTCTGAGTGACAGAGAAGGTAGGCCTCTGCAAATGTTTGGCCGGATGGGTTAAGAGGGCCTGGCTCATTCATGACAGACTGGGGACCCATGGGACCATTCCCAGAACCTGTTACTCACATCGATGGTTCTAGAAAGGAACTTGTGTGCACATGGATCACAGTCCTGTCCATCATTCAAGGGACAGGTATACACAGCCAGGACCTGAGCTGCCCTTCTTGGTCTCTGGCTCCACGAAATCCTGACATTGTTATAAAGAATAAAGTAGCCTCTGGCCCTACCTTGGGCATGATCTGCTGGCTCTCCAGCTCTGACCCTCAAGCCCCCTCTTGCCATTACCTCCTCCCAGCGGGAGTCTTGCTCATAGGATTCTGTGCCCAAGAGAACTTGTCTGCCTGTTACTTTCAGGCTGGGTTGAAGTCAAGGAAGCAGAAGAAAGTTAAAGCTGTTTAGAAAATTATTGGCAAGTGATGCTGCCAGACTAGTTTTCTCTAGAACAATCTGAGCTTTTGTTTGCTCTGCTGGGATTGTCAGCCTTCCTGGTAGAGCCTGAGGTGAGCAGAAGGCATGAAGCTATCAGGCTGAAGCCCTGGGATTAACCCTTTCCCCGGCAGTATGCTCAGGGATCTGCTGCCAATGGTGTCCTCAGACCCTGGCTTGTCCTCACTCATCGTCTCTGTGTGACGCCAGATCTTGGAATAGGAATGCTACAGGACAGTCATAAGTCACCGAAAGGTCATGTGTCCAGTGCCAAGCAACACCACGTGAAACTCTTTTGAGAGCAAATCTCTCAAATTTGAGAGAATAATTCCCCAGAGAATGATTCTGTCGCCAGAACAGTAACATTGTCTTTGCATGCTGGTTATGTTCAAAGTCTAACCACAAAACTGAGGACTCTGAGACCAGACTAGATGGCAAAGGGTACCCAACGGCTATCCTGGCACCTACAAACAAGTGTGAAGATGACCTTCTTTGAGGCTTTAAAAGGAATTACCATCCTGTTCAAATGGCCTTCATCATTTTTTTTTTCTGGGTAGAGGCCCAGGCCAATTTCCTGCTGTGCCCCAGAGTAAGCTCGGACTGAGTCAGCACAAAAGGGATCAGAGCTATAGGTGTGGGGCATCCGGATCTGACTCGCAGCCCAGCCGCCGCCCCACTAGGCAATCTGAGCCTCAGTTTCCTCCACTGTCAAATGGGCCATGATAATGACCCACTCTGTAGAGTGCCATAAAGGGGATTAAGTGAGGTTATGGTGTGTGGAGAGCCTGGCCCACCCCAGAGGCATGGTAAATGATTAATGTAGGTCATTGTTCCTCTCTGAATCAAACAACCACAGGGCTCAGAGGCAGGGTGGGAGTCTGGCCCTGGGCCATGCCTTAGTTTGGTCAAATCTGCTTTCCCTTGAGGTGCTGAATCCTTCAGCTATGAGAGGCCCACCTTTCCACCTGGCCGCTGCCCAGTGGGAGCAAAGGGGCAGCTGTCCCTCAGATGAGTCCCTGCTCCTCCCCTTCCTCTTTGGTGTTCCTGAGATCTGGCTCTGTAGCAGGCCCTTCCTCACCTCTGGTTCCAAGAAATGTTCCAAGAAATAGCATGAACAGAGTCACTTTGGGGCATATCCCCAGCCCAGTTCTGTGACTCTGGCTTCCCCTTCCCCTCCTCCTCTATCACCACCATAGAAAACATTGGTGGCCATTTTGAACTAGGGGCAGAGGGTGTGACTCAGTGGTAGTGAAGGAAGTGAAGGTCTGGGAACATAGCTCAGCAGTACAGCATCTGCCTAGAGTCCACCAGTAACAATGTGTCATTCCTAAGTATGCATTTAAGTCCCCCTTCCTATTTAGTACCTAGCTCAGTTCTTGTCTGTCAGAATTATGGATGGATGGATAGATGGATGGATGGATGGATGGATGGATGGATGGATGGATGGATGGATAAACAAGTGGGTGGGTGGATGAGTAGATGAGTGTGGGGGTGGCTGAATAGATGAGTAGATGGAGAAATGGATAGACAGACAGACAGATGGGTGGGTGGCTAGATCAATGGATGAGTGAGTGGCTAGGTGGTTGGGTAAAGGGGTGAGTGGTTGTGTATTTTGAAACATGGATGAATATAGTGGTGTTGAGAGATGAGCTAACTCCAGGTCAATATTAGCTTTGAACCGTTACTAAAGTTTTTGTAACTTTCCCCTGTCCAGTTTATTACCTCCTTAGGTTCAGGTTACCTCTCTTGGATTCTGTTCTAGTTTCTCCGTTGCTGCTGTGATAAAACACTTAGGGGAGGAAAGAGTTGGCTTGGCTTACACTTCCAGGTCCCCGTCCACCGCTGAGGGATGCCAGGGTAATGGCTCAAAGCAGGGACTTGAAGCAGGAACCACAGAAGAGCGCTGTTCTCTGGCTTGCCCGTGCAACCCATGATCAGCAGCTTGTTTAAATATCCATTTATCTCATGAAAGTTGGAATGATGCTTCATGCACCTTAGCTTTCTCCTTGCCTGTGCCTTTGATTGTAAACTAACCAACCTCCCGCCAACACCATCACCCTGCTGAGCTACCGTGTGTATCCCAGTCCCTGTGTGTATGAACTGAGCTGTGAGTTCTGGTTGTCAAAGAAGATTGGTTCTTGCACCTGTCTTCCCTGCTTTTGTCCACCAGCTAAACATATGTACTTCAGCCTGCTCCCTTAGATAACCCAGGACCACTGGCCTACAGACGGTGACACCCACAGTGGGTTGGGCCCTCCTGCGTCAATTAATGATCTAGGCGATATCCCATAGATATTCCCACAGGCCAATCTAGGCAGTTTCTTGGTATCGGTTGAGGCTTTTCTCTCAGTTGACTCCAGGCTGTGTCGAGTTGAAAATTAAAGCTAAGTAGGACGCCCTACACCTTATCAATCGTATCTCTTTTAAGCCATAACCTTTCAATCCTTTGTCCCCAAGACCTCATGTTAATATTATATTATATTATATTATATTATATTATATTATATTATATTAT
>NW_026596234.1:12286090-12289540 GCF_907164565.1 Psammomys obesus | reverse complement strand
ATTATATTATATTATATTATATTATATTATATTATATTATATTATATAACATAGTGCAGCAGCTGGGCGTGGTGATGCATGCCTTTAATTCCAGCACTCAGGGAAACAGAGGAAGGAGGATCACTGTAAGTTTGAGGCCAGCCTGGTCTACAAAGCCAGTCCAAGACAGCCAACGCTACACAGAGAAATCCTGTCTCAAAAAACCAAAAAAAGAAAAAAGAAGAAGAAAAAAGTACAGCTTTAAAAGCCCCAGTCTTTAACTTTTTTAACACTTTAAAAAAACAGGGTCTTATTTATTTATTTATTTAAATCCAAGTCTCTTAACTGTGAACTTCAACAAAACAGAAAACAAGTTGCAGAATTTCTTACCCCCAAAGGAAAGATATGATCAATCAGATGGAAGCAAAACTAAAATCCCGCAGCGTGAATAGAAATTCTGTGTAGCTCGGTGTCTGACATTTGGAGCTCATTCATGATCTTCTGGACGTCAAAGGGCTTGGCTGGCCCCACTTCTCCAGCTCTGCCATTCGTGGCACACATGGCTTGTCTCGTAGCCTGAGGTCAGCTCCATGCCATGCTTGTTTCTGTCCTTGGTAGACACCCCACCATCCACACACCCACAGCCCACACTCCCACCATTACTAATATGCTGATGGCTCCCATGGAACTGAGGCTTCGCAGAGACCATTGGCCTTTCTTGGTCTTTCTTCACAAACTCCAACCCTGCAACACAGTGCCAGCTGCTCTTCGTGACTCCATTAATCACACAGCATTCAGACCTTAAAAATCGATGCCACGTGGGAGACTCTTATACCAGTCCATGGACCACTTGAGCCTTGGCTTCTGGGTGCAGCCGTGAGAACATACTTTCCACTGTCCCAGGGAAGCACAGAGAGATTTACCTCAATAAGCTGGTCTCTTATTAATAATGGCTGATTCTTCAACCCTAGCTGACCAGCCAATGCTCTGAACCCCTGAGCCATCTCTTCAGCCCACCCCCCTAGCTGGCCAGCAAGCACAGGTTGGTAATTAAAAATATCACACAAATGGCACAAGTAGAGACTGCTTCCTTCTGAAACCGCATGAGTCAGGCTTCCACAGTCTTCGTTTCTCCCTGCATTCCTGGCATCCATGTCCCCACAAAGTATTCCATTAATCTTCAAACACTCAATCATTTTTCCCAGCTTAAATTCCAAAGTCCTCCACAGCCCTCCAACAGAACACCCCAAAGGCATGAAATCCCACATGTTCAGGTACATCACAGCGACATCTTGGTACCAATTGCCATTGTCTCTACTTTTCTGTTGCCATGCTAAAACACTCTAACCAAAAACAGCTTAGGGGAGAAAAGGGTTTATTTGGCTTTCACTTCCGGGTGACAGTCCATCCTGGAGGGAAGAACCTGAAGCAGAGGCCAGGGAGAAACACTGCTCGGCGGCTCATCCTCTGGCTCAGCCCTGGGCTCCTGCTTGGATGACTATTACACAGCCAGGGGTCTCTGCTTAGGGATGGTATCACTATGGTGGGCTGTTTCCTCTTAATTAATGATCAAAATGTTTCCCTCCCCCTTCCCCACAGCGGGCATGCCACAAGCCAATTCCTGAGTCAAGGCTTTTCTCTCTGTAAGGTTGTGTCAAGGTGACAATTAGCACTCACAGATTCTCTCAGGGATAAAACAGATGACACTTAGGTAAGCACAATGACCCCCCCCCAGCTTGCACTAGCCACTTGGCAAACCCATCCTGCCCTGCCTTCGTTCCCACTCAGGTGACAGTTGGGATTTGACTTGTGTCCTGCCTTCTGGAAGGAAGAGGTCAAAGTTCTGGACACCAAGAAGGCAGGCAGAATAAGCATTCCTCTTTTTAAAATGCAGGCAGGCGCTCCTCTGAAAAGCTTTAACCATAACCCCATCAAGTGTGTCTGGGGAGGTGGAGCTGCCCTGGGGAGCAGGCGCCCAGCTCTCTGACTCCCCACCCCCTCCTGCTTCAGGCTGAGCTTTTCCGGTTTACTCTGGCCTGAAGCTGGTAGGCTGGGTGTTGACCCAAGAAACTGGATCTCCTCTCTGCTTCTTCTCTGAGCATCCTGAGCATCCCAGAGGCCCCTGGTGCTCCAGATCCCACTGTAGGAACAAGGACACCGACTGCTGGGGGTTCCACGATGTCTCGGCTTCCCACACACCCTAGCCAGGCCGTTTCTGCCTGACCTGGTGACCTGGCGGTGACCTTGCTATGCTTACAGCTGCTAATTTTTCTCCCCGAAACAAGAGAAGCAACAGCCTCAAAATAAATTCGCTTTAAGAGAACAACTCAAACCAGCTTCAGGGAATTCCGACTTCCGTCGCCTTGTTATGCTCCTAACGGGCGTTAACATTAACCTGCAGTGGTTTCCATAGAGGAGCATGAACCTGTGACCGCCTAAACCCTACTCTGAGATGTGCTCCCCATTCACCTCTGCCCTGACCTACACCACTGCAAGGGCAAGTGCCTGAGAGAAGGCCCTGAGGTGCACAGCCAGACTCCTACCCTGTGCTCTCTCTGGTGGGGAGCGATGCCAGTCACACACCTGGGGAGAAGGAGAGGACTCGCTTGGGTGGCACATCCACGCCCGTCTCAAGACAGTGTGCTGGCCTCAGAAGCCATCTCAACTCACCAAAGATTGGTGAAGAGTCAGCCCAGGGGCTCAGTAAGGCCATGGACCGGAAGTGACCGTCCTCAGAGCCATCCACTTGGCAACATCCCCCCTCCAGGATGATAAAGGCGTGCAGGTGTCAGATGGAAGAAGAAAATGGCTGCCAAGGGGAGAGGCGGGGACAGGGACTGGAGAGATTAAAATAGCTGGGGCTGGCCTTTGGTAGCCTGGGCTTGCTCCGCAGGTCCAAGCTGCTGAGAGGAGAAAAGTGAGACTCTGAAAGAATGGTGGCCAGAGTGCCGAGCAGCCGGTGTGTGCAGCGGCAAGATTTAAAACCGAACCTGAGCACTTAGGCCCCGCCTGCTTTCTCGGGAAGGAACATTCAGACAGCCGGTTGCGAAATCTGGCTTAGAGATTTGGCTCTCCGTCTTCGGTGGTCAGTCCTCTCAGAGCGCACAAGTGAATGACTGCCTGGGTGTGTCCTTCACACAAGGACACATGGGCAATCACTCACAATGTGTGCACGTACGTAGTCACGTAAGTGTGTGCACCCACACAGAGATTCCTGCTGAAGCTTTTACGTAGTGAAACTGGGCCTTGGTCTGGAGAGATGGCCCAGGGGTTAGAGCACACACTGCTCTTGCAGAGGACCCGGGTCCGGTTCCCAACACTCAAATCAAGTGGCTCACTGCTGCCCCTGTTACTCCAGTTCCAGGGGATCTGGTGGCCTCTTTTGGCCTCTGCAGCCACTGCATTCACAGACTAAAAGGCACACCACACACACACACACACACACACACACACACACACACACACACACAC
>NW_026596234.1:12253885-12286080 GCF_907164565.1 Psammomys obesus | reverse complement strand
ACACACACACACACACACACACACACACACACACACACACACACACAAAGACTTTTAAAAGGAAAGAAAAAAAGACAGAAGTAGTAAACTGAGCACCCCACATGGGAAGAGCACCCAAGCTTCATGGAGGCCAGGTCACCTCCTGTAGGACTGGCACAGCATTGCCTGTGTCTTCGGCTGCCACCCTGGGCTAGCCTCATCCACAATGACCTTTTAGCAAGCCACGTCCCAGACGTTTGGCTGCAACAAATGTAGAGTGAGCAGCGCAGCAGGAACACAGCTTGGAGATGGAGGGTTCTGCTCTGTCCCCAGTGAAGGCCTGGCCACCTTCCTATACAATCCAGAATCTCTGACCTACATGGAGTCGCATGCCAACACCCCCCCCCCGACACAAGCCAACAATCAGGGAAGTCCGTCCCGTCTTAGCCAGGAGGAACACGGGGAGAAAGGAAAAGGGAAGGAGCCTGCTCTACCTTCTTAATCCTCAGTGTGGCACATTTAAATGTGATACAGGAGGAAAGAGGTTAAAAGCTGTTCTCAAAAGCATAGTCTGCCAGAGAAAAAGCACACTGCATTCCCAGGTGCTCATATCTCCTGGCTGGGTAGCAACGGAAATGATGAAGAACAGAAGAGCTGGGAGGCCTGGCCTCGTGGGGAGCGGAGCAGCAGGTGACTGAAGGGTTCAGGGAGGAGGTGGAGGTGAGGAAGCCTCAGCAAAGCTGCCCTGACAATCACTCTGTGGCAACCAGAAGGAGAGACACTCATCTCAAATGCCTGGCACAGCGAGCTAACGGGAGCCCGCAGCAGTATTTCCGTGGGTTCCGCTTTAGGGAGCGTTTGCAGATAGATTTGCATATTTACTAATGAAAATATTAAAAGGGTTTAATTCCGTGATTTCTGAATTTGCTCTGCATTCTTAAGCAGAGAGACTGGCTGCTTCAGACAGAGACAAGTGGTTCTTGGTCCTGGGAGACTAGAAAGGAGGCCATGTTGGGGCCTGCCTGGGGCCAAGACCTCAGGCTCAAGAGATGTGTCGGGAGGCAAGCGGGTGCCAACTCTTCTTGGCAGTGAGCCAATGCTGGTCTAACTTTGTTGGGTTTTTAAGTGTGGTATGTAAATAGTATACCTTTTATCATCACTCCACCCATAAACACACACACACACACACACACACACACACACACACACACATCCATAAGTGGAGCCAAGCTGAACACAGGTCTTTCTTACCGTGACCAGCGTGTGCTGACCCATGTGTAGTCACACCAGTTCTGTGTGTCTGAGCCCAGCTGTGACTCTACATTAAGGTCAAGGAGACTCAGCAGAGCAGGGGAGACTTGACTGCAGAGATCAGGCTCATGTAGCCCTTGGGTTCAGATTCAGAGGGTGGGAGGAAGATGGGCTTGCCGGCCTCGTGGTCCTAGAGTGAGGATTAAATGAGACCCCGTGTCTAAGCCATTCCCGCTGGGCCTGGCCCACAGTCAACTCCCAAGAGAGTACTTGCTGCAGGTAGGCTGGTGGCTGCTGCTCGGCCTAAGAGTCATGGTGGAGACAGGCCACAAGGCTGGACCACCTGGGTTCAGATCATTGGCCTGGACTGATTCACTCTCCAGCCTCCGGCTCTTCACCCAGGAATTGAAATCATCCGTGCAGAGAAAGTGGTTGGCAGGAAGCTTGGCACAAAGGGAATGCTGGGTAAAAGGTGGATAGCATCTCATGCTTTCAAGTAGGAGAAGTTTCTGTGTCTGGAAGCAGAGGAGGCTACCAGGTCCCAGAGTGAAGTGAGGGAGTTGGAGGGAAGCTCCAAGTCAGTGGACTTGAAGAGTAACTCCGTGGTTGAGTATGTCCAGTCCCCATCCAGAGTTCACCCATGCCTGAAGACAAGGAGTTGTATTGTTTGAAATGATGAAGCTCAAAAATACCCCCAGAGAAGCACCCAGATCAATACACCCTAGAAAATAGCTCTCCCGGCTGGGTCTGTCGCTTTTCATCATCACCAGTAGCTGTTCCCCAGGAGAGCTGCCAGGTGTCCAGGAATGTGACACAGGACGTTTGTGCCAGGATCTCAGTGTGAGCTAAGAAGTGCCTTCCTTGGATGTGCTGGAGCTAGCCTGACCTGAAACCCACAAATTAGAACTGGAGAGGGAGAAACAGGAAGGTAGTGTCAGCAGGTCATATCCGGCCTGGGGACATGTCTGTAGAGCGCTTGCCATGGGTAAGGACCTGAATTTAACCCCCAGGACCCAGGTAAAAATCCTGGGCAAGGTGTGTGCTTTATAATCCCAGCAGTGGAGAGGTGGAAGCAGGGGGATGCCTAGGGGCTTGCTGGGTAGACGGCCTACTGGAGTCCGTTCGTCCCAGGCCAATAGGAAACCCTGTCTCAAAAACCAAAGTGAACGGCTCCTGAGGTCGTCCTCTGGTCTCTGTGAGTACACACATTTGCACCTGCACAAAAATAAGAGGAGGGGGAAGGGTAAAGAGAGGGAGAGGAGGAAGAGGAGGAAGAGGGGGAGGAGAGGAAGAAAAGACAGAGAAGGAAGAAGAGGAGGAAGAGGAGAACAGAGAGGGGAGAAGACTAGGAAGACGGAAGAAGAGGAGGTAGAGGAAAGGGAGGAAGAAGCAGCTCATGCTTGGGGCCGGCCTCTGCCTTCATCCTGCAGCTCCTGATTGCCCGCTGTGGTCATGTGACCCCGGCACACACTTTCTGACTCCTGACCTGTGCAGCATGCGGGGTGGCGTGGATTCTACATGACGTTCCCAGATGCTCTCTGTGTTTTCTGTGCCTGCCTCCCTGCCGTACCTGGGGAGTAGGGGCACCCAGAGTGTCGTGAGCAGGCTAAGGGGACAGCACTTCAGCGCCCTGTCTCTGAGAAAGTCCCTACCGACACCTCTCTTCAAGCCTCTGTCTGAAGTCACGGTCTGTGATGAACGTGGCCTCGGGAGCTAAACCTTCACGTGTTTCTTTGTCTCTCCAGGCATCACCAAAGTGGCCTCTCTGAGTGCGCCTCAGGTCTCTGCCAAGTGAGTATTTGGGCCACATCCCCCTTTTTATCTTACTTCTTACTCTTTCTCTTCTTCAGAGGTTGGAGGCTGGGGTGGGAGTGGCATACTCTGGAATTACTTACCCCAAAATAGGAATGCCAGCATGGACACAGCTAGCTGGCCTTACACAGATAAGCTGACTGCCTGAACCTCAGTTTCCTCATCTAGGAAAGGGGACCATCGAGCGAGCTGTCCCACAAAGTGAATGGATATGTCAGTTGCTTAGAAGGTGCTTTCAGCGTCGTCTGCTGTGCTCTTCTTTCTGGAGTTTGCTTTTTTTTTCATTCTTCCCTTTCCCTGTTTAGACTCCTCTCTCCCCTTCCCTTTCTCCTCCCCTGCCTCTGTATCCCCTCCTTCCTCCTCCCTTCCTCCCCCACCTCCACCTCCCCTCCTTTTCCTCTTCCTGCTGTTTCCCTCCCACACCGTCTCCCTGCCTCCTGTTTCTTCATCCTTCACTTGTTCCGTTCTTCTGGCTTCAACAGTCACCTGGGACTCCTCAGTCCCAAAGCCCACGGATGAGAGAGGAGGGGGCATAGCCCTGCCTCAGAAGGGCTCCCAGTCTACCGGGGAGACAAGAATCCTCAGGCAGAAATTTCCCTCTCTGAGTACCACAGAGAGGCCTCGGTGAGGGCCTTGGCGAGGGCTGCTTCTTTCTCAGGAAGAGGTTGTGGTGTTGGCAGCCGCTGAACCCAGTAAAGCTTCCCGGGCCGTTTCCTCAGGTTGGAGGGTGGCACTGTTCTTCCTATAGGTGTGTTACACACAGAGGATGTGGAACACGTAAGGTGTGTGGTGTGTGGAACAGCGAGGTATGTGGCTGTGTGCGTGTGCGTGTGCGTGTGTGTGTGTGTGTGTGTGTGTGTGTGATGTGGAGGGTGAGATGTAAGTGTGTGAAGTAGGGTTATAGGGTTTGTGGGAGGTGTGAGCTGTGGGGTGGGGTGTGCACGTGTGTGCGGTCATGTGAGTGTGTGCGTGTGTGAGTGCAAATGCATTGGTGTAGAGGACAGAGCACAGAGACAGAGGTGTCTCCCTGGGCCAGAGCCTCTCGCTGAGCCTAGAGCACAGAGACTCAACAAAGCTGGCTGGCCAGTGAGCTCCAGTCCCCGCTTCGCCTGTGCTGGAACTACAGACGTGTTTCACACCGTCTTGCTTTGTCTGTGGGTCCTAGGAATCAGGACTCAGATCCTTGTTATTTCGCCCACTGAACCACTTCCCCAGTCCACATTTCTCTGGGTTTTTAACCTGAGCCCCGGTTTAATCCAAGTCTCTTCAGTGGGCTTTGAGCCGGACACTGGAGTTGACAGGCATGGATTCCCATCTTGAACTGCCTTATGGAGAGGCAGGATGTGAACTCTATCAAATAAGGACCTCTGCCCAGCAGGAGGGTCCACCTCACAAAACCTCACAGAACCACTGACTGCACCAGAGGCGTGCACAGAGCTGCAACAGTGGCTGGTTGAACACTTTCTAGACCCCATCCTGGGGTCTCCAGTGGAACCTTCTAGAAAGCAGATTACATTTATTTGGGACTTTGTACCCGTTTTCATTCCATTCACACCTGAATAGAATGAAGCTTCAGACCAAGGAAAACCCAGAGGGTTATCTTGTCTGCCTAAAA
Source organism: Psammomys obesus (assembly GCF_907164565.1). NCBI lineage: Eukaryota > Metazoa > Chordata > Mammalia > Rodentia > Muridae > Psammomys > Psammomys obesus. The sequence goes on along the minus strand of NW_026596234.1, from coordinate 12,281,423 downwards.
GATACATTTGAAGTAGACAGATTTTAGCTGAAGGATTTGACAAGAAGGCCAGCCCAGCGTCGTCCTCCCAGCCATGTTCATAGAGGCCCAAGTACATGGGGACATCATGTTCAGCCAGCTTTGAATCTAGAGAGGCCGGTAGAGTGAAGACATTTGGTATTTGGTCTCTGGATCCTGAGTTGAGGAGAGACACTGTCTCAAAAGCTAAGGTGGGAAGCGGTAAGGGAAGATACCGTGTGTCACACTGCAGCCTTCATGCGTGTGCAGGCACACCTACACACAAGTCCATATGCAAAGACAGATAATCAGGCTGGCCACAGTAATGAATAATGGCTTTATGTTTCCCATGGGAAGTCTGATGTGGACCTGGTAGCACTCTCGAGAAGGCTTTCCCATGCTGTGTTAACAGGGATCCAGCGTCTTCTGGGTTATAGCTTTGCTACTGCAAGTGACTTCTCCACTGCTGCCCAAAGAGAGGAGAAGGAGGGCCGGCCGCAGGCAGCAGCTTACAGCACGCCCACCTGCATCTTGTTAGATAGAGCCCTGACCCAGGGTAGAATCTGACTGCACAGAAGATGGCAAACATATCTTCTTGGGTTCTAGAGGAAAGAAAGCAAAATGAGATGTGATGTGTACGAACGTTGCTTTTGCTCTAGAAAGCATAATCCCCAAGGGAAAAAAGAATGGTGGGACATCCCAGCATGCGGGGGAGAGATGCTGGGCTGGACTGGGAGACTTAACCATCTCTCCTTCCACCAGGCCTCACCCACGTGTCCCTCCTGGCCAGTCCTCCACAGCCATGGCAGCCTATGGGCAGACACAGTACAGCGCAGGCATCCAGCAGGCACCACCTTATACAGCATACCCGACTCCAGGACAAGCCTACGGAATCCCCCCTTACAGTGAGTATCAAGCGAGGCCTTACGTCCCCTGTACCCCCAACACTGCGGTCCCTTCATGCCTCGGCGCACAATGATAGATGCAGCTAGGTTGATTTTAACATAAAAGTGAAAGAGCATGGCTGGAGATTCTTCCAGCCTGTGTCAGCGGGCCTCTTTTATTTGCAAGACCATCAGCTTTGGCCTTTGAAAAGCAGAGACTTCACACTTCTCAGCACTCTCCGAAGGAGCCCACGTTGGTCATTGTCAAACTAAGTCATGTGACAATGCTTAGTGCAAGGACAGGAGACGCGATGAGGGAGCTAAGGAGGATGTGGCTCACAGGTTATGTATAGGGAGGAACAGCTCTCTTGAAGTGCAGTGGGAGAGACTGAAGGTGCAGGGGTGGGGAAGGGTGCTTGGAGACCTTAACCATCAGCACCTCAGAGCAGAAAAGTGTTATGTCACTGGTTTCAGGTGCTCAAATGACATCAAGAACCCACCTGTTTCCCACGGTGGGGGCTTCAGGGTCAGCAAGCCCCTCCACTACAATGACAGGCATGGCCCTAAGCACCTTTAAGCTGCAAGTCCCCCAAACAGAGAGCCTGAAGCACTTGGGGAATGAAGGCAGGAGAATCAGAAGTTCAAGATAATTGTTGCTATGTAATAAATTCAAGGCAAGCCTGGGATGCAAGAGACCTTATCTCAAACACACACACACACACACACACACACACACACACACACACACACCAAGCTTGTATACAAGCTGACTCTAGCGCCTCTAAAGTTCTGGTTTAGAAGCTGATGAGAACACTGCGGATGACAGGGAAGGGTTCTAACCATGTGTTTTTGGTGCTTCCGTCTCCTTCATAGGCATCAAGACAGAAGACAGTTTGAATCACTCCCCCAGCCAGAGCGGGTTCCTGAGCTATGGACCAGGCTTCAGCACCGCGCCTGCTGGACAGAGCCCCTACCCCTACCCAGTGCACAGTGAGTGTGGCGCCCTGCCCTCCCTGCCACTGTCTGGGGTGCCCCAGGTTGCACGCCCATCCATTCATTCACCCACTTACCAGACTTCCAGAGTGCCTACTGTGTGCCAAGTTCCATCTTAGATGATGGACAAAATGGGAGTTCTGCCCTGGGGGGCATCCCCTTGCCCAGGCAGAGATGGAGAATACACAAGCCAGCAGATTAGACGGTAGTCCTGCCAAAAGTTGAGCATGATGTAACAGCATGGTATCGACACAGAGCTGGCAAGCAGCTGACAGGCCAGGGGAGAGGAGGGACAGTCTGGGAGACCGAATAAAGACAAGGGTGAGGCGGTGCTGGAGTGTACACCGGACAAGAGCACCCCAAGCAGAGGGAACAGCCAGGACTATGTCGATGTGGCTAAGGAACAGAACCCAGATGCCAATGCCGGGACAGACTGGGAGGGTCCCCGGGAAGGGCGCCTCAGAGAGGGAGCAGGAACCTGAGGTCTATGCAGCCATGTTGGCTCAAGCGAGTCCATTGTCGGGACTCGGAGAAAGGCCGTGCAGAGAGTAATGGGCACACAGGGAAACAGACTCCGTGCCAGGTGCCCTGTAGGTGCTCCTGCAGCCCCCACGGGACTGTAGGACCTTCTGGGCAACCCTGGACTCTCTTTCCCCTCTCTGCCCCTCCCTGGGCTCCTTCTCTGCTTGTCCCAGGTGGCACTTGGGGCTGCTGCATGGGCAGTGACTCTGGGGATCTTCATTCTGGTGCTTTCCCCCCTGGAAACCATCAGGGGGACATGATGGGGACTGGGCGGGCACGCTTGTACTGGAAGTGGCTACCGGGGAGTGTGGCCGCTTCGCCTTGTCTGTTTCATTAAGGGCTATACAAATGTCTTCATGGCATGTGGAGAAAGTGGGTGGTGAACAGTCACAGCCAGGCAGACAATCCCGCCAGGAGCTTTGTCCCCAGCACCTAGTGGGTGCCAGGTGGGGATGGCATACAGCCGTCACCACTCTCTGAAGTATTTAGACAGTCATTGGACCCACACAGAAGAAGAAACTGAGGGGTCGAGGGAATGACCAGTTTGGCCAGTGTCAGGACAAGAACCTTGGATCTCACCTTGCATTCAGTAGGAAATGGTGGGCTCTCGTTCCAGCCTCCGCCCTCCACCCCTAGCCCTTGGCTTTGACTGCTACATCTCCTTCCTCCTCTGCTTCTGCTATGGTCTCTGACATCCTGCCAGTGTCCTCTCTGAGTCTGGTCATATCATGAAGGACGTGACCAGAGGAACAAGAATCAACACGTCCATCCCCTAGATGAACACAGCTGCCCTATGACAAAGACGCTGCCATTGCTCCTCTGTTAGGTGGAGAACCCAGGGCTTCCTGAGTTACTGTAAGACAGTAACTCAAGCCAGGTCATGTGACCCAGGCAGTGCGATAGACGCCTGGCATTCTCCAGCCCAGGCACGTGAGCCCACAGCATCCTGTCCTGCACTCAGCACAGTGAAGGGACTCAGGTGTGGGCCCCGCCTCACCTCAATCGTCATGAGCCCTTCACAAACCGAAAGCATTTCCTGCTCATTTCCCGCCAACTGGGGGACGCTCATGGTTCTCAAGGCCGCCATATGTGGCTGTGACTGGACTTCCTGATAGCTGCTCTGAGCTGGACACTGACAACTGTCAGGAAGGACCCGCCTCCTCCTTTTCGAACACAAACCCATAGAGCTCACACCCTCCTGTCAACATTTCTCTGCCCGGAGTTGTCCCAGAGAAGGGATAAACTCTCAAATGATAGTGTGTTTCAGATGGTTATGGGACTTCATTCTGAGAGAGAGAGAGAGAGAGAGAGAGAGAGAGAGAGAGAGAGAGAGAGAGACATAAGGGAAATGCTAGGATGGCTGAGAGTAAGCAAAGGATGTCAGTAGGGCTAACCTAGCATCATTCTGTGATGAGAAGCCAGGGTTCCTTGCTAAGAACTGAAAGTCATGATTTCATAAACGTACACGGGACAGAAATAGGACCATCCCATCACTCTATGGATTGGTAAACTGAGGCACTGCAACAATGTGGCAAGCATTGGGACAGCCATGTCTCCCCTTCCTCTCCCAGCCCCTTCCACACTGATTTTTGTTGTGGGTGTTTACACCTTGTTTACACCTCCAGCAATGAACCAAGGTTCTTCCCCCACATCCTGGCCAACCTTTTCTGTGCTTTTCTTGTTTTCTTTTTTTTTTTAATGTATTTATTTATTATGTATACAGTCTCTGCTTACATGTACCCTTGCTGTGCTTTTCTTGATGGCTGCCATTCTGACTGGGTTGAAACCAAATGTAGTCTTTGTTCTTATCAGGTCTGTTTCTTCATTTTAATTTGTTTATTTCTTGCTGAGATATAAATCCACACTCTATAAGCTTTACCCTTTGAGAATGTTTAGTTCAGTGCATTTACGAGGCTGTGCAACCATCACCAATGATCCCTCAATGTTGTCAGCATTCCAAAAGGACACCCCGTACTTCTGAGGGCTGTGGCTCGGTGTCAGAGCACTTGATCATTGTATATAAGGACCCAGGTTCAATTCCTGGCCTAAGAGGGGGAAAAAAAAAAAAAGACAGCCATCTCTTCCTCTACTAGATTCTTCTGGTAATAAGGGTAATAAAAGATTCATTAGAAGCTGTCACTCTTTCATATCAATTTTGGGAGCAGGCTAAATGTTCAAACATCTGTAAACATTTTCTCCCACCTTGGCCCTGGACCTACCCAGTGTCCTAACCTCAGGCCACTTGTTGAGTGCCTGAGAACCCACACAGACCTTCTTATGCAGACATAAGCACTATTAATAGTCTGTTAGATGCCGTTCTCATGGCAATGGTCGTGACCAAGTTCCTTTGCACTTGGAGTCTCTCTTCACTGCAGGCTTGTGTGCTCAGGGGCCATCATGCAACCCTCTTCTTGACTCTTGTGCCCCGAGTTCACTGCACTCTCTCTGTTTTGGGGATTTGCAGTTTCCAGCTAGTACTTCTTCGAAGAATTCTTTCTGGGCTGGGGAGACGGCTCGGTTGATATGGTGGCTGCCTCACAAGTGTGAGGCCCTGAGTTTGATCTCCCCAGAACCCACATTCATACAGTGCTGAGGAGGCAGAGGCAGTGGACCTCCAGGGTTCCCTGGCCAGCCAGCCTAGCCTGCCTGGTGAGTTCGGGGGTCTCTCTCCAGGAGGGACTGACACAGAGGATGTAAACGGTGTGACTAAGGAGTGTTTGCTAGGGTGCAAGAAGCTCTGGGTTCCATCCTCAGCTTGACACACACAGGGCACACTGGCTCACACATGTCATCCTAGCACAGGGGAGAAAGAGGTAGGAGGACCAAAGCCTGAAGGTCAGCCTGAGCTAGCTCCAAAGCAACTTTGAGACCAGCACGTTGGCCCCACTGAGGCCAACCTTCCAGGGTGTTCTACCCACTGTCTGTGAATGGTAAGCTCGCTCTGCGGTGGGTGGATCAGGAATTCTACTCTGAAAGCTCTGGAAGCTGCTTCCTCCTCCTTACCTGGGTAGTTTCCTTGCCCCTAAAAATGGCCTCTGAGGAGAAACTATCCATAGACAATCTACAGAGCCCTCAGCCTGGCGCTTTCACCTTGGCCTTCCACCCCATAAATCTGGGCCACAATGCTTCCTGCAGATTCTGCTCCACCCAGGTGCCCATCCTGAAAAGGGCACCGTGTATTTGCCATTCGCTTCAGGTCCAGCTAGGGTCACCGCCCTGATTGCCTTATCCTCAATGACTGGGAAGTGGCATTTTCAAATTCTGTCAATCAGCAGGATAAACGCCCTTTGTGCATCAGGCCTGGCCAAGAGTGGAAGTCCCACAGGAAAGTGCCATTTGTAACGTTTTCCATCATGACTGTGCCAGCCTCACAGATGTGGATGCTATCATATGCACTGGGCTTGTCCTGGACTCGCTTTGTAGACCAGGCTGGCCTCAAACTCACAGAGATCCGCCTGCCTCTGCCTCACTGAGTGCTGGGGTTCCAGGCGTGTACCACCATGCCCAGCTCCTCTCGCTGTTTTGAGAAATCTTATTCTTTCCAGACCTTGAGCCTCTTGCCCTTGTCAGGGTGCACACTCGCCGTTCTCCCATCAATCAAAATACCTTCACCAGCCTGTGGTGTGAGTATGTGTGTATGTGTGTGTGTGTGTGCGTGTGTGTGCGTGTGTACATGTTCACACATAGACCTGTGTGGAGACCAGAGTTCAGCTTTGAGTGTCTTGCTGTCTTGCTCCCCACCTTATTTTTTGAGCAGAGTCTCACTGAATGTGGGACTTGTCAGTTTGGAGCCTGACACTGGCTGAGGGTCCCCCCCCCGGTTCCGCCTGTCTTCATTGCCAGTGCTGCCACTCCAGGCACACCACCAGGCTTTTTTTAATTGGTGCTGGGACCTGACTCAAGCCTTCACACTGGCACAGAAAGTGCTTAACTGACTGGGCCGTGTCCCCAGCCTGAGCGCAGGCTGCCCTTGTTTTCTGTTGGCAGCTGTTTTTAGCACTATCTTGGGGAGCGCCTGGCTGCATTAGATAGGTGCGCACGGATGACCGTCCCATCTCCTCTTGCAATCGTGTTTTCCGGAAAACCACAAGACCTTGGAGCAGAAATGGACGAAGCAAATCACAAGCTATGTGGCAGTCAGAGTGTGGGGTAGGGCAGGTAGGGCAGAGGGAAAGGCCTGTCCTGGTGAACCTCATGGCAGGTGGTCACAGCTAGGGCTGGGTCCAGTGGCCCCCACCCCCCTCCTGGCTAAGTGGAGCAGGTTCTGTTTCACCTTGGTAGTGGCAGCAGCAGGCTGCCCTGGCCCAGCCAGTTCTGAGCAGGCAGAGTCAGCCTGATCTCCCCTGGGCGGGCGGGTCAGAAGCCAGGCTTGGCAGCTGAACCCTGCTGGCCCAAGGTTGGGTTTCCAGGTGTGAGTCAGCAACTGCACACCACCGAGGTGCCAGCAGGTGTCACCTTGGCCCCAGCCCCACCTCCCCTCCCCCCCCACCCACCCCCCCCGGTGCTCACCTTCACAGGTTGGCCAGCCCTCTGTCTTACTTCTGGCTAGTGTCCTCGCATTTTAGGACACCTGGACATCAAGGGCCTGGGTCCTCTCCGATTATATACAGACTCTGATTGGTTGCAAACCCCTGGGGCTGGAGGAGGGATGAAAGGTTTGCCTGGGGAACAGGAGCAAGCTCAGCTGACAACTCATAATAAAATACTGACCCACAACAGTGGTCACTAGCCACGCTGCTGCCAGGCTCTTGAAGTGTGGCCAGGACAATGGAGGAAATGGCTTTTCACTGCTGTTTAATTTTGATTAATTATGGTGTCAGCATGGCTACTGAATTGGGCAAGCCAGCTCTGAGAGAGGGGGGTTCTTGTTTGTGGTATAGCGAGTTGAACCCAAGGCCTTGTGCATCTAAGCACAGGCCCTGCCCCTGAGTTCTGCCTGCAACCCTTTTCTTAAAAATACATTCTTACTTAGAGACAAGATCTTATTTAAGGCCTTAAATTCATGATCCTCCTAGACAGTTAGGATTATAATCCTGTGGCACCAAAACCAGCTCCTGTTGCTGCTGTTGCTGCTTTCCCCTCCTCTCCCTCCTTCCTCCCCTCCTCCTCCCCCAACTCCCCTCTTCTTCTTTCTCCTCCATCTCCTCCTCTTTCTCTTCCACCTCCTCCTCCACCACCTCCTCCCACTCCTTGTTTTTCATCTTTTGTGTGCATGTCTTTGTGTGTGTGTGATCTATGTATGTGTTTGTGTGTGTGAGAATGAGTGTTTGCATGTTATAACATACATGTGGAAGTCTGTGAACAACCTCCAGTTTCAGCCCTAGCCCTCACCTTATTGACGACATGATGTCTTGTTAACCACTGTGTATACTGGACCTAGCCCATGATCGTAAACTCTTGTCTGTGCCTCCTATGTGAGTGGGCTCTGGGATCTGAACTTGGGTCTTCCTGCAGCAAGCACTTTCCCCCTTGAGCCAACCCCCCAGCATAAGCCCACCCAGCTTCTAAGGGAAGTGTAGAGGCTAGCTCTCACCCCAGCTAATGCTAGGGGAGGTGAGCAGGTCGTTGTATGTGCGATGGACGGGGCTGTATCCTTCCACAGACATGTGTTGAAGGGCCCACCCTAGGGGGAGGGATCTGGAGACAGGCCTTGGGGAGGGTGCTCAGTTACAGTAGGAGGAGGTCATCAGCTGGAGCCTTGCCGGTGGGCCTGGTATCCTTTCAGGAGATCCCATGTTCTCTGGCCTACCACAATGCTATCCATGGGATAGCTTCGTGAGGATGTGTGGAGATGGTGATTGCCTGTAGACGGCACAGCATCCTCACCAGGCCCCTGGACACCTGGATGGGGCCTTGAATAGGGCTTGGGTGCCCAGACCCTAGGCCGGGGGTGGACCCCTAATCCGTGAAAGCTGATGCCATTGTCCCACATTTTCAGATAACAAACAAAATATCAGGAATGTATTTTAAGGACGTTCCTGATCAAGAATATTTAATGGGGGACGGGGAGGTGGTAGAGCAGAGTCCTTGTGCAGGGAGCTATGCTGCAGCCTATCCCGAGATCGGCATAAGGAGTCCCAGCACTCAGGAGATAGAGGGAGGAGGATCAGAAATCCAAGGCTACCCTCAGCTAGATAGTGAGTTCACGATCAGTCTGGGATGTGTGAGACCCTATCAAGAAAAAGAGAGAAGAAGGAAGGAAGGAAGGCAGGCCAACTCCTCCTAGATAACAAGTGGGGCCTGAAAGTGGGGAGCCAACTTGGACATTGAACTAGACATGGGTGGCCTTTATCCCCATCACAACCAATGCCCCTTCTCATAACAAACATTTTAGAAGGTTCTGTGTAATCTTGACACCGAATTTATATGCCATTTAACCAGCTTATGTAATCTGCATGGGAAGATGAACGATCATACCTGTGGAGGTCAGAGGTCAACCTCCAGCTTTCTTCCTTGGTAGCTGTCCACCTCGTTGCTTTGCTTTGCTTTGCTTTGTTGAGACAGGGTCTCTCATTGGCCCAAGGCTCACTGATCTAGGTAGACCAGCTGGCCAGCAAGCCCCGAGAACTGTCCTGTCTCGCTCCCCAGTGCTGGGGTCACTAGAGTGTGCCACACCTCTAGCTTTTTGCGTGGATTCTGTGGATTGCACTCAGATCCCCGTGCTTGTGTGGAAAGCACTTTACCAACTGAGCCATCTCCTCAGCCCTTGCTTACATATATTTTTAAATCGGACAAAATGTTCTTAATATAAAATTTGTTAAAATGAAGTAATTTAGAAGATACACTTTTGAGCCTGCGGTCAGAAGTCTGGAAGTCTCAGACGCTACACGTTTGATGGCTGCTAAGGCTCTCTTGGATGGGCCACCTCTCTGCCGGGCCTTTCCTCTGCACGGGCTTGGAGAATGATCACTCTTATTCTTATAAGGACACAGGTTTGACCTGATGACACTTGTGACTTCAGCTGACCCCAGCATCTCCCTAGAGTCCCCCTCACCAAATACAGTCACCCTAGGGGTGAACCTCATTATACAAACTGGGGGTGCAGAGGTCAGAGCACAACAGCCAGGAAGGTGTCATGTGTGTGCTCCAGGGAGCACAACCCGGGGAGGAAGAGAGTTGTCCGAGAGGAAAGGGGGTGGGGGGGGTTATAGAAAATCACAAGGAGTCCAGAGGCTGAGAGAGCAGCGGCCAGAGGGTAGTTGAGGCCAGGCCTAGCAGAGCCTGGTGGGCAGCTGGTTTGGGATTTGGCCCCTGGATCATCGAAAAGCCATCAGAATTGTAAGACAGAGGAGGTGACCTGGCTTGCATCTCAGAGGCTACGTGACCACTGTAGGGTGAGGAGACAGCAGAAGATCAATTTAAACCTGTCTTTGGCCTTGGGGGGGGGGGGGGCGAGGAGGGTAAAATTTTGTGTTTGAACACGCTATCTTGCTAAACGTCTCATTTTTTTCAATTGGATAGCGCGTGCAGGAGGTCATCTGTAGCTGATTTCCAAGAGCCATCTTAGTCTGCTCTGGTTTCTTGGCACTGAGCAGAGAGAGCTAGATGATTTGGTACCCCAGTCCTGTTGCTTGCTGGCACACAGCTTCAGGCAGACCCTGGCTCTCAGGCTGGATGGTGTTCTCTGGGGAACTGGTTCTGCTGTGGGCTGGGTGCTGTGGGCTGGGGCTGAGGACGGTCCTGGGATGAAGTCATTGTTTGGTCAGCAGAAGCTGCTGGTGTCACTGTTGGCGCACCCTCTCTTCCCACCTCACTCTCCCATGGCTCCCCACTGAGGTGACTGTTTCGCCCACACTGATTTTTTTTTAACCTCCTCTGAAACCCACAGTCTCTGTTTTTCTGCTCCAGAAATTCCTACTCTGCTGAAATGTGGATTGGTACAGCACCCATGTGTTCCTATTCCCTGGTCCTGTAACCCCCAGGTCTATGTCTGTGTGTATTCATGTGATACGTGAGTCAGTGTGTACAGACATATGTGTGTATGTGGGGAAGTGTCCCTTTGTGGCACCCGGAGACCCCTCCCAGCCACACCTCCGCTGCTCCCATGAACTGCAGCCCTGGGTCTGGCTGCTCAGGAGGGCTGCAAAGCCCCCACCGCCGCACATCTGAGTCCGCACCGGCTGCTTGGTCCTTAAACTTGTCCAGGCTGCTCCCCTGGCCTCGTGACACCCCCCCCCCCCGTAACCAAGACAGGCTCAAGGATGAAAATAACCCAGAGGGGAGCCCCATCTCGGCGCCAGGGGAGGGGCCTGTCCTCCAGGCCCAGATGCTAGGAATTTGCTTCACTGAGGCTCCAGCTGCTCACTCTCAGTGTCAGGTGACCTGCCAGTGTTGCTGAGCCCTCGTGGCAGCGTTGCATGTTGGGAAAGATGGGCAGGGGTCTAGGCAGGGTCTGAAAGAGGCAGTGGAGTCCCGGATTCCGATGCCCAGCATAGAGATGCTGGAATGTCAGTGTGTAAAATGGGGACATGTGTGTGTGTGTGTGTGTGTGTGTGTGTGTGTGTGTGTGTGTCTGTGTGTACACGTGCATGCACACACTACATGGATGTATTGTGTCCATGTGCATGCGTGTGCCTGTGTCTGCATGTTCTCTAATCTTCCCATGCCCCTACTCCTTCCACCAACTTTGAAGCCGTGAAATCTGAAGCCTTGAGTGGTACCCAGCGTCACTCGGTGAGCCCGAGCCAGGAGCTTGCGGAAGTCTGTGGCCTTGTAGTCTTTGTCTGAGTCTCCCTGGTGGTGACTGAGGACTCAGCTGCTGGGAGTACTTCGGACCCTCTGGAGCAGGGAACAGGTGCAGAGGCCTCCTAAGACAGCATCGCCTCGGCACTGCACTTCTAGGATGGCTGCAGCCTTTCTGTCAACATCCCGCCAGGAACCATCTCAGGCTGTGGACCACACAGAAACAAGGCCTGGCTAATTGCCAGTAACATTTTATTTATGCAAACAGGTGCCAAAGCCGAGTGTGCCAGCTCCCAATACCCACACCGTGCCAGCAGGGCCTGGAGAGCAGCTGTAGCTCCCACCAGCGCTGTCCACACCACTGAGTCATACAAAATAACCAGAGAACATTCCTGGCCTCTCGTGTGTCAGTGTATAGGGACAGGCGGGAGGCCAGTGTGGCAGTGAGGTTAGAATGGAGATGACCAGATCCCTCCAGGCCAGAGTGTTCAAGGGCCAGAATGAGACACTTGACAGTGTCCCCGCCCCCTACTCTGACAGGGGACATTCCCTTAACAGATGTCTACTAGGGGTACAAACGAACAAAGCCTCCTGCCAGCCCTTAGTGGACAGAGAGCAGAAGAAATAAGTCTGTGTGTGTAGTATGTGAGCCACAGAGACTCAGGGGATGTTTGTTACCGCAGCTCACCATCGCCTGTCCTAACTGATTCCTGGGGATGCTTGTTACCGCAGCTCACCATCACGGCCTGAGTGAGCTATTTGCGTGGAAGGTGAAAGTTATAACTGGACTAGTTCCCATGGTGAGGAAGCTGGGCCCTGTCTAGTCTCTTCTGATCTTTCTGTCTCCGTTAGAAAGTGAGACTGGAAATCCCTTCCAGGAGCTAGCATGTCTTCAGTATCTTTTAAATCTCTGCCAATATTTATTTCTAATAAAACAGGGGCAAGTCCCAGGTATGGGGTCTTCCGCAGGCAACACTATTTTGCTAGGACTGGAAACTTGTTTTCCGCATCATTTCTTCTTTTTCATGTGTTTATCATTAAGGCCGAATGGTACCCATTCTGCAGTTTTCTTCTTCGGCGTCTGTGGGTAAACACCGTGATGGCATTATGGCTTTATAGTGAGAAGCTTTAGGGAAATGTGAGTTCGAAACGGACACAAGGAAATGTGAAGTAAGATGAAATGGTATCGACTTGGGAATAAGGTGACCTTGTCAGGGCCCTAGGGACTTGTGAAGTTGAGACATGTGAGACTGAGGAATCTAGCAAGGTCTTCCCTTCACAGGCAGGGAGGTAGGGGCTCGGAGAGAGCCATCACCCTCACCGGGGGTGACTTGACTCCCCAGGGACCAGGTTTTACAATTCAGAGCCTGGGTCATCTGTGTACCCTTGACACCGTCCCTGCTAAGAATTGGATGGAACACCCACACAGCAGGGAAGAATTGTGTCTGTGGATAAAAGAATGTGAGTTCACCACCTTTGTTCTCCAGGCAGCCAAGAGTCTGTGGGGAAGGCGTCCGAATCGGTCCCTGGCTGCCCAGATCTCTGATAGCTCCGGCACCTTACAGTCTCCTTGATTCTGCAAACGTTTCATTCCAACCCGTCTCTGCCTCTGTCCCCCTAGCCCCCTCAGCACCCTTCCTGAGGGTCAGCACCCAAGTTTTCCTGTTCTTATAGAACACCTTAATCCCGTGGCCTCCTTTAACTTCATTGCATATGTGAAGGCCACTTTCAAATGAGATCACATTCACGGGTACCAGGACTAGGACCCGAATCTGTCTTCTCGGGGACACAGAGTCAACCCCAACATCCTCCTCTGGAGTTTTCTTGCTGAGCAGCAACTGGCTAAGAGTCCAGGCCCCAAGACTCCTGGTCTTTGTAGAAATTGAAACCACCCAGGCGAGGGGCCGAGGAGGCTGCCGGGGGCCAGGCAGCAGCTGGCTATCATTCGTCTCGGCCTCCGGCAGCGGTAGCCCTGCTGTCCAGACCTGGCAAGTTCAGGCTGAGAGGCCATCGCTGCCAGCGAAGGTCAGGGCGCCCTCTTTACTGGATAAATAGACTGCGTCCCAGCCAACCCCTCCTGCGCCACACAGTATCTCTTTCAAAGATCTCAAAATATCCAAGCAGACCATAGCGAATTGACTTTATTGTTTTAAAACCAGCCCCTTCTAGCCGTCACCACTTCTCCCCCAGGGGAAAAATTCATAATGAACATCCCCACAGTGCGCACCTCTGTCCTCTTCTCCAATGTCAGCCCTGAGGCCACTGCAATTCATGGTTATGCCCTGATGCTTGGCATTTATTTAACATTTAGCTGTCACCCGCTTTGATCACACCACCACCCGTCAGTGGCCAATTTAGTGGCAGGTACCAAATGAATACACTTCGGGCTTCCTGGACCAGGCAGGGGACCAGGCTGAGGCTCTGGCCGTGGTTCACCCCTCTGGTCTTAGTCCCCTCTTCAATGCCTATAAGCTGTTCCCACTTGGCAGATAAGAAAACTGAAACTCTCGGGAAGGAAGTCACAAGGCTGGGCAGTCAGGGCAGGGCAAGAACAGGCCAGGAAGCACTGGGCCGGGGCAGATTGAGTTCAGGGCTTGCTCCTTCCTTCCTTCCTTCCTTCTTCCATCCTTCCTCTGTTTCTGTGTGTCTCTCTGTGTGTGTCTCTCTATGTGCACCTGTCTGTTTCTCTCTTTCTGTCTCTTTCTCTTTATTTCAATGTAGGTCTGGGGAAATGAACTCAGATCCTATTTACACAGCATGTACTTTCTGACTGATCCATCTCCTCAAGTCAACCAATGCCTCATCCTCCCCTACCACTCCCCTGAGACAGGGTTTCTCTGTGTAGCCCTAGCTGTCCTAGAACTCACTCTGTAGAACAGTCTAGTCTCAAACCCAGAAATCCACCTGCCTCTGCTTCTGAAATGCTGAGATTAAAAGCGTGCACCTCTATGCTCATCCCAAGAGAAGCTTTTCAATTACAGAGTTTAAAATAACTTTTTCCAGTAGGCTCACACTATAGGGCTAGTTTTGGTCAACACAGACAGGAACGTGGTTTTGCCTCTGACGCCCTCAGTAGCACAACTTGGCTCAACCTGAAGCAATAGTTGTATAGTGATTCCCTTCTAGTGGGAATCCAGTTTCACATCCAGGATCTCATAACACCCAGGTAAGCAAGTTTAGGGGTTCAGTGTGGAGCCTCTGAGTCCACCTCACTTCCCCTCAGTTCTGCCCTTCGTGAGTCCCTTGAGCAGCTGCCACCATTCTCAGGGCCTCGGTTTCCACACTGTGAGATACAGGTGTCGGTGGTCTACCTCACCAGCGCCACACCGAGGATCTGAAGAGACAGGGACCAAGCACAGATCAGGGCTCAGTTCAAAGCAGAACCATTTCCCTGGGTGCTGCGCCTCAGGCGAGCACCAGTCCTGGCACCTTTGGTGGATGCCATTACTACCTTCCAGTACTGACGTGGGACCCATGGGTCTCCCTAACCTGAGATCCATGTGGCTGGGGGCTGTGCTGCAGCAGAAGTTGGTAATCATCCCCAAAGGTCTTCCCATGGAGTCCGAGGAGGTCCCTGAGGTTGAATGAATTGCGTCCTTCCAAGAGGGATCTAGCCCTGAATATGGACTCTGGCTGTGGGTGGAGCAGGCTGACAGAGCAAGCCAGGGCAGAGCCCTGGAGTTGATGCTAGACTCTGAGCCCAGGCTTGGGTCCTCTCTCTGTGTGCATAGCAGGTTAGCAGGGCAAGTCTGTCTTGCTTCAGCTTACTGTGTTCACCTATTGGCCATGTCTCTGGCCTGTCTGCCACTTTTAAGGCCCCTGTGACCCCCATGAAACTCACCTAGGTAATCCAGGTGCACTGCCCTAATTGAAGGTCAGCTGACAACAACCTCCATGCCATCTTCAGCCTCGGCTCCCCTTGCCATATAGCCCACGCAGTCACAGGCTCCAGCAACAAGGGCCGGCTGGTTGCGTGTTGGAGTATGACCAGACACTGCAATGGGAACAAAAGAGATGGGCACTGCCCTGCCCTCTGGTGCTCACTCACATCTAACAGGCAAAGGCCCACAGTAATCTTCTTTTGATTTGTTTGGTATTCAAACATGTTCGTGGAAGGGGGGATCACATATGGACAAGCATGTGTGTAGGCCAAAGATCAATGGCAGGCATCTTCTTCAGTCACTGTCCGATTTATTTATTTATTTGTTTGTTTGTTTGTTTGTTTGTTTGTTTGTTTGTTTTGAGGTAGGGGCTCTCCCTAACCCTGGAGCTAGTTGCCTTGGCTAGCCCAGCCAGCAAGCTCCCCAGTCTCCTGTCCCTGCCTCGAATATGCCACAGTTACAGGAATGTTTCCCCATGCCTGTGGTTTACATGGGCTCTGGGGATCCAAACTTGTGCAGGCCCTTCCCTCCCCTCACTGAGTCATTGCCTCAGGCTGCTTTTCTTTTTCTTCTTCTTCTTCTTCTTCTTCTTCTTCTTCTTCTTCTTCTTCTTCTAATTTAATAAAATTTTCTATAGCTGGGCATGGTAGCATACACCTTTAATCCCAGCCCTCAGGAGGCAGAGGGCAGGCAGTTCTCTGTGAGTTCAAGGCCAGCCTTGTCTACAAATCAAGTTCCAGGACAGCCAGGACTAAACAGAGAACTCCTGTATCAAAGAAGAAGAAGAAGAAGAAGAAGAAGAAGAAGAAGAAGAAGAAGAACAAGAACAAGAACAAGAAGAACAAGAACAAGAAGAAGAACAAGAAGAAGAACAAGAAGAAGAAGAAGAGAAGAGAAAAGAAAAGAAAAGAAAAGAAAAGAAAAGAAAAGAAAAGAAAAGAAAAGAAAAGAATCCTAGTGTTTCAGGGGCCAATAGAGTCACATAGAAAAACAGAGTTGGGGTGGGCTGAGAAACTGGTTAGACCAGAGAAGGCCTGGGTCAGAAGATGATCTGAGCAAAGGGAAAAGGACAGCAGGTGGGTCCTATGGGAAGACACAGGGAAGGGCATTCCAGACAGGGAACAGCCCCCTGCAAAGGTGGCACTCTTGGGGACTGAGGAATGACAGAGTCGTCATGGCCAGAACTGAGGAGGTGAGAGACAAAAAGAGAAGCAGTGAGGCTGGGGGATGGACCAGGAGGACCCTGTCTGTGTCTGCAAGGAAGTCAGACAGGGCTAAGGGACAGTCAAAATGGGCTCTCTGTTATTTCCCAGGCCGCTGCAGCAAGTGTTGCAACCTAAGGGACCTGAGACAGCCCATATTATTTCCATGTGGTTCTGGAGGACAGAAGTATGAAGTGAGTTATAGGAGGGTCCCAACTGGAAAGCCACCAGGTTGCCCCCTGCCCCCCTCCCCCACCCCACTATCTTGCCCTGTGGGATTCCGTTCAGGGTCCCTGTGTCTTTCTCTACCTCTCTTGGGAACCCTGGCACGGGTTTAAGGGTCCTGTCACAGCTGCTAAGACCCTTTCCATGCTAGGGCACATTCTGTGGGGCCTGTGTTTAGGAGGACACAGTTCGGCGCTACACAGGTTCCAGCAGAACCTGAATGTGATGAGCCCTCTGGGATATAAGACTAGGCCTGAGAGAGCAGTTGCTGGTTGGGGTGGGGAGAGAGGGGAGAGCTGCAGCAGGACAAAAAGGAGAACCACCCCAGCCCCAGAGGAGCAAGGGAGAGTCCAGAAGCAACCCAGCACTGACCCAGACTAGAGGACATGTGTGTCCTGAGTCCTAAGGTTGGAGGGCCATCGGACCTCTGTGCTCCCAGCCACATGGGTTCCAACTTATAGATGGATAAGTGGGCTTTTCTGCCTGTAGCAGTGCTCCCGGAACAGAGACAGAGAGGACAGAGGAACCTGAAAGGGGGGGGTTGTTTGTATGTGTGACACTTGCCTACATGCAAGTATGCTCACTATGGCGAAGTGGCAGAGCTGGCTGTCCCCACCACTTGGAAGCTCAGGTCCCACGGTGTGACTGAGCCCACATCTCCGTGGGCGGACTCTAAGGCGCCCTCATCCCACTGTCTGCTCAGCTTCTCTGCCCCCTGAACACTTCGCTAAGCTTGGGGCTCCTCCCCACGCCTACAGGAGAGCCCTGGGTAGCACTTTCTCCTACCAGCCTCTTAAAAATGAGAATGGAGACTTCTACAAACAGGACATAGGACAAAGCAATGACGAGAGGCTGAGGAGCATCTCACGGGCAGAGTGTGGATGAGGTCCTGGAACCAGTGCCTGGCAAAGGGGAAAGGGAGGAGAGGGGGGAGAGAGAGACTGTGTTCTCAGGGCCCAAGTTTATTTATTTTTATTCTTCTGTCATATGTAACTGCCATCTCCCCCTCCCTCCACTCTTTCCAGTTCCTTCCCTCAACAAGTTCGTTATTTTTAAAAACTGTTTTACTATTTCACGTGTGTGGATGTTTTGCCTGCATCGATGGTCTGTGTTCTACACGTATGCCTAGGATCCCTGGAGGTCAGAAGAGGGCATTTGGTCCCCTGGAGCTGGAGTTAAGGATGGTTGTGACCTACCATGTAGGAACTGAGAAATGAACCCAGGTAAAGGCAGCCAGTGCTCTTAACCGCTGAGCCGTCTCTCCAGCAGTGAGTGTATGTCTTAACACGGGCCATATAGATCATGTAAAGAATTTAGGAAATTTCTGGGATAGCCAGGGCTACAAAGTCTCAGTCCTCCAGTGCAGCGGTCACGGAATGTCACAGCTGATGGCTTCTTCCTTGTTCCTGGTGTGGTTGGAGGAGCCCCTCCTCCCAAACCATCCCAGTAAGACACGGGCCTGTAGAAGCCAGCCTGGCACACCCCACGTCTCAGTCCAGATAAAGCCAGGAGCCAGGAGGACCAAAGAGAGGTCAGGGCACACACAAGTGGCTTGTTTGGTTTCTGTTTGTGCTTGTGTTTGTTTTGTTTTGCTTTTTAGTTTTTTCAGACAAGGTCTCATGTCTAGGCTGGCCTCAAGTTCACTGTGCAGTTGAGAATGACCTTGAACTTCTGCTCCTCCTGCCTTCACACCCAGGCGTACCATCACTCCTAGGCTGTGTAGTAGCGGGGACTGGACCCAGGGCATTGTGAAAGCTGGATAAGCACTCCATCAGCTGAGCCATGTTCCCTGACCACACTGACCTGTTTGATGAACGTAGCTGAAGTGTCTGAGTGACTGGCCCTTCCTTTGGGTGCCTGGTGTTCCTCATGGCTGCTGTGTCAGCTCATTTGGGGCATGATCAGGTCAAGTGGGACACTGCAACCCTGACATGTCTCGTGGCCGCTAACAGGAGCCTCGAGCAAGCCCTCCACCCTTGGCCCAGTGTTCACCCTGTGTGGACACTAAGCACAGAAGATGTGTAGGACACGGGGGTGGACATTGTCCGGCAAGGACCTCAAAGCTAGGAAGTAAGCATGGACTCCGCGCCAAGGTCGCAAGGGCTTAAAAACACCCCACCCTTCCCCGTGACAGCAGCAGGAGAGAAGTAACACCCCATTTAGAGACTTTGGGATCGGTTCACCTGTGAGGATGGGAGGTGGAGACAGGGAGAAGTGGAAATAAATCCTGCTGAGATGAAAGCTGAGGTCGACAGCTGCTCGGACCATCACCCTCTAATGGCAGCATGAGATTTGAAGGCGAGTAATAAATTATAGCTTGAAGGACCCCAGAGCTTGAGGCTTTGATCTGAAAGCAGAAACAGCATGTGGGGTGGGGGAGTCAGCCCTCACCTTAGTGATCTCCCCCTCTTCCTGGGGGACTTTAGGGGAGCCCCTTGGATTGAGTGGGCCAGTGGAGTGTCTTTGCTTCTTCCTGGAAAGCCAGAGCAGGAGGCTTTGTGGGTGCTGAGCTGGGATGTGCGGAGGACCCAGCTGTAGTCAGTGTTTTCCGAGACTCTGGCTCTGCCGGCGGCAGGCACAGCCTGTGTGATCTCAGAGGCTTCCCCAGGTCGCCTCTGAGGGCCTTCCACCAAGCCTTGACTTTCTTTGTAAAGAACCAGTTTGGAGAAGTTTCTCTTTACTGCAAGGAAGTATTAGCCTAGAGACTGTAACATGGCTTATGCGACAACCACCCCTTCACAAAGCAGGTGTTGGCCTTTCTTTGCCCTGAGGTGACACCCTGACTTCTGTCAGATTGTCCCCTATCTACTGAGCACAGTCAGCCAGGAGGTTACTAAAGTATATTTTCAAAGTCCTGAACTGATATGTTGGTCTTGGGCGAAAGGCTAGTGTCCCTAACTACCCAAAAACTAACTCGGGAAGTCCCCTGCGGTGGAATAACCACAAGGTCTGCTGTGGGTGGCGTGAAGGAGAAGAATATCAGACAAGGTTTCCCTGCGTGGCCCACGCTGGCCTGTGCACATCCACGGACTAGAAGTTGACTCAAAATCAAACATGTGGCGGTCCAGGGGTCCCTGGCAGCATTTGCCCATGTTTTGTGGGTAACTTCACTGCAGCCTTGGATGGGAACACATGCTGGGGCCGCCATCCTGCCACGAGACACCAGCAAACACCCCCTGATGCACTGACTCAGACTCGAGGCTGTCCCACATTACAGGACTGCAGCAGCCGCCACCGCTGTGTGTCAGAGTGCTGCCAGGAAAGAAAGGCCCTTCTGCCCCTCACCAGCACCCCTCGGCACCGGACAAACATCCCATCTTGTGACCACGAGGACACACTTCCCTCTGCCGTGCGCAGTAAGCCGACATGCGTGGCAGAGATCAGCTCTAAAATGAGCTTCTTTAGGATTTATTCTGTGTGCTGGTGATCTGTAGGCCTGTGAGTTCATGTAAAGCTCTTGGCTGAAAAGGGGTCTCTGGTGGAGAGCTGAAGCGTGCTCGGAAAGCCTTTCTGTCCTATGACCCTCTGCTGAGCTAAACCTCAAACACCCAGGCCCTGTCCCAGGGGTCAGGAGCTGCCTCGCCACTCTGCCGCCTGTACCCTCTCTGCTGGCACTGTCTTTTTATCTCTATCACCACTGCATGTGGTAGGACAGAGGCTGGCTTTCTGCTCAACAGCCTCCTGGCTCTTCTGCCCTCCCCTTCTACCTACATTATACCAGCCTATGTGACAGCCCTGGGGATAGAACCACCTCTGAGGACTCAAGACTGTTTCCCAGCCAGCTAAATACGCCTCACACGACCAGTGAATGAGGCCATTGTGAGATTTAGCAATGGATCTGACTGAACCCAATTTCCACCTCCCTTTCTGTCTTAGTCAGTGTTTTATTGCTATGAAGAGACACGGCGACCATGGCAACACTTATAAAAGAAAACATTTAACTGGGGCCGCCTTTCAGTTTCAGAGGTTTAGTCCATTGTCATCATGGTGGAAAGCACGGCAGGCGGGCAGGCATGACTCTGGAGATGTAGCCGAGCGTTCTAGATATGGATCTTCCGGCAGCAGAGAGAGACAGAGACGCTGGGCCTGGCTTGGGCTTTCTAAAGTCTCAAAACCCACCCCCAGTTCCACACTTCCTCCAGGAAGGCCACACCTCCTAATCCCTCCCAAGCAGTGCCACTCCCTGATGTCCAAGCATCCATGAGCCTGTGGGAGCCGTTCTTTTTCAACCAGCACACCCAGCCCTGCACTGCACGGAGGCTGGAATCCTGAGTCTCCCTGCCTATACATCCCTGTTTGTCTCAGAGCCTAGAACTCAGCCTGGGTAGGTCAAGCTCTGTACTCACTCATACTCTACTGTCTAACGTTATCACTAATGTAGCTCAGGCTAGCTGCCAACTCATCACAATCCCCATCCTCAGCCTGCCAAGAGGGGAAAGAATGCAAGTCCTCATTAGAGTTTGTTGATTGCCTACTCTGGATGGCTCTGTCCCAAGAACCTAGTTTCTTAGAATCTTTGTCAGATGCTAACCAGGTGACACACACTTAGCTCCATCGTACAGAAGGGAAACTGGGGCTTAGAAAAATCACCCGCTCATCTGCAGGCATCAGGGAAAATCATCAGTTTCCTGTGAGTTCCCTGCTGTCTTCCAAGCGCTAAGCTCTGAAGGCTCTGAAGGTGCCTCAGATTCAACCAGTGAGTGTTTGGGGGAGGGGAGAATGAAGGATGCCCAGGATGAAGGCTTGAGGTGGGAGGCAGGGCCAGGGCGAGGTGGGGCGGGGCCTCGGCAGGGCCAGGCCTCCAGCTCTTACTCTTCAAAGCTTTGCCTTCTGGGAATAGACAAAGCATAATTAAAAAGGATAAATTTTTAATCTCAAGAACTAGATGTAAGCCCCAGTTATTGTGCTCTTCAGTCACCCAGACCCTTAGGCTTAACTCTGGTACCTAGTCAGAACTAACAAGTGTTTCCCTAGCCACTTTAGGATTTAAAACACGGTTCTTTATTTTGTCCCTTTCCTCCCTGCTGTATCCCAGCCTTCAAGTGAGGCTGAACAAGGCAGTTTAAAACATGTTGGGGTTAATCACACTTCCAATGGCGTTCTCCCAAACCCTGAGGTTTGGGACACTGGGCTTAGGACGCCAGGTAGGTACATTTGGAAAACACTGGTTATTGAGAACAAAACTTCAGTCCCAGGAAAGAGATGATTGAGGCCATTATGATACGGGAGAATCAGCATCTTACACACTGTAAACACGCAGACACTCCCCTCTGCTTGCTGTTTGTAAAAGCTCTCTGTCAAGGTCTTTTACAAAGGATCAGTTGGGGTTTTTTGTTGTTTCATGTAATTTACCTACTGGGTACAAGTGTCCTGAGACATATATGTAAATCTCCAAAAGCTTTCTGTATACTTAGAAAATACACAAGCATCTTTAACAAACTTGTGAACATGCACACAAAGGAGTGGAACACGGGTACTTAGGAGAGTCTGTGGCTTTCTGGACCGTGGGTGGTGTCTAGGACCCAGGGTGCGTGGGGCTCCTGGGGCTCCTTCTCCCATCAACTTTATTTTCTTTACACAAGTTCTGCATTCCCTTCACCCAGCTCTGCTCCTCTCTCCCCCAGATACATTGCAGATAGTTGTCTGCCCTCGGAGGGTGGCTCTCATGGGACCCCTCAATTAGCTAGATATAAGCGGGTCATAGAAGAGCCAGCATGGCCACCCAGTTCTCTGCCTGCTGATGGGATCTTTCATTTCCACACACACACACTCTCAGCCATCATGGTATCTATCAAAAGGGCCTTCCTCAGCCAGGCGGTGGTGGCACAGGTCTTTAATCCCTGTGCTCGGGAGGCAGGGGCAGGTGGATTTCTGAGGTCAAGGCCAGCCTGGTCTACAGAGCAAGTTAAAGGACAGCCAGGGCTACAAAGAGAAACCCTGTCTCAACGCCCGCCCCCAAAAGGAAGAGCCTTCCTCATTCATCTAGCAGCCTGATCTTGCACTTTGGGCCTAAGGTTTTAATCGAACCTCTTTTCCTTATAGAGTAACCTGCCTCCAGTGTTTCCTTATAGTAATAAAAAAAAAAAATAAAAATATAAAAAAGAACAAAACAAACAAAAAAAAACCACAGAGAAAAACAGTTTCAGACACCTCACAGTTACTGCTTGTGAGTGATGGGAATTGATAGAAAATAAATCAATGAAAAGAGGTGGGGAAAATAAGAAAAAGGGACCATAGAATGAATCACTTCGTTAGCATCTCCGTGTGAGGTGGCAAAGCAATGTAGGCCATGCAAGCATGAGGACCTGAGTTCAAATCCGTAGCACGTCCATAAAAAGCCATGCACAGCGGCACTGCCTGTATTCCCAGCACCGGGAAGGTTGATACAGAAAGATCCCTAGGCCCTGTCTTCCCTTTAAGGGCACAACCAGGGCCCATTGTATCTCTCCTTTTGTCTAGAACCTGTCACATCGCCACAGCTAGCCACAAAAGAGGCTGGGCGTTGCAGAGCTTATTCTAACCAGCCTGTGTCTAGCTGAGAGCATTCTGCTTCTGAGAGAGGGTGGAAGGCAAGGGGGGGGGGGCCTCCGGCAGGACCTGCATTGCCAGCCTCCTGCCTTCCTATCCCTTACCGCATTGTCCCAGCCAGCAATGTCTGCGTCTAACACCCGCCATCAAGATGAGCCTGTGAAACCTTTCCAGGTCCCATGCACTGCGGCCCCAGACTTCATGCCACCTCTTTCTGGGGTCCTCTCCGGCCCAGGAGGGATTCCATGCGGGGCCTGCTTTATTCGGCTCTCCATTCTCCAGATGACCCTGAGTCACAAAGTAAAAATAAACACAGAGCTGTTTAGAGAAAGAGCCAGGGCCTGGCTGTGGCCACCCTTCCTCAGGTCTACCCCAAGTCATCCTTAGTTTCATGCAGAATAGAAGGAGAACACTGGAGCTGGTTGTCATCTTGGGGCAGGGAGGGTCACCAGGGTAACCAGTGAAAGAAAAGGTATTGGCTGAGGATCCTCTGGACCAAGTTCTCAGCGCCGAGGAGATTTCTTTGCCCCAGAAGGAGAGAGGGTAGAGATAAGAGACACAGGCTTGCCACCCTCGAGGTGGCCAGAGTCCCTTCAACCAGGACCTAAGACATGACCTTGAGAGGAATGGGCTAGCCTAGACTTTCCTCCCAGGCTTCTTGTATGCAGGCTAGCCTCGAGGACAGAGTGGGATCTCCGTGGGTCAGAGTAGATCCGAGTGGGTCACACTAGGATAAGATCTGTGCCCTTTAGGAGTAAGGAGCCACCGTGTAGTGGAAGGCAGGAGAGAGGCCTGGTGTGTCTGCCTCCTCTTCTTTGTCCAGCTACTTCCTCTTCCTCCTTTGGACCTCAGTTCAAATGAAGCCTTCCCTGACCCCACCCTTTGTCCAGGCACCATCCAGGTCCTTCGGAGGTGGCTGATGGAAGTGTTAGAGATGAGGAGAGACACCTCCTGCCATCTCTCTTGGATGTGTAGGTAGAGAGCAGGTAGGCATGGTTATTTCTGCACGTGAGAAAACAGAGTTCCCCCCGCCTCCTCCAGAAGGGCAGGCTGAGCCTGTGGCAGAGGCCAAGGGCTGCCGCCAGTGTCTGGCCTTGTGTCTGCCACCACGCCCCTCCCCTGCTCACCCCTGGGTCGGTCTTGGGTGGTCTCCTTCCTGGAATAGGCGGAGGCTTTCTCAGAATCTACCCTTACCCACAATCCAGTCTGTTACCCTGTTGCATTAGACGCAACTTGACATTAAGTTTACGAGGGGAAAGGGCAAAGCTGCCTGCTGTGTGGCTCCTTGGAGGACGGTCCAAGAGGCCTCCGTGGGAGCCAGGCAGGCTTGGGAATTTTGGCCTGGTTGTTTTTCCCAGAGCCCTGTCTGGCTTGCCTGGGCAGCCTAGCTCCTCAGTGTTCCTCTTTCCCAGCGTGATCCAAGATGGGCGCAGGGTTACCTACGCAGATTTAACTTTGGAAGCTCGCGTTTTACTCAGTTAGGAAACCCATTTGTAGAGTGTTGCTAAGCGCTGATGACAGTTTAGCAAAGGACCCAGTGTGTGTTGGGTGTCTATCAGACCCTGGGAGGGGGCCACTGGAAACTGCTTCATCCAGCCACATTTTGATCCCTTTCCTTCCCTTTGTCACTAATTGTTCCTTCCCCATGAGTGCCCCCTTGTTCTTGCTCTTGGGGTAGAACTTCCAGAACAGACCCCAGGGTTCTCAGTGGCTTGTGTTTGCCTGTTTCCCCGGCATGCCTGAAGAGCCGGGTCTCTGGGTGTGGATTTCTGGGCTGGGGGTGATTTTTGTGGAGCAGTTTGGAGGGTGTTACACCAGTCTCGCCTCTACTGCCCCCAGTGAGACATCTATTATGCTTTGGGTTGTCCCCTACACCACAGGATCTGTTTGCTTGAACTTGAGAGTGAATAAAGCTTCTCTCAGATGTACAGCCTGTCAGCCCCGGGACCCTACACAAGCCACAGTCCTCAGCCCGCATTCCTCCACAGAGAAAATGAGAACGGTGATTGACAGGAGGAGGAAGTGAGAGGCCATCACGAAAAGACAAATCCTAGATGATTCTACTAACGGAACCCATAGGCAAACAGAATGGCAGTTACCAGGGGCGGTGGGAGGATGGTTTTTTCCATGTGTATAGGGTTCCCATTCTACAAGAGGCTGGAGATTTTCCAGAATGTTCTAAAAAAGTCTTAGTGATAGATGTTATGAGCCTGAAACACAGTATAAATGCATTTAATGCCCTTTACTGTACACTTTAAACTGGATAAAATGTTCCATCCTTTTTACCACAGTTCAAAAAATAATAATAATTTGGGGCTGAGCATAGCAGCACATGCCTTTAATCCCAACACTGGGAGACAGAGGCAGGCAGACCCCTGAATTGGAGTCCAGCCTGGTCTAGAGATCCAGGACAGACAGGGCTACACAAAGAACCCTGTCCCTGTCCCCCATAAAAAAAAAAGTAAATAAATAAATAATTTATTAAACACACACACACACACACAGGCGCACTAGAATAAAACAATGTTTCAAAACCCGCAGCAAGCAGGCTGACACTGCTGTGCGAAGGGTCACATTTACGGCTCTCCTTACTCCCTCGAAAAATATTCTTTTCCTCATTTACTAGAGCACTGGCTGCTCTTCCAAAGGATCTGGGTTCAATTCCCAGCATCACAGCTGTCTGTAACTCCAGTCCTAGAGGATCTGACAGCCTCTCACACACACACACACACAGAGAGAGAGAGAGAGAGAGAGAGAGAGAGAGAGAGAGATGCAGACAAAACACCAGTGCACATAAAAATTAACAAATGAAAATTTAAAAGAAGAAAGAAAGAAGAAGGAAAGCAGCCAAGGTCAAGAAGCCTTGGCTCGGTAACAGGTTCCACCCCCACCCCAGGCCGGAGAGCCGCATCTGCCTCTCCTTCTCCCTCCCTGACGGGGGTCACGGAGGAAGCCTAACCTGTCCTGTCTTCCTACAGGCACCACAGGGCTCTATCAAGGCGCCAACGGACTGACCAGCACGGCTGGATTTGGGAGCGTGCACCAGGTACACATGGCGCCTGCCAGTTCTCTTCTTGCTTCTCTCTGTAGCTCTTCCCCTTCACACAGGCTCACAAGAGAGCTAACACACACACACACACACACACACACACACACACACAATCCCCACCAGAGACCTGCTTCCTTAGCCCTGGGTTTGGGGAATCCCAGGCGCCAGATCTGACAGAAGATGGCTAGAGATAAAATTACAAGACCCCCAAGGTGTCAGGTCCAGTCGATCTTACCTGAGCCCGAAGCATGTAGCAGCTCTTGAACTCGGGCTGTGAGCGCAGCATGCATGCTTTCTTGGGACCATGAGCCTCTCCAGGGAAGCACACATCTCACTCCCAGGTCTGACGGGAGCTCCATCACTGTTTCACGGGATGCTGGCCTCTGAGGGACTCACTTGGTTTCCCTTGGAGCCGGTTAAGAGTTAGTCTGGAAAAAGAGCCGAACGTGGCGCTGCACACCAGAAATCCAGCCATCAGGAGGGTGAGGCAGGAGGACCAGGAGTTCAAGGTCACCCTCGGCTAGATAGTGTGCTCAAGGCCAGCCTGGGCTACATGAGACCTTGTCTGAAACAGCCAGGAGGAAATTTAACTACGGGCTGGGGAGATGGGCTCGGTGGTTAAGAATAGCAGAAGACTGGAACTTGATTCTCAGTATCCACCTCCGAGCTCACAGCTGCCCGTAACTCCAGCTCCGGGGCACCTGGCACCTTCTGGTCTCTGTGGGCACCTGCACGCATGTGGCATACATCCACACAGACACATACATATAAATGATTTTTATAAAAGAATTAAGCTACAGGGGCTGGAGAGATGGCTCAGTGGTTAAAAGCTCTGGCTGCTCTTCCAGAGGTCTCAGGTTCAACTCCCAGCACCCACATGGCAGCTCACAACTGTCTGTGACTCCATTTCCAGAGGGTCTGACACCCTCACAGAGACATACATGCAGGCGGAAGAACGCCAATCAGTGTGTGTAAAATAAAAATAAACCATTTAAAAAAGAATTAGCCTGCTGATGGAGCGTGCAGCTCAGTGGCGGAGCAGGCTCAAGGGCCTGGGTATCTCCGGGACTTTTGGGGGGACTTGTTAAAGGACCCCCTTATATATTCTTCCTGTGAGTCTGAAATCCCCTCAGACCAGAAGGCTCCTGGGTTTCTGACACACGGACACGTGAGGAGCACACATTCTCTCCTCCGGCTCCATGAACTACACGCACAAACCCGAAGCTTGTACCTGAAACGGGACTCTTCCAGACACAATTCTCGACTCTAGGTGTCGGGCCATTTCACACTAAGAGCTGCCCACAGATTCACACTCCCTTAGAAATCCTGGAGCTGGGGCCCCAGAACTTTCTACGAGTTTCTTGTGGGCAAATCTCTGATGATAATGATGGTGGTGATGATGGTGGTAATGGTGGTGTGGTGATGGTGGTGGTGATGGTGGTGGTGATGGTGGTGATGATGGTGGTGATGATGGTGAGAGTGGTGATGGTGATGATGGTGGTGATGATGGTGATAGTGGTGATGGTGATGATGGTGGTGATGATGGTGGTGATGATGGTGATAGTGGTGATGGTG
>NW_026596234.1:12218028-12253785 GCF_907164565.1 Psammomys obesus | reverse complement strand
TGGTGATGGTGGTGGTGATGACAGTGGTGGTGATGGTGCTCACGGTAGTGGGGACAGTTATGGTGTTGGTGGTGATTATGATGATGGATATGGCGAGGTGGTGGTGGTGACAAGGGTGACTGCGGCCATGTTTGAGACAGTGATAGGCCAGCTGGAGGCAGGGAGGGGAGGACCACCCTGTGAATTTGACTCGGGCTGATTGGCATCTCCTAATGAGGAACATTCTGGGCCCCTGAGATTGTATGGACAGCTACGTTTGAAACCTGTCCCCTGAAACAGTCCTCACCCCCAGGTCTGTACTCCCTTTATTGTTCACACAACATCCTTGAAGATACCGTGAACGCTAGGCCCAGTTCTCATGCTGGAGACACAGCATTGACCGAGAGACCCTGTCCAGGCCACTCTCTGCTCGTCAGGGTCATCAACCAAGCCCAGCCTCAATCGCTCAAATTGAGTGTGGGGGTTCCTGTACACCCACTGTGTGGGGCAGGCAGGAAGTATCAGGGAGTTCTCCCGCTCCACTCCCCAACCTCAGCCCCGACCCCAGGAGCCAGTCTAGGGATGGCTGAGCTCAGTGTCCATGCTGTAGTTCCCAAGGTCGGGTGGGGGTTTCCACCACCTCAGCCTTCCTGGGCTGGGTCACCTTGCCCAGTCCCTGGACAGCCAACACGGGTCACCCCTGTTTCTACTCTGGGACCCCACCCCTCCTTCCTCTAGTGTCTCTTTTACTTTCAGCCTGTGCCACTTGCAATTGGCTCTTGGGTCACGTTCCGTTTATGGGAAAACCAAAGGACGATGGTGTGGATGGTCGATGTTCACCTGGAAAGAGAGGACTTAGTCTGCAGGCCCAGCACCTTCTCCTCACTCAACCCCTTGCCTGTCGTTTTTTTCTCTTGCCAGGATTACCCCTCCTACCCCGGCTTCCCACAGAACCAGTACCCCCAGTATTTCAGCCCATCATATAACCCTCCCTACGTCCCAGCCAGCAGCCTTTGCTCCTCGCCCCTCTCCACGTCCACCTACGTCCTCCAGGAGGCCCCTCACAGTGTCCCCAACCAGAGTTCTGAGTCACTGGCCGGTAAGTACATGTGTCTTTGCTCTCAGTTCATGCCTGTGGCCTGAGCTCCCGCATGAAGATTTGTGAGCCGTGGCCCAAAAGAAGCACACGCTCGTGTGGCCTTTTCTCATGACCTCTCTATCCTTAGTAACAAGCATGTATTAAGCATCTACTGTTTTCCAGGCACTCCTTGGTTTGGTCTGGGAATTTTTTTAAGATGTATATATATATATATATATATATATATATGTATGTATGTATATATATATATAAATATATATATATAAATATATATATATACATATATATATATTTGTTTGTTTGCATGTGTGCATGTTTTGTTGGCGTAAAACTGGAGTTACAGGTGGTCGTGATTTCCCATGTGTGTGCTGGGAACTGACCCTGCATATCTGTGAAAACAGCAAGTGCATTCAGCCGCTGAGCCATCTCTCCAGCCCTGGGGCACTGCCCACTTGATCTTTGTAGACTGGAATCGGATAATCTCACAGATACATTTACAAACTGGAATAAGGGGAGCCCCAGTCCACAGTGGCTTCTCACACACACACACCCCGGCCCCGCCTGCACCTACATCTTCCACAGTGCAGATTAGAGTAGCAAGTAACTGAATGGTAACTGCGGCGCTGGGATTCGAACCCAGCCCACTGGGCTTCCTCTTCTATACTGAGCTACTCATTGGCTACGTACAACTGAGATGTTTTCTAAAGCTCACAGGGGGACAGAACTGGTGGGGGATCGGGGAACCTGAGCAATGGTTCCGAAATAAAGAGGGCTTGCTGCCCCTGCCCGGGCCTGAGTTTGTTCTCAGCGCCCACCTTGAGCGGCTTACAACCGCCGATAATCACAACTTCAGGGGATGTGACGCCCTCTTCTGGACTGTGCAGGTACTGCACACACACACTCTAAGATAAGATAAATATATCTGAGAGCAAGCCAGCCGCCCTCTAGTGCCCATTCTCTCTGAGGTTCTGCTGCCAGTACAGGCCTCAGCCTTCTGGGACCCTCACACAGCCCTGAGGCACATGCATCTCCGATGCACGACAGTTTTAGGGAACCCCTGTCCTGAACAGGACTTTTAGGCTCTAGAAGATAAAGAAAAACAGTTTATGAAAGAAAAAACATTGGTTGGGGAGGAACAAACACAATGTTGGAGTTGGGTGGGGGTCAGCATAGCTTCAGGGGTTCCAAGGAACTATGGAGCATTGGTCTTGGATTTCAGGACTTCATACGCACAGCCATTCCAGAACCAGGAAACTAAGAGGAAGGGGAAGGGCAGGGAAACCTGGAACTCCAGAGCCAGGACCAGAGCCTGTACCCCTGTCCTGGGTCCCACCTCAGCTGTGAGCTGTACGGCCCAGGCTAGTTCCAAAGTTGCAATCCTCCTGCTGCAGCTTCCCAACTATTACCAGAGGTTGCTGTCTGTACCAGGTGTTTCCCGATTCTTGGTGTCTCGTTCAAAGAATTCATGAAGTGTCCCACAATAAGCAAAGCCACAGGGGTTTTATGGGGTGGGGGGGAAGCAAAGCAAAAGCACAGAGTGGAAACGCTGCGGGGGAGGGGTGGGCGCCCGCAAGGTTACTCCAGAGCCGAGTGTTACTTCTTCGGCTTCCTGATGGGGATCCAGGAGGAGGAGGAATTGGTTGCTATGGGCAGAGTGTGGGTGATTTTCTGTTTTGACTGACAGGCCTGGGTTATATAAACCTTGGTTAGCTGCAGATCCCCTTTCCCATGATGCCTCTGGCTGAATCATATGCATGCCCAATCATGCATAGGCATAAGATGGTAAACAGAAGATTTTTTCCCCCTAAAAGGTCTCTTAGAGGACAGTTTGTCTTATTGTGCATGTACCCAGAACCAGTCCAAATTGGACCAGCCCACTGCTCCTAGTTCCAGGATGTGTTTGGCCACAAAAGGGAGTTACTGTGAGGCTGCTTGCTCGGGAGTCACTAGGGGGTGGGGCGGGGTTAGAGGTGGAGTGACAGGTTGCTTTGTCTCATTAAGGAGCGTGCGCACGTGTGTGCGTGTGCGTGTGCGTGTGCTCGTGCATGTGTAGGAGCACAGGTGAGGAGTCCTGGGTTGCTAAGCTATTCTGCAAATGAGGTGTCTCATGGGTGCTGGGTCCCAGGGGCACCCAACATAGAGTCTCATTCTTTTGCAGTTTTGTCTTATTTGAGTCAGGGCTCCTGAAGCCCGGGCTGTCCTTGAACTCAGGATGCAGCACCCAGTCTTAAAGTCATCCCTTCTGCCTCTTCGCTGAGTCTATTGGTGACCTTGGGCTTGGAGAAGCGCCACAGCCTGATGCCTTGTGGACATTATTTACTAGCTATTCCTTGTTTAGGGAGTGGGAAGAGAGCGGTGGGGAGAGCCCTGCCCCCCCCTCCTGTGTTCTGGGTGTGTCTGTGGATCCCCAGCGTGTTCCTTCCCCAAGGAGCTCTTTATCCCTGTCCTGAAGACAAATGGAGACACCTGGCCAAGTGTTTCGCCGTCACCTTTCAAGGGAGCGTCAGGCTTGAGTGATTTTTAATCTTCATAGTTTCATCCCAGAATAGTTACTGAACACGCAGTCCCTGCTCACTTAGCAACTTCAAAATCATTTTCTTTGGAGAAAGAACATGAAGTCTAATCAGTGCCTCTTCCTGACCTTGGACTATCCTTGGCATTCTGTTTCCCTGAATGTGGCCTCTGCACACTGGTTTCAACAAAGGAGAAAAAAGGGGAGGGCTGGTGGGAAATCGGGGTGGAGGGGCACAGCCAGCAGGAGGATGGACCAGTAGATCCAGAGTTCAAGGATGAACTGGCTCGTCTGTTGTGATTTGGGTTATGTGGCTCACGGTGTCTCTGGGGTGTTCGGTCCATGGCTCATTTATCCCTCGGCCTCGTGTATAACAAGAAATAGTCAGATTGGCTTTTACTGTGACTCACAAACTCACAGAAAATTGAATGGCATCACAGGGCTGGAGAGATGGCTCTGTGGTTAAGAGCACTGGCTGCTCCTCCAGAGGACACACGTTCAGTACCCACCACCCACAGGGTGGCGCACGATTGTTTGTCCCAGGGGATCTGATGCATATGGTACGCAGGCATGCACATAGGTAAAACACTCATTCATAAGAAGTAAATTAATCTAAAGGTTTTCATCATCTCATGGCATCAGTAACTGTCACCTCTAACCAGGGTGCCTAGCCGCTTTTCCCCAGTGTCTGTTGCACAGGAGGAGCATTTAGCACATGTGCGCACGCATGCACACAGGCAAGCTCGGGCGTGTGCGCACACATGCAGGCTTTTAGTGTTTTCCACAAAACTCTGCTTTTGAAATTGTCTAGGGTGCCTGGTGTCTCCAAGCTACTGCAGTGGTTTGACTGACAGATCCCATGGGCTCTCAGCCTTGCCTAGGCCACACTGGAAGACACGCTGCTCTGACAGGCAGCAGTCTCTGTGCAGACATCAACAGTGCCTGTACAGGGCATCTCAGCAGCAGCTGCTCCCTCCAGCAGCCCGTGAGGCATTTGCCGAGACAGACCCGCAAGTTCCTGCCCGGCCAGCATTCGGGACAGTGAGCCCAGCCTCTGTGGTGGCAGTGGAATTAAGACAGTGATAAATAGCAAGCACTTCTGGACATTTCTCAGACGTTTGCAAGCTCAATAATGCACTTCCGCATAACCTGGAGGTCAAAGAGGAAATCGAAAGGAAATAGGAAAGTACTCTGAATTGAATGAAAATTAAAACACACAACGTATCAAAATGTATGAGATGTCATGAAAACCCCAAATGGGAAATTTTTAGCAGTAAATGGTTGTTTGAAAAGAAGAAAGGGGGTTGCCAACAGAACACCTCGTCTTTTTAATTTTTAAAAAATATTTACTCATTTTATGGGTATGAGTGTTTGCTTTTATACGTATGTTTAACATGTGTGCTCTGCCAGGGAGGCCAGAAGAGGGAATGAGACACTTTGGAACTGGAGTCACAGATGTATGTGACTGCTGTGAGGTGCTGGGAATTGAACCCAGGTCCTCTGGAAGAGCAGCCAGTACTCTTAACCACTGAGCCGTCTCTTCAGCCCTAAGCCCTCACCTAGCTTAAGAAACTCACAACAGAGACAAATTAAACCCAAAGTAAGCAGAGGCGCAGAAATGAGACCAGGAGGGAAATCAACCACAGCTGAAAACAGAATGAAGGAGGGGGGATGAAATGACCACAGAGGAGAGGGGTGCCGTCACCCTCTGCCTGAGCTGACAACTTAGATAAAATGTGGGTTCTGTGAAAAGCAGAAACTGCCTGCCTCACGCAAGAAGAAAGTGCACCCCTGCACAGCCATGCACTCAGCAAACAGACTAATATTTGTTGTTGAAGATCAACAGAGCTGAGGTATGGCTCTGTTGGAAAAGCACTATCCTAGTGTGCATGAAGCACTGGGCTCCAGCATCAGTACCACACAGGGCCAGACACGGTGGCACACACCTGCCATCTCAGCTCTGGGAAGCTGGAGGCTGGAGGATCAGGAGTTCAAAGTCATCCTGGGCTGCAGAGTAAAGTCTGCTCCAGCTTGAGCTATGAGAGACCCTGCCTCAAAGGAAAACAGAAATCACAAGGAAAATCTACTGAACATTTTAGTGACAATGGCTGATTCTTCACGAACATGGAAGAAAATTAAAGCTAAATCCTTCGTGAGGCACCCTCTGAGGGCATCAGTAGCCGGAAGCCAGAACTGGACACGGACATTATAAGAAAATCCCAGGCCACACCTTTCATAAACAGAGCTGCTTCTAAAGAAAGAAAGAGTGGGGCAAGACCAAGCTTTTATTGATTGGGTTTTTTTCCTAAGGATGAAAAAAAAAAAAAAAAAGGTTTAAAATTGTAATTCAATTGATATAATTTACAATATTTGGAAGCTGAGGGATGCAGAAGTACTTAGCATTTTCAAACCTCTAAATCAGGTGGAAAGGGAGAGAGGGCCTCTTCACCTCAGCCAGGAGGAGAGGGGGAAGGGAAGAGAAAGGTGGGTGTTATCAAGTTTACAATCTGGAGGAAACCCAGAACTCTTGGAGTTCATCCGAGGACCCCACACACACACACACACACAAGACTCCACCGTTACCACTCTGGTGATCAAGCCCTCAAAGCATGAACCTGAGGTAGAAATGGCCGGAAGCTCGCCTCACTACGGGCATGCATTTTCATCTCTCTGCCTGCTAGGAGTCTTCAAGCCCTCAGCCTGGGCTGCTCCCTGAAGCCAGCCGCCCTCCTTCAGTTCTTCCCGATCTTCGAGCATGTGCCCCTTCACCCAGGAAGCCTTCCCTCACAGACCCCTCATGTAATACCCCTAGCAACACCCAGCACCTTGCATGTGCAGGCGCACAGTTGTGTGTGGAAACCAGATGAGAATCTCAGGTATCACCCTCAAAAGCGCTGTTCACCTCCTTTGAGACGAGGTCTCTCATGGGCCTGAAACTCACCAGTTAGGCTAGAGTAGCTGGCCAGCTAGCCCTGAGCCAGACCTAGTTCTGTCTCCCCGGCACTGAGATCACCCTCTGGAATCGAACCCAGGACCTTGGGCCTACACGGCAGGTGTTGAGCTGTGCCCTCAGTGTTTGCTGGAGGTTTATAAAGTGCTTGAGCCTCCAGACAGGGCCCAGAACCTGAAACGGGGCCTGATGTCTATGGGCTGGGAGAAAGTCACAATGGCGTGGCTGGTAGTGACCAGCGGTTTAATCTTATACTCTTGACCTCCGGTGCCGTCTCTGGGCCTCCCCTGGGGGTTGCAAGGAGAGGGCAATGGTGTGATAGTCCCCAGGAAGAGAGAGCCAGCCAAGCTTCTGACCTGTGGCTCATCCCTTGTCCCACCCCAGGTGACTACAACACCCACAACGGGCCCTCCACACCCGCAAAAGAGGGCGACACGGACAGACCACATCGGGCCTCGGATGGGAAGGTGCGCGGCAGGTCAAAGAGGAGCAGTGACCCCTCCCCAGCGGGAGACAAAGAAAGGGGGGAAACGGGGGTGTTTCCCCGGGGGGGGGGGGGAGAAGCCGATCTCTATCTGTAGCTCTCCAAGCTTTTGGTCAGTCACAACCCAGGGGTGAAACCTGGAACAAGTAGGTTGACTGTAGAGGGTCCTGCTGGGTAACTAAGCTGGGGAAGGGCCACCTGAGAGCCAGCGGGGCCCATGCTTTTTACTCCTCACTGGCATCCAAGTCCCCTGGGGAACCATGGGGCCCTCTCAGAGGCTCCTGGGCAAGCTGGAGAAGTGGAGTATGCCACTGCCCCTTAGGCTGCCGAACCCCAAAAGGGGCTACACTCGAGAGCCCCTGGTAAGGGAAGATGATGGACAGGATCTTTATCTGGAGCACAGTGGTGGGGACACTTTGTAAAGAGAGGTGTCAGGTCCCATCCCAGACCAAGCGACAATAGGCAAGGGCCAGTTTAGGAAGTCCGGCTTGTCCCAACCTGGGGCTGGCCCCGGGTCTACATCCTCAGTGTGGCCCTAGCAGCTCAGGCAGGGATGTTCCGAGGCTGGCGACAGAAGCACCTGCAGGGACCTTCACCCTCAAGCTGCAGGCGCGCTTGGTCACACTTCCTCATGTCCAGGTCCCAGTGGCTCCAGTGTATAGCCAGAACTGAGGAGGCAGGTCTTCAGGACGTGCTGGCACTTGTCAGATAGGAATCTTCCCGGAACCAGCCTGCACAGGGGAAGAAGACAGCGGGGACATAGGCCTCATGAGTGCCCTTGAGGTAGACCCAAGTGACCATGGTGTACACAGGGAAGAAAGCAAGCAAGTCCAAGGGTCTATGCTGCTCTCATTGCTAGCTGCCATGGGCCTTTGGCCTTTGAGCAAAGACGGGATGGGGGCTCACCGCGGCACCATGGCACCTGGACCTTCCGGGGCTCCTGGCAAGATAGCCACAGATGCAGACCCTGCCAGCATCTCTGTCACTCCTGAAAGTCTCTGGCCCTGCATTTCCATCCAATAGGCTGGCAGAAACCCCATTTCATCTCTGAGCCCCGGCCTTGCTCCCAGGAATGCCTGAAAGTCCTGGGGTTTGTGTGGTCTCGGGACGCAGAAGCACGGCCAGGTTTGTTACTGCCTGTGTGGTCAGTGAGAGGCCAGCTGCCTGCCCGTTGCCCTACTGTGCACTGGCCATGGAAATCCCTGTTGAGTGTAAGGACATTGCAGAATCAGCCATCCAGTCTTTGGTGGCAAAAAAACAGAAACCACAGAAACCCCAGGAAAGGAGGGATGTGGAGAGGGGCCCGAAACAACCAAGGAGAGAAGAGGAGCCTAGAAGGATGGTTCCTCCAGTAAAAAGCTTGTTACACAAGGACCTGAGTCCTCAGCACCCATGTAATACACCAGACTAGACGATGGGGTAGACTGGGGGGGGAGGAGCAGATGCAGTTGGATCCTGAGCATTTAGTGACCAGATAGTCTCTAGCCAGTCAGTGATCTCTAGGTTCAATAAGAAGCCCTATTTCAAAAGCTGAGGTAGAGAAACAAGGAAGACATTGGACTTTGCTATCTGGCCTCCACGTGCATGAACACACATCTGCGCGCGCACACACACACAGTTAGATTAAGGAAATGCAAACCCAAGGAACTACCAAGGGACAGTCAGGGTGTGGTCCGACCAAGGAGCAGGCTGTTTGAGAACCCAGCACCTCGAGACCCGAGGTCAGATCAAGGCCCAGCTTAAGTGTTATGCATGTCCCTTCCTTGGCACCCTGTGGGGATGGGGATGAGGACAGAAGACCTGGGTGGACCCAAGACAGGAGCGCACACTACTGAGGCCCCTGGCACCACCTGCCCACTGGTGCGGCTCTAACGGTGGCTTGTGGCTTTGCTGTCCAGTCCTGGAAAATATTGTCCTTGTGAACCTCACCCTCTGTGCGCTGTTAGCCGTCAACAAACTACACACTCCAGGACTCTACCAGGGAGAGATCCCCCTGCCCTCAGCCTGGGCATTCCATCCTGCCCTCCCTCAGGCCCCGCCCCCTTTGCTTTGAGATAGCTTCTCACTATGTTGCCCAGGGTGGTCTTAAAGTCCCCGGCTCAAACCAGCCTTCTACCTCAGCCTCCCAAATAGCTCCACATCCAAAGGAATGCTGCTGTATCCAGCTGTGTATCTCAGGCTGAGCTGTGTTCCTCCTGCCTCAGCTTCCCAGTGCAGGCACAGTACCCTGCTTCTATTCTTATTTTGAATGGGGTGGGACTTAAGACAGGGTCTTAACTCTATAAGCCCAGGCTAACTTCAAGCGTCAAACTCCTTTGCCTACCTCAGTCTCCCTGGTGCCGGGATTACAGGCAAGCATGGTCCTGGCTTCCCCTCCCCCTAGTCTGAAAGCCACCCTTCTCACTGAACTGGCGATATCCTTACACTGCCTTCAGTGGGGTTTTGGGTCTTTTCAAAAAGGCTCCTGCTGTCTGTGTTCTGCCTCCCTCCCACATTCCTGCATGTCTCCTCGGGCTTGAAAATGCTTAGAGTAGCACAGGCAGCCATACTCCCTTCTGAAGAACTCTGTCCTCACCCGCTGTAGCCTCTGCTCTTGATGGGAATGGTGGGAGGGGACAGACATTCTTCCCATGCCACGGAGGAGAGGGTGGGAGGGAGGGTCAAAGCATAGAAGTGGGGCTCACAGGGCAATATTGTTCTGGAAGCACCTGCTTCCGAAATACCAGCAGATGAGAATGGGCACCAAGGTGTGAGCACTGCTTTGCTTTTGAGTGTAACGTCAGCAGGTGCATTCACACCTCTTCCGTCTTCCGGTGGTTTCCTAGATGACAGAAGCCTGGGAGAGAGGCCAGTGTTTAGGTGGGAGTTCTGAGCTTGTGTTAGACGAAAACCCCTAGGCCAGAAACCAGCTTGAGCTGGCTGACATGTAAAAGCAGAAATTGTTTGAAGGATAGAGAGCCTTCTTGAAACTCAAGGGTGATGGACAGCCAGGCTATGGAGCATCAGAGAGCTGATGGGACCTGGAAAGGAGCCTGGGAAGTGGGACGAGGAAATTCAGTTAGGCTCTCTCTCCTCCAGTGTGAAGGAGTTAAGAGCCCCACACTGTGCCTTCTCGATGGCCCTGCCCCATACAGGACCAGACAGTGGTCTGCCCTGCCTCAGGCCACCCCAGCTTCCCCAACCTTTACAGACACCAAGTCCTAGGGAAGCAAGCTCATCTCCATCTGCAATGGGCCTTCTTTTCCCCCTCAGGCCACCTGGCTACTAACAGCCCT
Source organism: Psammomys obesus (assembly GCF_907164565.1). Lineage (NCBI taxonomy): Eukaryota > Metazoa > Chordata > Mammalia > Rodentia > Muridae > Psammomys > Psammomys obesus. Next base: position 12,243,486 of record NW_026596234.1, on the reverse strand, counting down.
CAAAGATGAGGCTATGGCTTTCTTTCAGACCCCAAATTTTAAATCTCAGATCTATCTGAGGTAGTCAGAGATCCCACCCAGGCCCAAGTCATAGTAGCCATGGATAGCGACCCACAAAATGTCCCCGGGGGCTCACCCACTAGGACCAGGCTCGGGCTGTTGAGATGAGGAGATGGGGTTAGGACTGCTTGAGGAGAGTTCAGTGGGTAAGGAAGTGGAGCTCACAACAGATCTGAAGATATTCACAAACTGCTTTTTAATTCTACAATTAAGACGTCTAGGCTAAACTGATTAAAGGCTTAAGTTCAACTGAATAAAAACTGGGCACATTTGAACTTCAAAACATTGCCTCCTCAAAAGGGATGATTTCTTGACTGTTTTACATTGGCCTCTGTGGCCCTTCATAAGGAACACACTTGCTTCTGGAGAGACGGCTCAGTGGTTAAGAGCACTCGCTGTTCTTCCAGAGGACCCAGGTTCAGTTTGCACATGCTGATTCATAATGGTCTGTAATTCCTGTTCAAGGGAATCTGGCACCCTCTCACATACTCGCAGGCAAAACGCCAACACACATTTTAAAAATTACCAAATTGGGGGTGGGGAAGCGCCAGGCTTTGGTGGCACACACTTTAATCCTAGCGCTTGAGAGGCAGAAGCAGGCAGAACTCTGAGTTCGAGGCCAGGACAGGCAGGAAAAGTGAGTTCCAGGACAGCCAGGGCTACACAGAGAAATCCTGTCTTGGAAAAAGAAAAAAAGAGAGAGCGATAGAGAGAGAGACAGACAGACAGACACTCTGGAATGAGGAGACGGCTCAGTGGGTGTTGTACTTTGTTTTCCTGTTGATGCAATAACACGACCAAGAGCAGCTGAGGAAAGGAAGGGCTTATTTGGCTTACTTGGGACCAAAGCCCCTCTGGCAGGGAAGCCAGGACAGGAACTCAGAGCAGGAAGCAGGTGTGGAAACTGTGAAGAACAGTGCTCGTTCACCGGCTCACACTCAGCTAGCCTTCTTATACAGACAAAGCCCACCTGCCTAGGGATGGTGCCACCCATGGGAGGCTGGGCTGTCCTACGTCAATCCTCAGTCAAGATGATCCCTCGAGGGCATGGCCACAGGCCAGTCTCACTAAGGCAGTTCTTCAGCTGAGGGTCACTCTTTCCAGGTGACCAGTTCTAGGTTGAGTCAACTTGAGGATAAAAACCAACCAGGATAGAGAGTAAATTGCTTACTGCGAAAGCATGAGGACTTGAGTTCGAATCCCCGGCAGCTGCTTAAAAACCTGACGGGTGGCAGTGCACTTCTGTAACCCTGGTCCTGGACGATCCAGGGGTTTGCCGAGAGGTCAGCCTGGCCAATCAGTAAGCTCCAGGTTCAGTGAGAGATCCTGTCTCAAAATAATAAATAACAAACATAACAATAATTTAATAATAATAATAGGGAGTGACAAAGGAGGGCACCTGCTCTTGACCTCCAGCCTCTGCGTGTGTGTGAACCTGCATACACACACTCAGAAGTGGGCTGAGAAAGTCAAGTCAAGGCCTGGGCCAGGGAAACACCAGCTCTGTTATCTATGGCTCTGGCCACAGGAGAACAGCGAAAGGTCATGTCGAAGACCTGGAGAACTCTGTTCTCTCGGGAAAATTCTGGGCCCAGAGAAAATACAAACGACTCTGTTTTAGGAACTTGGGAAAGTTCCTCTCCTCACATCCCTTCAGAAGGCGCAACTGAGGGGGGCGCTCAGGTGAAACAAGACCGAAAATCAAGAAAGGGAGAGCCTTGGGACCCAGGGGACGGTGGACCCAGCTCAGAAGGGCAGGGGTAGCGTTCTGGGGGCACTGCTTCAGGCTGCCCAGGGACAGTCCAGCCCACCCTGCCCCATCCACTCTATGAGGATGCTGCCCTCGGGACAAGGACTGGGGCAAAATTTGAGGGCACCTTACAAGAAAGAGAAAATAAAAGCAGTGAGCAAAAGCCAGCAGACACAGGGAGTTCCACCAAGCAGGTGTGACACACAGGGGTTATTTTAACCATGGCGCATGCTGGAGACTGAAGGATGGACAGGGAGACCGGTAACCTTGGTGGTAGGCGGGTTCTCCTCAAAACGGATCTGGAGCTATGTATAGATATATTCCTTATATACACTCACACAGACACAGACACACGCACACACACACACATGCATACACACACAATGGCACACATCATACTTATACAGTTATAGTCTTTTTAAAAGTCTGCTGTAGAAGACATTTATAGTTAAAAACTAAATGTGCAAAGCGGTTTATTCACAGCAGAGGCAGAGATGAAGGGGGCAACCTCACACTCCTCTTTCCTACTTGGTCCTCTGTCTTAGACTCTTAGACTGGGGAAGAAATGCAATAGTTCCATATGTAAATATGGAAGATTCCGACAGAGCCAAAAGAAACTGTCAGACGTTGGCAAGTCCGTGAGAAAATCCTCCCCTGTGTTCTTTAGAATTGTGGAGTCAGATTTGCTACAATCAGAAATAGCAGTGGCTAACAGCGAACAGTGAGCTAACTTGGCAGTATCTCCCCTTGTGGAGAGCCCATGGTTTCTTCGTGGCTTGGTTTGGGCCCGAGTGCCTCCCTTTTTTTGGGTTTTTGTGTGAAGACCCCTTGGTTCCAGCTCGGGTGGGGATGGTAGGGGGCCCAGAAATTGGCCATGATGATATATTCAATGCAGATGGGGCCCAGTGGCGGCCCAGGGCACCGCGTGGGTCACCTGTCTCAGGACTTCTCTGAGGGGACCGGGACCTGCAGACAGCAAAGAGACACGGTCGACTCCATCTTTTCTTCTTCCCCTTCTCTGTCACAGCGGGTGTTCGTCTGGGACCTGGACGAGACAATCATTATTTTCCACTCCCTACTCACAGGGACTTTTGCGTCCAGATATGGGAAGGTAAGGGTCCATTTTATTTTGTCTTTCTCTTTAAAAAAAAAAAAATGCACATTTATGTGTTTGCTTACTCTGCATAGGCCTGTGTGTCTGGGTCTGGGTGTGAACATGTGTGGCACTGTGAGGCTGTGACGGTCAGAGAACAACTTGGGGAAGTCCATTTTCACCTCCACCGTGTGCGTCCTGGAGCTCAGAACTCCCATCATCAGGCTTGGCAGCAGGTGCCTTTGCCTACCCAGCCAACCTGCTGGCCCTTTTACATGTTTGCAAAGGTGGCTGTGTGCCCAGGCTGCTTGTCCTGGGAATTGTGGGGCTTCCTCATGAGCAACTCGTCAGCCCAAAGCTGCTGCCTCTTTGGGTTAGCCCAGGATCGGACCCTGTGAAACGTTCCTTTGGTGCGTGAAAATTTCACACGCTTCCTATCTACCATCTCAAGCCTTTGCTTCCAAAGCATGGAGTCATCAGCGTCTCTAATCATCAAAATCTGTGGGGGTCTACTTCCTTAACGGGCAGAAGTATACCACAGGTAGACGCATAGTAAGCTAGAAAATGGGGTGAAGTGCTTTTGTACTGCCTGGTTATCTAGCAGGTGTCACAGGCATGAGTGTCCTGTCTTCCTCTTGCTTCTCTCTCACGGAACCTGGAACTCGCTCATATGACAAGACTGGCTGGCCAGCCAGCCCCAGGACCCTGTCTCCGCTGCCTCAGCTCTGGGCTACAGGTGCACACAGCGTGTCCGGCTTTTTACACAGGTGTCGGGGATCTGTGGACTCAGGTCCCTCAGGCTTGTGCGGGAGCGGTTTACCGACAGCTGTCCCCACAGCCTGCTGCAGACTTGGCATACCTCAGACAGATGAACCGGGGACATCCACCGTCTCCACAGGCCGGGCGACATGTAGGGCGTTGAGGGCTGCACCTAAGAGGGAAGTAGAGTAGCTGCCTGCCGGGCGGTGGGGGGTGGGGGGAAACAGCTGCTTCCAGCCCTGGTGGGGAAGGAGCCTCACCAGGCCTGGGAAACCCTTTTCATCCTGCTCAGTGTGCTGGGCTTGACATCACCTCATGGCTTTCCCAGCTGCTTGCGGTTTTTATGGCGGCTGTAACAAGCTGGAGGTGTGATTAACAGGGTAGATTTATTGTCTGCCATGATGCTGTGCCGGATATAAAATAAAATTAAAAAAAAATGGTGTCAGGGCGTAGAAATCTCCTGCCCGTAGACACACCATTAATATGTGCAGTAGGACGGCGGCATGCGCTTTCAGGTTCCCGTGATGCTTAGGTGGGCGCCAGCAGCAGGAGGGGCTGTAGACACAGGTGGACTCAGCAGCCAGAGCAAATGTGTGCCCTCCCCTGGGGCCGTGACTATCAGGCACTCTCTTCCCCAGGGCTGTTGTGTGTCACCCAATAAGGCTGTTTTGTGGGTATCCATCCACCCAGTGAGCTCACTACCCCAGGTACACACTGGATGGTTCTGGGTGAGCTCAGGGGAGTCGGCCTTCCTTGATGTGAGTTATGCTGTGAGGGCCCTTGAGGGAAGGACCCACCAAGCACTCCATCCTGGGTCCCACGCCCTTGGTGCCTATCATTCCTCAAGGCCGGCCTCCCCTCCCCAGCCCCACTCCTTCAGTCAAGACACCACCTTCCGCCAGCAGCCTAGCTGGTCCCCCAATCCCTGCTTTCCCGCCCACTTGTCCCAGCCTCTCCAGCAGCTGTGAAGGCAGGTGCCTGCTGCCATGCTCAGCTTCCATTCCTACCGCTAATGTCACTTTCTTCAGGGGCCCTTTCCTAACCACTTCCATCTTAACTGCATCTCTCCCTAGAAAGGCATTTTGTGCACTTTTACCATAATTCTGCACTTCATGCACACCCCCTTTGTAGACACGAAGGACTCAGAGGTTAAGAGACCATGAACATTTCTCACCTTCTCAACCCAGCATGGGTCAGGACATAGGCTTGCTTAATGAGCATTTGCTGGGGGAACGAATCTGGGTGATCGCCTAGGAAGCCTCTGGAGGACCAGAGCTTCCATTTCTGTCTTGTTTGTTGCTTCATGAAAAAGTAGGATGCAGTTACAGAACATAGCCTCCCACTTAGCAAGCATCGAGTAAATATTTGCAGGAAAAAGGGATGGAGAGAGGGAGAAAGGAGAAAAGGGAGGAAGATAGTGTCAAAGCAGAATTTCTAACTGGTGGCCACTGGCCAAATTCAGCCAGCAGATATTTTTGTTTGGCCTCTAGAGTATTAAAAAAAAAAAAAGTGAATTGATCGCCAACATTTAAAAATGAGGCAATTGCACAGACCAAACAATCCAGATTTCCAGCTCTTCTTGAAAAATGAGGAAATCTGGCAAGCCGGCACTCCCCTGTGACAGCAATCAGCAGGAACCCAACAGCGGCTGCCCTTAGGTAACTCGTTTTCTCAGGGCCTGTGGCCCACCTCACCCAGTGTTGGGCTCTCTAGCCTCTTGGGTATCTGAGTTCCAATGCTCTAGAACTGCCAGGCTGTAGAAGGCCAGAGCTGGAAAGATCCAAAATCCACCACATGAATTCAGTTTCCATCATTTGAAGAAAAAACTGAAGCTCACAGGGAGTAAGATCATCCAAGAGAGAAGGGAAGTAGGACACAGGCTCATCTGCCTTCTTGTGTAATCTCTAGATGTCCTCATTCCTCTACTAGAATCTTCCATTCCCTCCCCCAGATCCCTATAAGGTAAAAAAGAAATTAGGGTTTTTATTTGCAAAGTCCGGTAGACCTGAACTTAAGATCCTTGAAGTAGCTGGCAGCAGTGGCCCATACCCTTAATCCCAGCATGTGGGAGGCAGAAGCAGACAGATTCCTGTGAGGCTGAGGCCAGCCTGGTCTACAGAGCAGGTCCCAGGCCAGCCAGGGGTACACAGAGAGATTAAGTCTCAAGATACAAACAAACAAAAACCTAGAATTAGCAAGGTAACTTGCTAATTTCTCGTGTGTATATGCACACATACACACATATTCACAACATACAGATACATACATATGTACACAATCACACACAAACATATACACACATACACACACACACTTACACGCACCCCTCACAGTTTGGGCATAGGTAACTTAAGCCGGACCAGCAGCAGGAATGGAGGCTCCCCCAGGCTTGCTCTCCGCCATCCCAGGAACGTTGGTCATTGCCAAGATTACTCACAACTCACCTCATGTCTGCATTCCAGCCAAGAAGAGGGCATGTGAAGAGGAAAGCCACTCTTCCTTTTCGTTTCTTTCCTTTTTGCTGTCGTTGTCATTGTTAAATTCTACAGGAATGGTTGTTTTGCCTGAATGTGTGTCTGTGTACCTGGTTCCAGGGTGCTGGGTATCATGGACTTAGATACTACTGTGAACCACCACGTGGGTGCTGGGAATTGAGCCCAGGTCCTCTGAAAATGCAGCCAGTGCTCTTAACTGCTGAGCCATCTCTCTTTTCTTTTCTTTTGCCCCACTCTTTTAAGGGCCAAGCCCAGAAGTGACACATATCACTTCTGTTCACATCTCATTGGCTGAAAGTTTATCACGTGACCACACCTAGCTGCAAGGTGGTCTTTCTCTGAGGCAATTACACGCCCAGTTTAAGATGCAGGGTTTCTGTTGCTCTGAGGAAGAGAAAAGAGAAAGAGATAATGGAAGGTAACTGGCAGTTTCTAGCCCAAAGTACTGCCCAGCGTACAATTGTCTTTGTTTATGAGACAACTGGATTTGTGAGTCTGAGCACTAGAAAGAGGTCCAAGCTACAAGTCTAAGCCAGGAAGTCAGAGAAATGGGAGCAGCCAACAGGAGCAGAACTTTGGGCCCATTTTACAGACAGTAACCAAGACCCAGGAGCCAATGCAGTTGGGATATTCCTAACAACTAGAACCCATGGCGTCCACTTCTGGCCTGCTGTTCTTCCTCTGCTATAGTTAGGGACCTGTTCCTGCCAGCTGAGAGCAAGCAGCTCTAGGTTTGAAGCTCGTATAGGTGTGCCTCACAGGGAACCGATCAAATAGCCGTACCTGAACTATCCAGGGATCCCTGGGCTGCAGGTCTGGCTGGATCCAGGAGCAGCATCCTCAGCTCACCCTCAGCCAGCTTCTTCACATAGCCATTGATTCCCTCTCGGCAATCCCAACTGAAAAAGGAGTTTCTGCTTCTCAAATCCCACCCCAAGTCTTGTCCCACACTGGCTCCCATGCCCATCCCAGCCTCTGCACTTCCGCTTACCCAGGCTAGCACCAGAGCCCACTCCTGGATGGAAGAAATGGAGATCAGACCATCCCCCAGGGATAGGCCCCCAAAGGAACCTGAAGCACCTTTCCTGGAAGGGCGGAAGCCCACAGATGCATGATTCTAGCTCTGGAAGCCGAGACCCTCGGGAGAGTCCACGCCCAGGTCCCAGGCCTCACCATTTGCTCTGTTGAGCATTACACAGAAGCAGGACTCACGCCTGCCACAGCCTCAGCCAGAGGAGGAATCCCTGTTTACTTAGGGAACAGAGACCAGAGCTAACCGATTAAGGAATAATTCAAAACAGGGTATTTGCATTCCAAAACAGAAACCTGGCCGTCCTCCTGGTCCCAGTCAGGGGGTGCCGAGTGCAGCTGTCACCTCTCAGTTGCGTGCCAGCCCCTCCTCCCCAGGGCTCAGGGCCTGCAGCCCTGCGGTAGCTACCTCCCACATCTCCCATAGATGTTTCAGTTGTGCCCGCAGAGGTAACTGCTAAGTGCATCCTCCTAAACCCCTTGCCCACTTTTCTCTGAACCCTGCTCTTCCTGTTGGGATTAGAACACAAGGTGGAAGGTGGCAGTGGGGACTTTGCCTGGAACCAGAGTCAGAGCCACAGTCTCATTTTCTTAATTTTGTTACATAGTCTGTGTGCGTGTGTTGCCACACGTGTGTGCCGTGGCACTCCTGTAGAGGTCAGAGGACAGCTTGCACCCTCCACCATGTGGGGGTCCTGAGGATCAAACTCGGGTGTGTGCGGTGGGGGAGGGGAGTGACAACCATTCCTCTACAGGTCTCTCTGGGACTGTCTGTCCTACGCTGTTCTGTGTGTCTGTCTCTAGGCAGTACGACACTGCTCTGTGTGCATAACTTTTATAGTCAGTTTTGAAATGGGAAGTTGAACCTCCATCTCGACCCCTGTAACTGGCGCCTCCGTTAGGTGCATCTCCTGTGCCTTCCATGCGACTTTTTTTGTTTGTTTATTTTTTTGTTTATTCGAGACAGGGTTTCTCTGTGTAGCCCTGGCTGTCCTGGACTTTGTAGACCAGACTGACCTCGAACTCACAGAGATCTGCCTGCCCCTGCCTCCCTGAGTGCTGGGCTTACAGGTGTGTGCCACCACGCCCGAACTCCACAGGACCTTTGCACATGCTGCCTCATCTGCTAGGAATCTCACTGCTCCAGGTTCTTTCCTGACTTTATTCAGGGACCTGCCCCAAAGCTCCCTCATCAAACAAGCCTTGCTGCCTCCTGCCGTAGTTAGCATTGATTATTTTCAACGCCAGGTATTTCCAGGTTCGTGGTGCCTTAGTCAAAGACCTGAGAAGGGAACGCAGACTGCAGCGTGGCAGGGGGGCTTTTCAGGAGCAAAGCCAGCAGGGGCAGAGCAGACGTGGTGCACCTCAAGGAGCAGCAGGCTGCTTGAACCAGAGTACTCAGGGGCCCAGGTATTGTCATGTCTTCCATTTCAGGGTCTAAGAGGAGAAGCTGGTTGCTAAGGGGTATGGAGTACAGGGTTTCTGTTTTGATTGACGGGCTTGGACTGTGTAAACCTTTGCTCCCTGCCCTCGTCCCTTCCCACCATGCATCTGATTTTAATCGAGTTGTTCAGTCACCCGGTTATGTAGAGGCATAAGACAGTAAAGAGGTGTTTGCCCTAAAAGTTCACTCAGTGTGCCTTGTTACTCGAGCACCCAGAACTCACTCAGGCCAGATTAAGACTCCTGCCTCCTATACTCACATATGTCCTAGAATGCGCATCCAGCGGAATACACAAAAGGGGAGTTACCAGACCTGCAAAATGGCTCTGCCTGATGATCTGAGTTCAAGCCCTGGAACCCACACTGAAAAGAGACAACCAACTCCCAAAAGTTACCCTCAGACCTCCATAGAGACACTGTGGCATAGGTGTGGCGTATGCCCATTCTCACAGACCCAATAACAATAAATAAAAGAAATTGTTTAGGAAGGGGTGTTACCAAGTGGCTCCTAAGGAAGGGCTAGCTGTTTCTGCTGTTTGGAGATGAATGTGTACCCAGCCCAAGCCAAGCGGAGTCCCAGTTCACTGAGCTGTTCCCTATGCTTGCCTGCCTCCATTAGGTAGTTCGGGCATAGAACCAAACTGTGTGCCAAAGCTTGAGGCATGCGCATCAGCCATATTTTAACGAAATATTTGAAAAACTCAAATCAATGCCAAAACTCGATAATGAAAGAAAAATCAGCGTTTAAGTGATGACAGTTCAGGTCACAACCCTGTGTCCTTGTGCAGGTTAATCAGTTTCAATCCTGATTCCTTGGCTACAGTGGCAGTTAAGCCTTTACATAGCAAATTACCAGTGTGACAACAGTAGGGATAGACTGGCTTTATGGAGTCCCACTGTGTGTGTGTGTGTGTGTGTGTGTGTGTTTTGCTGTATTCACATGTGTGTGCATATGTTGGGGAGTGCATACCTGCACTCCCCATGTACATGTGGAGGCCAGAGGAGGATGTCATGTATCCTCTATCCTCTCTCTCTCTCTCTCTGCCTTACTCCCTTGAGACAGGGTCTCTCCCGAACCTGGGGTTGGGCTGGCAAAAAGCCAGCCAGGATGATCCTCCAGTTCCCAACCGTCCACACACAGTGCGGCCGTGACCACACCCAGCTTTTTCTTTTTCTGTGAACACGGAGGGCCGGGAACTTGGGTCCCCATGGGTGTGTGGTAAGCCCTCTCTACCCACCAAGCCTCCTCCACAGCCTTGGATACAGCTGTGTTTTCTGTGGAGATTTCATTAACTTTTTCCACTTGATCCAAAGTACGGAAAAAAATGTAAGTGTGTTTGGGGGATCAGTTTCCTTCTGCCTCTGGCTGGACAGGAGTACTGTCCCAGCTGCAGCCTAGGGCTAGAACAGAGCCTGCAGGCAGTGTCTGCCGAAACCATGAGTGTTGGTGGGGAGACACCTAAAGCGTCTGGAGCAGAAAGCATCCTCAGCCCTCACTGCACTAAATAGAGTATTTTTGGTGGGTTGTGTTCTGCCGCTCCCTCCCCTACACACGCACACCAATTTTACATCCAAGTCAAGCCTATGTGCTCCAGCTTCCTCTCCAGCCTTCCCCACACTGGATCAGACCTCTAGAGTCTCAGCATCAACGACCTGGATGAGGCCGCTCAGGGTGCCACTGGGGTGTGCCCAGTTCCTGTCTCTGGAGCTTCTCATGGTGAGGTTAGCCATGGTCGAAGCTGCTCCACCCGAGCCAGGATTAGCTCCTATGTGGGCCAACGGGGTGAGGGCCAAGGGTCCTCAGACCTTCCTCCTCCTCAGTGGGGAACAAGGCCAGGAAGCAGCACTGCTGGTTGGTTCCTTAGCCCAGAACTTACAACTTGCTTCTTTATGTAGGGGAAGCTGGAAGGAAAGAGCTGAGGGGCTCACAGGGCCTGCCATGTCACTGTGGGAGGGAACAGCAGAGCCTGTGGGTCAGAGAGAGAAAGAGAGGCAGCTGCCATTGTTGCAGTATGGCCAAGACTCAGCAGCTCCCACAATGCCTGGGCCCCTCAGGAGCCCAGCAACTACAGCAGCTCAGCTATGCAAGTGCCCCGGGCCAGAGCCATGGCCCAAGCACTCGGAATGCAGCGGGGAGCCAAGGCCAGGAAAAACTTATGTCTCGGAGGAGGAGACAGAAGACAATCATGAGATAAATCAGAACTACTGAGAAAAGCCAGACATGGCGGCACACCTCTATGGTTCCACTGTTGGGAGACTGAAGCAGGAGGATCACCAGTTTGAATGCAGCCTGGCCTTCATACACAGAGCCTCCTTTAGAGAGAAGGGGGAGGGAGAACAGAGAAAGAAAGTGTTAGGAGGTAGTGAGAAGCAGGAAGTACCCAGGGGCTCAGATTCAATCTCTGAGTATAAAAACAGGGCACTACCTCTGAGTATAAAAACAGGGGACTAGCATGTATCAAGGTCCTGCAGCCAGACTCTACCTAGTGAGCCTGAGCACCATCAGCGGGGCCCGTAAGGCCGAGGCAGTGCAGGAGTGGGGGACAGCGGCAATGGGACCAGCTTCTGCTGTGCGCCCCGGGGTGCAGGGCGGAGAGTCCAGGCGGAGCTCACTCTCAGCAGAAGCCCCGGCTGCTTCCTGGAGGCATGAGCGCAGTCCGGAGAGCCTCGGGAGGAGGGTGCTGCAGCCTGCTGAAAGTCTCTGCTCAGCTAGGAGGTGGAGCGGGGAGGCAGAAGCATAGCAGCCTAGAACCCACCACGGGACAGGATGTGAAGCAGTGGCCAAAGAAGCGGCTGTCAGTAAAATGTGCGTTTTGCAAGCATGGGGTATCAAGCTCAAGCCCCAAAACCCACAGTTAAAAAAAAAAAAAATGGAGGCAGTGACACACTTGTAATTCTATCACTGGGGAGGAGGAGACATGCCTACACACACTCACACAAATACAAACATACACATACAGAGCACACATACATACACCACACACATTTATACACATGTGAACATACACACACATACACCACACACACACATATGTATGCACATATGAACATCAACACACACACAACAGAAATTTTACAAATAAAAATGATCACGTTACTATTTTGGCACTGCTAAGGTTCAAATGAGAGGGGCCCTTTGGACGTCAATTCATCCAGAGGCCCTTAGGTTGGAACCCCACCCACCCACCCCCCAAGACACAGCGCTCTGTCCACAGCTGCCTCTCAGACATCTAGATCTTTCCATCCTCTCACAAACACCAGCCAAAGTGTTTAAGGACCGCTGTTTATTTTATTTCTTTAATGAGAAAACCTTAGCGTTCCTCCCGAGTTCAGCTGTGTTTATTTACATTGCGCTGGGCTCCGGGCCTGCAACGGCCTGAGGTCTGACAGGCTGAGGAGCCCAGCCCCAGCAAAACACACTCCTTAGAACTCTAGAAAGTAGACTCTCAAAATAAATACTGCCTAATTCGCTCGGCCGAGGCGGATTAAGTCAAGATGAATACAATTTAGAAAGGATTTGCTGAGGAAGTGGGAGATTTTGTTCCCGCACTGGGGTTGAGCTCACGTCAGAATCTTTTTCTCCCACCTTCAGACTCTGGCAGCGAAAGCTATTTGGTTCTCGGGACTAATGAAGAAACATCTTGGACGGATGCTTCCGACCCGTGATTGTTTTGTTTGTGGTAGTAGGGCTTGGGGGTAGATAGCTTCCCTGGCCACTTCGCCCATCCTGTAAGACACTGAACACAGGCATCTGCTGTTGTTTGGAGGTGGACCAGGAGGGAGCCTGGAGATGCTTTGATAGCGCCATGCCAGGCAGGTGAATGACAGTCTTCCAGGCCCTCCCGCAGGGGGTGGTACCCTTTGTCGTCTTAATCCCTTGTAATAGCATAACCCCAAGTAGGAACCTAAATGCCGAGGGCCTGTGCTTATACGTTTTCTTGGCATTAAAGGATTTCACCCAACAGAAAATACAGGTTTGGGTGACGGCTAGAGGTTATCTGGAAAGCGTTCATTATGGTCTTTCTTTGAAGCCGAGGCTCCCTGCCACTCGGAGAAGTCGGGTCCCTGTGGAATCCCCCGGCTTTGGGTTGAGGGGTTGGGAGCTACTTAAAGACTTAGTAAGTGCCGTCTGCTCCCTTTGCCAGCCCTGCCCCCACCCCACACACTCCCTGCCCACCTGCTGGAGGGGACCTGAAAGGAGAAGAAAGCCAAAGGTTTCACTCACCTCTGAAAACCTAAGAGGACTGGGCTGGGTTGGGGTGAACGGTTCTTTTGTTCTCTAAACACAGGGGCTGTGCTCTCAATGGTCGTGGGCCAGAAAGGGTGCCACAGAAACCATGGCAGGGGCTTTTCCTTTTCAAATTGAGAGGGTGCCCCCCCCCGCTTCACCCCAGCCCACCCCACCCTACCCCAGCCCACCTGTGCGTCATGCCATTTAGTCTCCAACAATAGGGGTGCCTGAGCGTGTCCAAAGGTTGCTGGGACTCCCGGAGCGGAGCCTCGGGTGATGAAGTGTGGCTGGATGAGTGGCAGGTGGGCGCCAGCACTGATGTCGCCGTGGTTGACTGACTCTGCAGCAGGGTGTGTCCCTCCCCGTGCCAGCCTGCCACACTCCCGCAGAGTTTATGGACTTTGGCTTGGGGCACCTCTAAATGGCAGGAGGCACCAGCGTTCGGGGGCGGGGGGGAGGCCCACTGGGGCTTTATTCTAAGCAAGCACAAATAGCTAAAGCATCCCTTTGGGGACACCACCCCGTCCCCAAACAGGACAGTCACTTGGTGGTGGAATAGCGTTTGGTGACAGAGAGGAACGGGGCAGTGTTACAGGAGACAATGTGAATGAAAGCTGAAAACCCGGAAGAAGAGAGGTAGGAGGACCACCACGTGGCACGTCTGGGGAGCTAGGCTTCTCAGGGACTGGTGGTGATCCGTGCAAAGGGTGGTGAAGGCAGTGTTTTGTGGTGATGTGGTCTTACTTTCCAGTGAGGAAAGCTTTGGGAAGTAGATGGAGGTGGTAGATGCCCCTGAAGTATGTACTCCCCCCCAAAAAAAAAAAAAGTCTGTGGGCTGGAGAGATGGCCCCATGGGTAAGGACACTGACTCCTCTTGCAGAGGAATCCGGTTTCCAATCCCAGCCCCCAGTTCTAGGAGACCTGATTCCCTCTTCTGACCTCCTTGGATATCAGCAGGCAAATACATGAAGCACAGACAGAATGCCCAAATTCATAAAATGAACTACTTTGCAAAAATTGTGCCAGACACGGTGGGGCACACCCGTAATCCCTGTGCTTGGTGAAGAGGGAGGGAAGGGAGGCAGAGGGATCAAGGGTTCAAGGGCAGCCTCACTACAAAAATGCTCCACTGAAAAAATGTTTGTTTTCTTTTGGAGTTTGCTAAGGATGGAATCCGGGGTTTGTGTGTACTCAGCAACATTCTACAGCTAAACTACACACGCAAAGTCTTTTTTTAAAAAACAAACAAGTTCAAGGTCATCCTCAGCTACAGAGAGGTAGCTCAAGACAGAAGGAGACTTTAACTGGCCTCTTCAGGGAGGAAGGCTGAGGATGTGTGGATGCTCTGTGGGAACCACATAGCACACCATACATCCGCACAGTCAGAACATAATGCCACGAAAAGGAATATCGTCAGTTATAAAGAGAAAACTCCAGATTCCTTAGTAACCATGCAAAGCAAAGGCTTTTTAAACACGCAGGGTTCCTCCAGCTCACCACAGCTCCCAGCCCTGACTCCAAGGTCAGGATCCTGTGCTATCAACTTTTTTTATTCTGTGTACCAAATATGGCCTGCCAACTGTCTTTGGTAAATAAAGTTTTATTGACACACAGCTGTGTCCATGCATTTACATATTGTCCCATGCTGCACCAGGAGGGTTGAGGGGTTACAGTCGAGACCACACAGAACATGGAACCTAGGATGCCTACTTTGTATTAAAAAAAAAAAAAGTTCATCCTCTTGTAGTCTAGAGTGTAGACCATCTGTAAAGTGTAGCCATCTGGAATCAGGTGGCTTAAGTTCAAAGCCAGACTAATTTCCTAGCTGTATCCAACAAGCTGCTTGGTCTCTCTCCTCCTCGTCAGGTTCTGCCTGTGCCATGCAGTTGGGCCATCCACAGCGCTTACCTCCTGGTCAAGGCTGGAATGCACACCTTAACGTGGCACAAGTGTTTAGAAGGAGTCAGCTCTGTAAAAAGTAAATGAAAGGCAGTGTCTTACAGAACTGAGTCTTAAACCACGTGTGGTAATGAACACCTGAGATCTCAGCACTTGGGAGGCTGAAGCACGGAAGCTGGGGCTCAAGGCCAACCAGACCCTCTATCAGATAGAGAGAAAGAAAGGAAGGAGGGAAGGAAAGAAGGGAGGGGGGAAGGAAGAAGGAAAAATTGAATCGTAAGACCCAAATAGGCTCTGTCACAAGCACTGAATATGTTGGCTGTAATGGGACATTAACCGACAGTACACAAATCATATGTGTGGTTGTGTTTCAATAAAGTAAATCCTTAGAAGCAGGCTGCTGGAACCCAGTGGTGCCTCACACCTGTAGTCCTAACACTAGGGAGACTGAGGCAAAAAATATCTCTCTAATTTGAAGGTCAGTCTGGGACACAGAGTAAAATGTTGTCTCAAAAACTAAAAAATAAAAAGCATGGGCTGGAGAGATGGCTCAGTGGTTAAGAGCACTGTCTGCTCTTCCAAATGGACCCTGGTTCAATTCCCAGCACCCATGTGGCAGCTCACAACTGCCTGTACCACCAACTCCAAGGGATCTGACACCTTCACACATAAAATAAAACAAATTATTAAAAAAATAAAAAGCATGCCATTGGCTGAGTCCAGTGCTGTGTCTGTGGAAGGGGCTCTGAAGGATTGCCACTGTAATGAGCAAAGAGCAAGAACCTTGGGGTGCCAGTAGGGATAGGGACGGAGCGTCAGCACCTACTAGGTACCGTCTGTACCTGTGTGTTCACAGCAGCTTTGTGGACACACCAGGCTGCAATGCCATCCATGCCTCTCCATCCTGGACCATCCTGGACCGAGCTCATGTCAGGCTTTCAAAGTTTTCCCACTTACAATACAAGCAGCTGCTGGGTCAGGGTAATCAAGATGGAGTCTGCTGCCTCCTCTGGGTTTCTGGCTTTGAATTTCTGGCCTTGGATAGAATGGAAAACTCTGCATGGAGAAGGCACTGTGTTCTTTAAATGTAAACTATTAAAAAATAAAAATAAAAAAAAGAATCCATGTGCTGTGGGACTACATGACACCCAGAGATCAGAGATGGTTGAGACATCTCTGGTCTCTTCCTCTTGACCCTGATTCCATCATGTGTGCTAAGTTGGCTCTTGTCACCATGACGGAATTTATCCCGAGGTCTTTGGTGGAGTTCTTGTTCATACAGATAAACCCATTTGTTGAGCTTTTCCTCTCTTCTCACTCTCCTGTACTCTGGAAGCAAGTTTAAGGGTGTTTTTTTTTTTGGGGGGGGGTCAAGGTTGTTTTTCTTTACTGTTCAAACATGAGAATTAACCTTTTTTTTTCCTTCACGACCATCATTTTTCTTGTCTTTCTTTTTTAAAAAATAAGAAGGTTTCTTTTCCTTTTTCTTTCTCTAACAAGCTGATCTGTTTTCCAGGAGTTTCCAAGTAATTAAACCCAATTAAAACCATTAAATTCTTGCTTTTAATGACAACTTTATTATTAAAGGCTAACCGCAAGGAGGAGGTTTAACTGGCCGAGCCTTCCACTGTGTGCTAATCCGCCCCTAACCTCTGGCTGACACTCAGAGAGATAAACCCCACAGAATAGGCGAGCTGCTTTAATGAATAGCTTTAATTAGTACTTTTCTTCCTCGTGGCAGAGTAATTATTTGTTCGGCTTCTAAACAGCTACTTGGCAGGAATAGTTAAAGGCCCATTTCATTTGGATGGTGTGATGGCTTCAACTGGTTTTGTGTATGCAGGTGGGATTTTTTTTTTTTTTTTAAGGAAGAAAGGGGGCTTCCTACCAGAATAGGAGCAAAAGCATAGCATCCTGAATATCACACTGAAGTTGGGGACGTCAGGGTAATTGACACAGAAGAAAAAGCCAGGTGACCGCAGGCGGCAGGCTGTGAGCCAGCTCTGGAGTTGGCACCCACCCTGCGCAGGGAACGTCAGGCAAGCCCAGACAGCACCACTCAGAGACACAAGCCTGGCTCCAGGGCAGTCTGGGTCCTGACAGGAGAGGAGAGGGCCTGGGGTGGCGCAATGCCAAACCAGCACCCTCCTTCTGCCCCCAAACCTTTCCCCAGGTGGCACCTGAGAAAGGAAGAACCACATTTACAGGATAGGTGTGGCCAGAGAGGCCCAGAACTGACGGCCTGGCCCTAAGGCACACTGTTTTTCCTGTGACCAGACTGTTGCTGGTGGCTCACCTCTGAGAGGAGGGCGCTGTGGCTATTCAAGTCGAGATGAGGGGCATGAAGTTACCTAAGCTGCCCCAAGTCACCTTCTGAAAGTACAGGCAGGGTCCCAGTTTGCACCCAGAGTCCTCAGTGGGGGTGCTTCAAACTACTGGGTTTCACTTCCTTCTTGAGACACAAAAGAGGCACCCCCTGCCTGGTGGTTGGGAGATTTCAATTTGGGGATGGGGGAAGTAGAAAGTCACATGTAGCCCAGGCTGGCTTGGAACTCCCTAGAGCGTCAAAGATGACCTTGAACTTCTGAGCCTCCACCTGAGTCTGGCATGCAGTACAACTCCAGGTTTACTAGCTGCTGGAGACTGAACTCTGGGCGTTGTGCAAGCTAACAAGGCACTCTACCAGCTCAGCCCCAGCCCCAGCCCCAGCCCTGGGTTTCTTTGTGGTTTCTTCATTTTGGTTTTTAATATAGTTTCGTTTGTGCCTGACTTAGGGAGCTAGCTTAATTTCAATGTGTTCCACTCTGGAATTCAAAGTTAGTTTGCTAATGCTACGATCCAAGAACCTCACTTTTCCTCATCTACAGACCTTTAGAGTGGGGCTTCTCACTGGAGTGACTTGGTTCTGGGGGCCTGTTGGGCTAAGTCTGGTTGTCATCGCTGGGTTGGGGCTGGGGGGGGGGGGGGGCTGCTATGGGCATTAGGGGTGGAGATTAGGTATGCAGATACCCAGGAAGGACCCCTCTGGAAATGCTGTTAACACTGAGCTGGGGGCTGGAGAGATAGCTCTGTGAGAAATATGCATGCTATGCAGGCGTGAGGACCTGAGCTTGGATCCTTGGTGCCCACTCGAAAGCCAGGCATGGCGCCGCACATCCATAACCAGATTGCTGGGTGGTGGGGGAAGGGACAGTGGGTCCCCAAGGCTCACTGACCAGCCTAACTGAGGCAGTGAGCTCCAGGGTCAGTGAGAGACCTTGTTTCAAGAAAAGATGGAGAGTCATGGAGGAAGATGCCCAGAGTCAACTTCTTCCCTGCACACCTGAGCACACGCATACATATACAACACACACACCACATATACACACCATACATATCGCCATACACCCACACTCACATCATACCTGCAACACACACACACACACACACACACACACACACACACACACACACACAAAGGCAAACCCCCGTCCTTCTATTACTAGACTACTCAGACTACGTAGTCTCCAGGCACCTTGCGAACAAGCAATAGCGGTGTTGATGTGCCCACTGTGGCCGGGGTGAGGCTCAGTGGTGGAGCACTCGCCTGGTACATACAGAAGCCTTGTATCCAGAAGCACAAACAAACAACAACAAAGCCAGGATGTGAGGTCAGAGAACAGCTTTGCCGAGTTGGTCCTCTCCGTCTATCTTTGTTTGGGTCCCAAGAATCAAATTCAGGTTGCCAGGCTAACACACCAAAAGTGCCTTTGCCCGCTAAGCTGTCTTGCTGGCCCCAGCTTAAATCTTAAAAAACAGACAGCCACTGTTTTAAAATAGGAATTTACCAAAAGAAACATAACCATTGCCTTCATTGTAGTAAAAGCAAAGTATTTTGTTTCTATGTTATTGTCTCTGCAAAGACATATACAAGGGAGTTTTGTTTGTTTGCTTGTTTTGTTTTGGATGGTCCTGGGTTCGAATCCCAGCTCTTGTCACTTGTTAATAGTGTGGCCTTGGAGTCTTGGTTTGTCTGGAAAAAATAAGCTGTAGACAAAGGGTCACGAATATTCATGTCTGAGAAGAGTGTGCTGGAGCAGCTGCCGGTCCAGCTGTGACCAGGTGTGCCGGATCAGACACTAACTCTGATGAAATTTGCCTCCTCTGGGTGTGTGGCAGTGGTGAAACCCTACCTCACAAGGTCATTTCAAATCATGATAAATGCTATTAAAAAACTGAAAGGAAGCCAGGTGGTGGAGGTGGCAGAGGCAGCACATGCCTTTTGTCCCAGCACTTGGGAGGCAGAGGCGGGTAGATCTCTGTGAGTTCAAAACCAGCCTGGTCTACAGATGTAGTTCCAGGACAACCAGAGCTACACAAAGAAAGCCTGTCTCAAAAATAATTAATTATAATAAAAAGAGAGTCTGGAGAGACGGCCCAATGGTTAAAAGCACTGGCTGTTCTTCAGACAGCCCAGGTTTCATTCCCAGCACCAACATGGTAGCTCACAACCACCCATAAGTCTGGTTTCAGGGGATCCAAAGCTCCTTCCTGGCCTCGTGGGCCCTAGGTAAACTCATGGTGCGCAGACATGCATGCAAGCAAAACACACACACACACACACACACACACACACACACGCATATATATATATATATATAATTTTAAAGAGAAAAAAAAAAAGCTGTAAGAAGGGCCATGGCTTAGTCAGTGAGTGCTGCCTGGCATGCAAAGATCTGACTTAGATCCCCCAAACTACCTAAAGCAGGCAAGATAAACACAGGCCTGGGATTGCAGCACTCAAAGAGTAGAGTCAGGAGGATCAGAAGTTCAAGATCATCTTCACCTGCATCACGAGTCTAAAGACAGCCTGGGATACTAGAGAGCTATCTCAAAATTAAACCAAAAAAACAACAGCCACAGGTTGCAAAGTGTGAGGTTAAATGGTTACCTGAGAAGTTTTAAGTGGGGAGCATCTTCTGTGGAAGATTCTGGGCCCTGTAGCCTCTCACTAAATGTCCCTAAGCCCCAAGCATTTTGTAAGAGGTATCAAGCCCCCCCCAGAAGCTCTGCAAAGTCTCATCTCTTGTATTCGGGTGATGACACTGGGGTCAAGTGGGGGTGACTGTCACCCCTGATGTCCTTGGGAAATGGCAGGCCAGAACCTGGGCCCAAGTCCTTCTGGCTTCAGGGCTGGTAGGCCCTAGAGATCCTTGTCTGCAGCCACTGGCAAGGACACCTTGGAGACAGTCTGGTATTGTTTGAAAGAGGCCACATGCCCAACAAGTGATGTCAAGTCAAAGAAAGACTGTTAATGCTACAGTTGATGCATAACCCAGACCCTGGGATGCTGTGGCCAAAGACAGCTTGGGATGGATGCAATGAGTGTCATCACTGAAAACAGGCCTGGTAAAGTCTGGTCCTCAGCACAGGGTCAGAATCTTTTGAGGACTGGAGCTGTGGCCCAGCCAGTGGTAGAACACTTACCTAACATGGGCCCATCACCAGAAATAAATGTGGGGCAGGGAGGGGTGGTCCTCTAGAGTTGGCAAGATGGCTCAGCAGGCAGAGGTGCTTGTTGCCAAGCTCAATGATCCCAGTTCAATTCCAGGGACCTCCATAAGGAAAGGAGAGAACTGATTCCCAAAAGCTATCCTCTGACCTCCATGTGCCTGCAGCAGACACATGTGCGACCACAGACTTGTACATAAATAAATCAACACCTTTTCATCACAATTCAGTCCAAGTGGCCACAGTTCAATGAACATTACCAGAAGCCAGCAAAGAAATTGTGTTTGCTTTTGTTGCCAGAGATATTGTGTGTAGAGCAGATAAAGAACTCTAGATGCAAATAATGAAGAGGTAAGAAACCCCATTAAAACTTGGCTATAAACTGGGCATGATGGCACAGGCCTTTGATCCTGGCACTCGGAAGGCAGAGGCAGGTGGCTCTCGGAGGAGTGCCGATGCCTGAGACCTGTCACAGTGGGATCCACACAGCCTGGTGAATCTGCTGGGAGTGACAGGGCAGACGGCTGCCGGTCTCTGTCACCGTCTGTCAGGTCAGCCTCCCCCAGGTGTGATGGTGTATGGCTGATGGATGTGCGCGCGCCGCACACATGCAGGTGCCCCGAGAGGCCAGAAGAAAGCACCCAATCTCCTGACGACAGAGCCACGGGTGACAGGGGTGCTGGGAAGCAAGCCCCAGGAAAAGCTGCAACTTCCTTGCGGCCGAGCCATCTCTCCAGCCCCAGGAACCAACTGTTGTAACTGAGTAACCCTGAATTCAAATTTTAGAGCCTCTCCAAGCCACACCCCTTGCCTTCTTTCTTGCTTGTCTCACATCAGATTGATTTTTGCCTTAGGACTTTTTCTTTTTTATAGTTTTACCCTCTCTCTTCCACACAAGAAGTATAACGTACATCCCGAAATAGCGTGGCGACCACCAGGCTGATGTCTGAACAGCCCACAGGATGAGACACCCTCCTCTAACAAAAAGGATTTCATCAGAAGGCATTAGAATCGGGTCCCCGGGCTTCGGGCTTCGAGGAGATCCAGAGTGCCGCCTCTGCCCCGAGGGGAGGCCCACCTCCCCTCCCCAACCCCCTCACCCAAGGCACACACAGACCACCATGATGCCATCAAAGTCAGTTCCAGAAACCCACAGAACATTAGGGCTCACTGGAAAAATCTGCCACGTCTGGGCCTGGTTTATACCTTCTCGGGGAGACAGCCACCCACAAGCATACCAGGCCAGCAAGAATGGCATTCCACCCTCCCCATCCTGCCCCAGCACGGCGCTTATGGGGCCTGTGCCACGCCGAACTCTTCCTCCGTTCTCCGTCCCGTGTTTTTTCAAGTCATCCATGTATTGAAGGTGCTTGTTTAGCAAGCTAACCGTCGGACCCTGCTTTAATCCAGAGGGTATGCGATGGCTAAGGGAACTATCTTCTGAGTACCTGGCCTCTCCCGCTGCACTGTAGGACATCAGGTGCCCTTGCTTCGTCCCTGGTGGCGGTTGTGAGGAAGTGGACAGGAGTCCTGTAGGATAAGAGTGATACCGGGACACTGGGCGGGGTGTTCACCCTCAGGCCGGACTGTTTAACCCTCTGAGCACCATCGGCTGGCACAAAGTTCAGTGTGGCTCTGAAAGTGTGGTGAGAAAGCTGCCGGGCTGTAGGCTGTGTTCGGCTGGGTCGCATTGCTGGCCAGGGAGATCCAGGAAGCCACCCGTCTCTAGCCTAGGAGCGCTGGGGTCACGGATGAGCCACCATGCCTAGCCTTTCCATGGGTACTGGGGATCCAAACTCAGGCCCTCACGCTTGCATGTCCTGGGCTTTACTGACTGAGCAAACCATCTCCCAGATGCCTCACCAATCTACTTTAAGCACTCCTTTAATCCCAGCACTCAAGAGGCAGGGGAATCTCTGTGAGTTAGAGGACAGCCTGGTCTACAAAGTGAGTCTAGGACAGCCAGGGCTGTTACACAGAGAAACCCTGTCTCGAAAACCAGGCAAACAAACAGAAAACTCGTATTAACACCAGGAAGTCTGTCAGACTTCTTTCTGTTGAGATTTGGTTTTTCCATTTTGCTCTCTTCATCTCCTTCAGCTGGATCAGTTCCAGTCTTTTGCAAGGCACCATCAGTTCTGTATGGAACATCTCTCGGTAGACCCACTTGTTCATGAGAAGGGGATCACTTTGGCTCACAGTTTGAGGGGGACACAGTTTATCGTGGCCAGGGAAAGCATGGAAATAGGCAGCCACATGGCATCCTTAGTCAGGAAGTGAGACCTGTCTATCAAATGTTAAGACCCACCTCCAATGGCCCACTTTCCTCTAGTGAGGCTCCACCCCCCACAGGCTCTACAACCTTCCAAAACAGCACCACCCACTGGGAACCAAATGTTCAAACACTTGAGCCCATGGGGGCTTTTCACATTCAAACACAACAATAACTGTAAATTCTTTTCCAGGGTTAAAAAAGCAAAGCAGCATTTCAGAATATGCTGCTGGTTGCTCTTAATTGTTTTTAACCCAGGAAAAGTCTGCTTACACTTTGAGATTCATGCTATACTGGTAAGTCTATAAGAAACAGCAGTCCCCACTGGCCACGCCTTTGCTTCCTGCCAAGAGGTAACAGTTTTCAGCTTGTGCTGAACTGTTCAGGTGCCACCTCCAAGTTCCTTTTTTCTGTCTTAGCCATGACCTCAATGGTGGGCCACTTGCCTAGCGAAGGCCCTGGGTTCCCTCCCAGTACCAAAAGAACAAATACATTACAAAAGACCTGTAATCACAGCACTTGGGAGGTGGAGGAGGAGGAGCAGGGGTTCAAGACCAGCCTCGGCTACATAATAAGTTTGAGGCCAGCCTGGGCTACGTGAGGCCCTGTCAAAAACAGAAAGAAAGAATGTGCTATCTCTCACCTTTGTTGTGGTCACATGCACAAAACTCCTGTTCATATCCTGCCGCTATCAGCCAGGCACAATGTCAGGTCTGAGATTTGTCCTCTTACAGCCATATGAATCCTTCCCCCAGAGAAGCGGATCTTCCACACAGCGGTTGTTCTGTCCTGTTTCTCTGAGTCCCTTTGGGCCCAGATGGCCACCCTCCTCTCTCCTCCCTGTGTGCAAGAGCTGCCCTCATAGCCAGGTGCACAGCAGCCACACCTCTCTCGAAGGAGCTGCAGGGGCACAGAGGGGCAGCATGTGGCATGCCCACAACCTTCCGGGGCTCACACCGACTCCCTCAGGCTCCAAAGGTTTGTTCTCCAGTGCCCTCTCCGGTTACGGCGGCTTTGTCTGCCACCTCCTGGCCAGGACCCTGAATGGGAGGCTCCGACGCCCTGGTGATGTGTTTGGCCAAAGCCCACTCACTGGTCCTGGCCTGGTTCTCCACAGTTGTGGAGAGATCAGCAGCTGCTCTTTTTCCACTCCCTATTTTCTTTGTTGTTGTTGTTGCTTTGTTTCATTGTTTCTTTTCTTTTTTTTTAAGATCAGAAGGGGTTTGTGTTGGGAATTATTTACTTTTATAGCAGGAGTGCTTCCGGGCGTGTCGTGTACATGTGTGTGCATGTATATGCGTGTGCTGGTGCTCGTGAACTTGGGCGCATGTGCACACGGAGGCGGAGGGACAGTCTGTGCTGTTCTTACTCCCCATTCACCTTAGTTTAAACAGGGTCTCTCACCGGCCTAGAGCTCCCCAGTTGGGCCAGTCTGGCTAGCAGGGAGCCTCGGGCACCCGCCTGTCTCTGCCTCCCAACCCTGGGATTATAAGTCTCCCACAACACTGGGGTTTTTTAATGTACATTCTGGGGATCAAACTCGGGCCGTCCCTTTACTGCCTGGGCTGCCTGAGCGCTGGATTACAGGCATGCGCCATTTTTATTGTAAACTAGACACAACCTGAGTCACCTCACTGGGCAAGAGGGAAGCTCGTCGTTGGACAGGCTTTTGGCCATGCCTGAGAGAGACTGTCTCGATTGATAGCTGGCAGGGGTGGGCCCTGTTCACTGTGAGGACACCATCCTTAGATGTGTGGGTCCAGGCTAAAGCTAGCTAAAGCCTGTCGGCGGTGGCACACACCTTTAATCCCAGCACTTGGGAGGCAGAGGCAGGTGGATCTCTGTGAGTTAGAAGGCTAGCCTGGTCTACAGAGTGAGCTCCAGGACAGCCAACACCACACAGAGAAACCCTGTCTCAAATAAAGAAAAGGAAAGAAAAAGAAAAAAACGAGCCAGCTCACACCTCAGACCCACTGTCACCTTCGAGTCTGGCCCATGTTATCTTGATCCCGGAGGCCAGGCATTGGTTCAGCGGGAACCTGAAGAGATCTGTGAAGTGCAGGGAGGGAAAGCAAGCGTGGGAGACTGCACTTGGACTTGGGGTTTCAGCTCTGCCACATAACACACCTGAGTCCTCATGGCCCAGCAGACAGGGCTTTCAGGAGACACCGCCTCAGTACAGGGGCAACTCACCCTTTTTCACAGGCTGAGAACACCATTAGCTCTTATGTAGTCAAGCCCCAAGCACCTGGAAAAACAATGTTAAAAAGAAAAGATTGGCTTTGCTCACATGGTCCGCATCTGCATGGTCCTGAGTCCTTGGACAGAGCATCATGCCAGCAGGGGTGTGAGGAGGTGGCTGTTCACCTCATGAGGGGGGAAAAGTAAAGAGGAGGGGAGGGGGGAAGAAGAACAAAGACATATCTAAAACAGGAGACAGGATTATACCCGTGAGGGCCTACCCTCAGTGCTCTACTTCCTCTAGCTAGTGCCCCACACACACACTGAAGTTTCTAGAAACTCCCAAAATAACACTTCCAGCTGGGGGCCAAGCATTCCCCGCCTGCGCCTGTGGGGACAGTTCAGAATCAAATCTAATAAAAACTGCTTAAAAAAATAAAAAAGCCTGGCAGTGGTGGCACACACCTTTAATCCCAGCACTCAGGAGGCAGAGGCGGGTGATCTCTGAGTTCGAGGCCAGCCTGGTCTTACTAAGAGAGAGTTCCAGGACAGCCAGGGCTACACAGAGAAACCCTGTCTCTGGGGGGGAGGAGATATTATATATATATTTATATAGTATATATTATATATTATATAACATATAATATATATTATTACATATTATATAACATATATATATATATACATATATATATATATATATATATATATATATATATATATATATGTGTGTGTGTGTGTGTGTGTGTGTGTATG